>NW_028317943.1:24480000-24822500 GCF_062004578.1 Staurois parvus
TATAAGAAAACACCCCTGACAACTGCCATTTTACTGCCCAGTAAAAGCACTCTGGCTGAACAGATATAATAGCTTATGGAGTTTAGCAACAAGTCATTGGCAGTAGTTTGCTTATTGTTGATAAGCTCACTGGGGAATTAAGGCTGCCATCACACTGATCAGTAGCAAAAACATATGAGTTTTTACCAAATTTACAGTGCATTTTTACAGGACATGCAGCTCAAAAACCGCACTAAAAACGCAGGTGGGTTATTGATGTGTTTTTGCAGAGTTCTCCATTCATTTCAATGGGGAGGTGCATTTTTAGTGTTTTTTGTTTACCACACCAAACCTGCATCAAAAATGCAGCAAGCAGGATTTTGAAAAAACACAGTGGACCCGCAATGGATTAGTGTAAAGAGTTTCATAAGATTTCATGGTCATTTCATGTTTCTTCAACTTTCTTTAACGCAACAGTGGAAGAAAAAACAGGGATCAGTGTAAAAGCAGCCTAAAATGGGGTAAGAAAAAAAAACAAAAAACAAAAACAAACAAACCAGGATAAGCATTTAATCTTTTTTCCATGTGCCACAGACAGAACAATGCATGTTAAAATAGGAGACAAGCTATAGCATTACTAGAGTGCCGACCTACCAATATGGTTTGGGCGTCTGCAAGGTCAAAAGTTGGTTTCAGGGGAGCCAAAAAGCATGCAGGAAAAATATGTTTGTAAACAAAATCTGCAAAGCCAACCAATCCATCTTTACCACCTGGAAAAAAACAATTAAATTAGCTTCTAAAAGAAACAGTTTCAAAATAAGAAACCTGTAATACAAAGCAAAAAGGTACTCACCCCACAGTTCTACTAATTTGGAGAGTATAATGAAGCACGTTTTTTGAGCAATGGGATCTGGATATTCTACAGCTCCTTGAATGACTGTAAATATTACACGCTCCACATTCTCAGCATCTGTACCATAAACAGAGGAAGGTCATTCTATATGTATTGAAGTATTTAATATATGCTAAAGACTGAAAATCTAATTTAAAAGATATTCACAAACATGTCAAACACCAGTGTTATATTTAATGTGCATCTAAACCCAAAAATAAAAATGGATAGTATTGCAGAAGCTTACCAGTCCTTAAATGAAGTGACTTTTTTTCACACTTTATTTTCAAACTTGGTAATCCTGCCACTAACACACTTCCTGTCCGTGGGTGACATTGTCCTAAACAGCATTGTTACCCTAGGGCAATGGAGTGTGTTAGGTCTACAAAACGCCTCCCTCTCTTCTCCATAACACGAGGAGCCGTTTTGTAGTCCACAGAGATAGCAGGGAACAATGCTAACTGATTGCTTGTGCTTGTTAACAGTTCATAAGACTTCTTGCTGATAAACAGCTTTTTTGCAGTTGTTGGTCAGATACAATAAAACATTTTCAAAGGAATATTAAACGGACCACGGAAACTGACCAAATAAGAGAAATGTAAGGTTAGAGTTTACATATACTAAATATTTTGTAGCTTCTTGGTCTCTATTAAGCCGTTTAGATATACATACATACATATTAAGCGGTTTCTCAAACAAAAAAACAAAAAAGACACCCCATGTATGTTAAAAGCTCATCCCTTCACAAAATTGAAATCCATTTAACTAATATCATGACTTCTGAAGGCAATTGGCTGTACGGAGGTTTCACAACAAATTCATACTTCTGCGTCTGTAAATAATTTGGTAAATTTTAAATTTTTGCCTTCTTCAGCATTATGGACTATTTTCTGTACACGTGCCATCAAATTACAATTAAATTTCAACATGTTGTACTAAAAGTGTGTAAATGTCCAAGGAACTGATTATGCAAAGACCTGTATATGTTCGCTTACATTTTCATATAATGCAATCCTATATACTAAAAGTCATACCGATAAAATGTATAGGGGTCCTAAATCAAGTGAAGCACTAAGCACATTGTCGTGCTTCATAAATGTGCCTCTTAAATTTAAAGCAGTGCTATGGCCACACTAATTGCATACCACTGCTTTTAAAGAGACTTTCTAGTATTATCTCGACTGATGAGGAACAAAAACTGCAGTTAGGAAATCCAACTGCTGGGTCAGCACAGAAGCAAAAAGAAAAAAGGTATGTTGCAGTACAAAAAACCTGGACACAACTTCAGGCTGAAAGCATGAGAAATCAAATCAAGTTATAATTTACTTTGCTATATCTACTAACCCTGATTGGCAATGACCTCATTCATTCCACTTCCAGTAACTGTTTGAAGAAAGGCGAAATAGCTTCTTCGTAACATTTGTTTATCTAAAGCAGCAGACTGGTCATTTTCTTCTGAAGGGCGGGCTAGCACCTCAAATATAGCATGAAGAAGTGGCATGAAGACTTGCTGTAGGAAAGGTGACACTTGGGCCTACGAAAGAAGTTCGATAAAGCCAATTAGTACAACAGGCTTTGCAAAAAATTGGCTATTGATTACTACTTTGCATATCTGTTACTTTAAAATGTTTTAAATTTAAAAAAAAAAAATACAGGTTTTAAAATTTTAATTCAATGAGTACCAGATAGAAGACTAGACGGTACAAGACAGAAGTTACAATACTTTCTTGCGACTGAACATTTGTAATCTACTAATCATGTTCATATGGATAATTCATTACTGCACGTTACCATCTTGTGTCTGCTCTGCTGGAAAAGACAGAGGAGATGGAAAAGAGTAGTAAGCAGCAGAATTAGAGAGTCTGTATGTGTGTTATAGCATTTATCATCCAGCTACACTGGAGTCTGAGAGTTCCATGTAGGACATCAGACAGCTCCTAAATTAATACCTTGAATTTGGCAGTAATTTGGTTAATAAGAGGAATGAATTCTTGCAAGTCCTTTGCTTCACAGTCTTTCAACATGTGCTCTGAAGCAGTAGGGATGAAAGGAAGCACTTCCTCCTCCAAGCAGATGATCATACGATGAAGGAAGGTTCGGACACCACCTCTGAGAATTTCCTTTTGAACAGGGCAACTTAGTGCAGGCAGGAAGCATTGTAAACAGTCCAAATAAACCCCAGAACAGCCACTCTGTTTCACCGTTTGTTTATTACTAAAAGCTTTACTTGTACGGCTGAAGAGGAAAAAAAACAAAAAAATAAAACATTAGTAGATTGTGAAAATACTTTGATAACAGTAAAATCATGCACAGCCTGGACCTCCTTTTTGGTCTCAGCACCACTGACACTAAAGTGGTTGGTGAGGAAATAAGCCCAGTTGACAATACACTAAATATATTTTGGCCACCACTCCTGACTTTCACTTCTACATATGCTAGCTGTTTGACCATCATTTGTTCACCGAAAAAAAGTACAGAAAATAGGACTTTCACACACACTGTAAAATGCTTTTATTGGAATCCACAAAGGAACACAAAAAAGTCTTTCACCTGCAGGTTATACTGCTGCCTACATGAGGATTGGACACTAGCATAACCAACAAAAACTGTAAACCAATCCAGGATAACCCCTCCTTCTACCAGCATGTCTTCGTTCTGTAGCATAGTAGTACCAAAAGGAAAATCACAAACACAGAGGGACAGGACATGTTGCCCCAATTGAGAAGATTTTTCGATGACTCAAAAAACCTATGGTTTTTTGCATCCTTTGGGAGACACCGGTAGCCTTTCACCTTCAGGATGTCCAAAAGCAATACAACTAAAGGGTGGGCAAAAAAAAATAAAATAAGGATGGGTCCTAGAAAAAAAACAAACAAAAAACTGGGAACTGCCTGCAGCTCAAAGAGCAGACTAAAGGCCTTTATATCCAAAGCCAGCATCAATGAGGCCACAGCATCCACCTGGTAGAACTTAAAGAACAAGTTTACCTTTTAAAAAATAAATAAATGCGTATGTTTTGCAGGTAAAAAAAAAAAAAAAAACAAATCAGGGGTGCCATGCAGGACTCCAGCAGACTTGTCAATGTATCTGTGTGCTTGTACCTCATACGAAGCAGGCAGATACACAGACAAGAGACAATGAACTACCACAGCACTCAACAGAACCGTGGTGTCCATTGAGAATTAGAAGCCAACAGTCACAAAGGCTGTCAGTACTTGTTTTCCATTCATAGAATTCTGTGAAAGAACGCCACGGCCGGGTGGGGTATTTCCCCAGAAGGACAGGACCTTGGATGCTGTCACAACGCTTGTTCCGAGACGGCAGTGTGGTAACTCTTGGCATTTATATGTGATATTGCACAGGATTGCTAAATTTGGGTATTTTAAGCTGTACACATCTGGTGCGAACTGGCACCTTTTTAATGCGAGTGCAGATAATAACATTTTATAAAGGATAAAGCACTAGGGTAGTGTTATTCTTTATATGTGGTAGAGTGGAGTTTAAGGAATAGATCTCTAAGCTGAGGAGATTTACAGCACTACTCTGAGGAATCCATCTGGGTCCATCCTGAGAGACAAAAAGTGTGTTTTGACCGGGTATATGGTGTAAGGTCAAAATGAGGAGGTAAGTGCACAAGTGGTGGTGGCCATTCACACAGTGTTATCATAAACACAGGAGGTGGCAAGGAATTAAAAGACACAGGACACCAATAATATTATAATTGTGAAGGACATTATTACTGTTTGAATTGCATGTTCATGACGTGCATGAGTATGAATGTAATATTTCACTGTGTTGATTTGATGGAGTGAAACAATCGGATTATTTGCGCTGATGTCATTTTAATGTTACCATCTATACACGGACTATTTTGAGAGTCAACGGCGTCTAGTAGCTGCTGGTAGATTTGTTATTTTGAGATTCAGATTTTAATTTTGGTTTACATTACTGTTTGACATTTAGTAATTTATCACTAGAAAAAACTATCCCACAGAAACGTACAAGTTTTTTTGTATTTTAGAAAAGTCCTAGAACACCTCTGGACTTTAGACATCGCTTCCACCACCAATCAAGGCTCTGTCATATGTGGAAGTTTGCCTGCCAATTGTTTAAGCCTTGGATGTACATAGCAGAATAGGTGAGAATGTGAAGTTCTGTCCAGGACAGGATCCTATCTACCTCTTCAGCAGCAGGAAGACTTCTGGTTTCTACCCGATGGTTGATGTACACTATCTGTTATGGCATTATCCAACTGAATTAAGATCGGATGACCTTCAACAGGCTGGTTCAAAGCTACAGCGCCAGCCAAATCACCTAAAGTTTTGGGATGTCGATTGGGAGACAAAAATTCAACAATACTGCACTGACAGAGTGCCCATTATTCCTCTCTAGTCAGGCTGGTATGCGTTCTGATGATCATTCAGATGCTGGGAAGGAAGAACTTTCTGATTTCATTGTTGGATCAAGACGCCAGGCCAGAGACAACCTGATCCTCTGAGCCAATTTAATGGATTTGTCCAGGGACTTGACTGACCTGTCCCACGCTGACAGAATGTTGTGATGTAGAGGTTTGGAAAGAAACTGGACAAATGGGACTGCCTTGAAGGAGATTACCATCAAGGCCAAAGACGCATGCAAAAGTGGGAGTCTCAAACTGGACTGGAGAGTTTGAATCCGAGATTAAAATTTCTCCTGCAGAAAAAAACAGTTGAAGAATTCATACCATGGTTTATGCAGCAAAAATATATTCCAAGTTTTAATTTTAAAGGCTAAGTTCACCTTTTACATGTTACACCAGTATTTAGGGTAGAATATGTAACAAGTTCCTAAGCACCCTCTTACCACATCCACCCGCAATCTGCGAACTGTAATGAATAAACTAAGTTTATGCTACACCTGCGACAGATGAACTTGTAGTTCTTAGTTCTCAAGTGTGTTAATCAGCGCACCTGTAGTACATTTACTTTTCCGCAAGTTTTCTAACTGAAAGCCTGTATAGAGGTAGGGCAGTGAGATGAAGAGTGTCTGCAGGAGCCAGTGGGAAAAATAAATAAATGCACATTTTTTTCCCTGCAAAAATATGTGAATCTATCTCTTAAAGCAGAACTTAGCCTTTAAATGTACATAAAGGTGGCACTTTAGCAGCAAATAGGGAAGTGCTAAATTGGTGACATTTCAGGATATATTTATATAATTCAGATATTCTTTGCAAATACACTGATTAACAAAACATACCCCTCATTACCAGCCATACCCACTTATGTACTGTAACCCTCTATACCTCAAAGACTGAAATGCCAAAAGACAGTCTCATTGCTTAGTCATAACAAGCTCACTTACAACAAAATAAGCCAGAGACTCTTAGAGATACTAGATACTATAAAGAATCTGCTCCAGTGCCAGCCTCTAAAGGCTCAAAGATCAATCTGACCCCCTGTAACGTCTGGACAGTCAAAGCCACACTGTTCAACAGAGTGTTTGACAACTGTACCCTCACCAGGAGGACATCTAAGTATTCAACAGCGAGGATGCCACAAGAATGCAGTAGGGCTTGGTGAATACCAGGCTGCAGACAAGAGGCAGAAAGGCAAAGCTATAAACTGATAGGAACCCCAGATAAGCTGTAAAAGGACATGATAGTAAATGTCCTTGATGTCCACAGAAGCTAGAATGTCTGCCAGATGAAGGGAGGTAATGACAGACCTAGTGGATTCCTAGCAGAATTTATGACCTTGAACAGATATTAAAAGCTTTCACATCCAAGAAGGGATGGGTGGCCCTTGTAAGTTTGGGAACCATGAACAGGTTTGGAGGTAAATCCATTAAATGTTTCTTGACACAGGAATGAATGGTGAAATGACACTTTGGTCCACAAGACCATGGAGGGGTCAATGGAGATCTGCCAAACTGTGTTGTGAAGTTTGGAGGTGTGAAACCTAGGAGGAACAGGGAGCAAAATTCCAGTTTGTAGCTCTAGATCACCTTCCAGACCCAAGAATCTGAGATGAAAATTGTCTAAATGTCTGCATAAGGGCACTTTTACCCCCTTCCTACCCAGGCCAATTTTCAGCTTTCAGAGCTATTGCACTTTGAATGACAATTGCGCGGTCATGCAACACTGCAAGCATGTGAATTTTTTTCATCTTTTTCTTCACACAAATAGAGCTTTCTTTTAGTGGTATTTAATCACCACTGTTTTCTTTAATTTTTTTGAACTATAAGGGGGGGGGGGGGGGGGGGAAGCAAAAAAAATTGAAAAAGAAAAAAAAAAAAGTTTTTCGTTTCTACAACAGGTACATTTTCTCCTTCACTGATGTGCGTTGATGAGTTTGCACTGATAGGCAGCACTGATATGCAGCACTGCTGGGCACTGATAGGCAGCAATGATGGGCGGCACTGCTGCACACTTTTAGGGCTGCACTGATAATCTGAGAGAGCGCGAAAGAGAACGAGTGCGAAAAAGAGAACGAGCGCAGGCGAGGGCGAGAGAGGGCGAGGGCGAGAGAGGGCGAGGGCGAGAGAGGGCGAGGGCGAGAGAGGGCGAGGGCGAGAGAGGGCGAGGGCGAGAGAGGGCGGGCGAGGGCGAGAGAGGGCGAGCGAGAGAGGGCGAGGGCAAGAGAGCCAGGGCAAGCGCGAGAGCAAGCACGAGAGCTAGCAAAAGAGAAAAAGCAAGAGACAGAAAAAGCGAAAGAAAGAAAAAGAGAACGAAAGAAAGAAAGAAATAGAAAAGGCGAGGGCGAGGGCAAGAGAGGGCGAGGGCGAGGGCAAGAGAGGGCGAGGGCAAGAGAGGGCGAGGGCAAGCACGAGAGCGAGGGCAAGCACGAGAGCGAGGGCAAGCACGAGAGCGAGGGCAAGCACGAGAGCGAGCAAAAGAGAAAAAGCAAGAGACAGAAAAGAAGAAAGAAAGAAAAAGAGAACGAAAGAAAGAAATAGAAAAAGATTTTTGTTTTTGAAGAGACATTGACAAACAGAATGTCTATCAATCACCATGATTGACCTATCTACAATAAGGAGGAGGAGAATGGGGGGAGCCACACTGCACTACTATGTGCATCCACTGCTCTCACACATTGCACCTGGTGTTCCTGCACATGGCTTACAAAATTAACTTATTTCTAAAAACCATACCATTGAGATACCTCACTAACCAGAGTTCCACTGCACACTCTACTTGTCACCCAAGATGGCTGCTGTATGGATTCATGTAAGACTAAATAAAAAGCTTTTTTTCCCCTCAACAGACTTGCGTAGCTTTGATGTATGAATTTTAACACCAACATTGTGGCGTGAACAGGGAAAATGGAAAACAACTGTCTCCTTTGGGTCTTCCAATGCAGTAAAATGCAGTTCACCACAGTATGTGTGACCAGGAACACAAGGGACACTTCTCATTGCAAGTGCTGTCCCTTGTACTTTTTTTTTTCTTCATTTGACTAAAAAGGCTATAACAGTTCACCTTTAACCACCTCCCGCTCGCCATATACACCCTATTCCAAATTATTATGCAAATTATATTTTTCTCATTTACCTAAATAATTGATGTAAATAACAGTCAGCATAATTCTCATGTTATCAACTATTAAGAGTACAATTCAAATTTTATTGAACAAACCTCCTAACAGTATTTTTTTTAAACATAAAAAACTTACAATGCACTGTTCCAAATTATTACGCACAGTAAGTTTCAAAACACTTTATAGGTTGTAAAGAACTGAAAATGGTCATTTGTTGTGCTTGCAGCAAATTTATTGAAATCAAAAACGATTTCAATCAAACTTCTAACAACATTTTAACTTTTTAAACATTTTAACAGGTCACGTTACATTTTAACATAGGACCCCTTAATTGATAGCAGCTTCACAAGTCTTGCATCCATTGAACTTGTGAGTTTTTGGAAAGTTTCTGCTTGAATTTGTTTGCAAGATGTCAGAATAGCCTCCAAGAGCTGCTATTTGGATGTAAACTGCCTCCCACCCTCATAGATCTTTTGCTTGAGGATGCTCCAAAGGTTCTCAGTAGGATTGAGGTCAGGGGAGGATGGTGGCCACACCATGACTCTCTCTCCTTTTATCCCCATAGCAGCCATTGATGCAGAGGTATTCTTTGCAGCATGCGATGGTGCATTGTCATGCATGAAGATGATTTTATTACGGAAAGCATAGTTCTTCCTTCTGTACCAGGGAAGAAAGTGGTCAGTCATAAAATCCACATACTTTGCAGAGGTCATCTTTACACCTTTGGGGACCCTAAAGGGATCGACCAGCTCTGTCCCCATGATTCCGGCCCAAACCATGACTCCACCACCGCCTTGCTGACGTTGCAGCCTTGTTGGAACAGGGTGGCCGTCTACCAACCATCCACTACTCCATCCATCTGGACCATGCAGGGTTGTACGGCACTCATCAGTGAACAGGACTGTTTGAAAATTAGTCTTCATGTATTTTTCTGCCCAATGCAGCCGTTTCTGCTTGTGAGCATTGGTTAGTGGTGGCCGAATAGGTTTATGCACAGTTGCAAGACTCTGGAGGACTCTACACCTTGATGTTCGTGGGACTCCAGAGGCACCAGCAGCTTCAAATATCTGTTTGCTGCTATGTAATGGTATTTTAGCAGCTGCTCTCTTGATCCGATGTATGGATCTGGCAGAAATCTTCCTATATGTGCCTTTATCTGCACGAACCCGTCTGTGCTTTGAATCAGCCACAAATCTCTTAATAGTGTGATGATCACGCTTAAGTTTTTGTGAAATATCTAATGTTTTCATACCTCGTCCAAGGCATTGAACTATTTCACTCTTTTTGGCAGCAGAGAGATCCTTTTTCTTCCCCATATTGCTTGAAAATGGTGCTCTGCTTAATAACGTGGAACACCGTCCTTTAGTAGTTTTTCCTTAAATTGAGCTCACATGCCAATCTAATTATCACAGGTGTCCGAGATAGTTTTCAGTGATCAAAAGAGCCCTGACACACAATGCCATCCATGAGTTAAACTGAAAAACAAAATATTTAATCTTTGTGACACTTAAATAGAATTTGCATAATAATTCGGAACAGGGTGTAGTACAATGACGGGCGCAAGGCAGTTCTCTCGCTCTGGGAGGACGTCATATGACGTCCTCCCATTCTAACTGCGCATGCGCGGCTTTGGGAGCGTGCAGCGTGGTGATCGGTGGTGTGCGGTGTCCCTCGGACACAGTGGATCACCGGTCAACGGAAAGAGCAGAAGAAGATGTTGGCTCGGTCACGGGATCAGCTGTGTCCAATCACATGTAAATAGGGAAATGCCGGTTATCGGCATTTCTCTCCTCACGAGCGGTCACGCTGACAGCTCTAGAGGAGAGCAGAGCCGGTAATCGGCATCCCTCAGAGGGGACATGTGCACCGATGATCAGTGTGCCCTGATGATCTGTGTAGCCCCAGCAGTGCCAGCTGTCAGTGTCCATCAGTGCCAGCTGCCAGTGCTCATCCAAGCCACCTGCCAGGGCCCATCAGTGCCACATCGATGCCGCCTAACAGTTGCCATCAGGGCCGCCTATCAGTGCCAGTCAGGGCCCCCTATCAGTGCCAGTCAGGGCCATATATGAGTGCTGCCTTTCAGTGCCCATCAGTGATGCCTGTCAATGCCCATCAGTGCCACCTATCAGTGTCAATCAGTGCAGCCTATCAGTGCCCATCACTGCAGCCTCATTAGTGCACATCAGTGAAGAATAAAAATTTTGTAAATAAGTGATTTTTCTAACAAAAACTAAGAAAAAACATTTTTTCCCAACATTTTCAGTGGTTTTTGGTTTAAGAAAAAATAAAAAACCCAGAGGTGATTAAATACCACCAAAATAAAGCTCAGTCACAAAAAATGATAAAAATTTCATATGGGTACAGTGTTAAACCACGCAATTGTCAAAGTGCAACAGTGCTGAAAGCTGGAAATTGGCCTGGGCAGGAAAGGGGTATAAGTGCCCTATAAGTAAGTGGTTAAGAAAAAAAAAAAGTGCTTTTTTTTCCTGATAAGCCTGTAGAGCTCTGCACCTGTGATCAAGAAATCACAGGGGCAATGTCAGCCTCCTGAAGACATTGCCTTCAGCTTTCCTGCCTTTACCTGCACACAGACCATTACAAAGCTGGAGGAAGTGTCAAAGAACTACAGGAGCGTTCATCAGTGACAATGGCAGGCGGACAGTGTAGCTCATTCATTCACAAATTGCTAAGAATGAATGATGCTGCTGCGTGGGGGAAAAGTGACAGTGGGTGCGGTGAGACGATCCCCTATACACTGTCATGGGGGTGGGGGATTTGTGAGGGACTGAAGACCTGGAGCATATGAAACCCAAAATATTGGTGTAACCATAGGTGCACCTATACTTTAATATGGAAACTTGCAATAGTAAAATGGAAAAAAAAAACAAAAAAAACCAAGACTGGAGAAACCGGAGAAATTAGACAATATTAATTAAGCCTGGTTAAGTGTACGCCATTTTAATGTTTGTTTTCCCCTCAAAGTAGAAGGCACATTTTTTTTCCTTTTCAGATAAAGGAAGGTTATAAGCCATCAGGGTTTTTTTTTTTTTTTTTTTTTTGCCATCTGTGTCCTTTCACTTCCTGACTAATATCTGAAACAGGAAGTGAAGGGAAGTCACAAAGGAAGACCAGAACTAGCATCTCCATTGGAAAATTTTCCCTCTGTCACTGTTCTGGAGACACCCCAAAATTTGGGATTCTTTCAGTTTGAGTGATAAAGGTAAACATGACAAATGGAGAGGGTGAATCTCCCTAAATAGGACACAGAGAGCAATTAAAACAGCAGGTCTAATCCCACTCCATTCTATCCAAAACTAAAAAAGTTTTACCCGATTGGAAGGTCCATTCATCTCTATGGACAGGCAGGTACAAACGTTTACAACCACCTACCTCTGAGTCTGATCTGGTCTGCTAAAAAAAAAAACAAAACAAAAAAACAAAAAAAACCCAAGGGGATCCATCCCCCTCCATATAGGGGGAGTGGATCAGAGGGTAGTCAAGGGTAAATGGACAGCAGAGTCCGTTTATTCCCAGCAGCCCGTAGAGAAGAGCAGACTCTGTCCATGTCTACTCTGCAGAAACTGAGCGGACAACAAATGTGTCATCTGCCGCTTTGCTCCAATTAGCAGAGGATCGGTGAGCTGATCGTCTGCTGATCGGAAAATAATCTGCTCCCCCACATGAAAGGGGCCTAAAAGGTGAAAGCTGGACATACTTCCCTCCTACCCTTGGGCCCTGCTGTATTTACCTCTGGGGTTGTGAAGCCATCAGCAACCCTGCAGCCAGTCCAGCGGTCTGGGAATTTTAAATCCACGCTCTTCTCAATGCAGTGCTTCCGAGATTGATCAGATCAATTCTGATTGGCCAGCGATGTCACAGTGAATCAATCTTGTCCATCCTGGAAGCACTGCAGAGAAGAGCAGAGATTTCAAATCTCTGGACTGCTGGACCGGCTGTGGGGGTGGCAGCTGAGCAGGAACCAGGGGTGGCAGTTTTTTTTCTGTAAAGGTGAACTAACCCTTTAAGATTTATCAAACAAAACCGTGAAATATTTTTCATAGCAGTTTATACCTTAAAGTGGACTCAACCCATCGATGGGCCATATGAAATTTTAAAGACAAAAGTCACCCCAGTACATATGATCACAAGTATCATCTGAGCACAATATATTTTAAGAATTTTTTAATCTACCTGGCAAACCCAACAGCATGATTAAGGTAGTCTGCTAGAACTGTCTGTCGCTCTTCATCTTGTTCCACCATCAGTTTTTCTAGTAAAATTTTGAACTTTTCCATTAATGGATTCAATAGATTTCTCATCAGAATATTTTTCCTGTCAGCTGGGTAGTCACTGTTTACTATGAGAACACCTGCAGTCTCATATATGAAGAGCTGATCATCGCTGCTCAGCAAGGTCTGAAAACCATTTTCCTGAATAAAAGGAACAAGAGTTATTTCATATAACACAGGGCAACCTGTCAGTCACAGAACATAAGGGAACATTACATAGCTTTGGATCATGCATATACTTACTAGGATTCAGGGTCTCAAAGTGTACAGTGTTTCCTTCTAAAAAAAAAAGTGACTTCCCTGTAAATTCCATATCTTGGAGTACAAGCACAGGATACAAGGAACATGTTCACACACCATGGATCATAGAGAAACACCTTCAGATGATTGAACAGTGGCAAGCTTTTGAGAACACCCCCCCCCCCCCATAACCCTATCCTATTCTGAGAGTCCTCGGCTTTGTAGCAAGCAATGCAGAGTAAACCAAGGAATAGAAGGGAGCGGACTGACAACTCATGGGGACCCTGGGCAATAGGGGATCATGGGGCCCCTGTGTCCTTACTCAAAAAAGCCTATGAAAAAAGGTACCAGGGGCATCTCATGGGGCCCCCTACTGACCCCGGGCCCTCGGGCAGTGCCCAAGTTTCCAAATGGTCAGTCCGCCCCTGGAAGGGAGGCTGTCCTATACTGTATACTCCAAGATACAGAATTTAACAGGCAAGTCAAAATTCCTCATCTTAATCACGATATAGGGCACAGGAAACATATACATACACCACAAGACGCCCCAAGCAATCAATACAAAGGGTGGGCAACAACTAGGCAAAAAAAAAAAAGTGCCAACACGCTCAAAATTAACAGGGGTCAAGGAAACCAATTTCAGTGTGCCTCTGCAAGGACCTTGCGGCCAAAAGCTGCAACTGCAGAAGACCACCTGGTAAAACATTAAGTTTGAAGAGGTCCATGTGGCAGCTTTATATAGTTGAGCTACAGAAGCTTGGTGCTGAAATGCCCAGGAAACTCCAGCAGATTTGTTGGAGTGGGTGTACATGAGGTTTTTTCTTAAAGTGGTTCTAAAGGCAGGTGCGTTTTTTTTTTTCTTCCAATAATGCATTCTATGCATGAAGGTAAAATATTTGGGTGCAGATCCCCCCCCAGTCTCCCTTATACTCACCTGAGCCCCATCTTGATACAGCGATGTGCATGAGAGTCATGACTCACCCGGGTCTCTTTGTCAATCACAGCCAGTAAGCCAACAAGGAGAGAGCGGGGGCAGGGCCAAGCCATGATCAGTGTGTGAATGGACAATGTCCATTCATAGGAGTGCAGCTCTGGAATGAGCCTGCTTGAGTGCCCTCATAGCAACAGGCTTGCTATTGGAGGCACGCAGAGCAGGTAAGTATAGCATGTTTGTTATTTTAAAAAAATGACCTTTAGAATAATTTAAAGGACGTAAGCTCTACCTGTCAAGTTTTCTATTCACTGTGCAGTGGTGGATTTTGAAGCAGGTTGTCCCTTGTGAGGACCTCAGGGAAGAGCAAAGAGTATACCTAAAAGCTAATGCTTCTATCAGACAGATTGCCTCTAATGGCTCTGACTACATCCAGGCAATGTAGACTACTTCTTTGGATGCTCATGAGCAAGGCACAAGGATGGCAGAATGTTGCCCTTGTTCAGATTGAATGCAGAAAGCATTTTTGGGAGAAAAGATGGTCTTGGACATAAGTCAACATTGTCATTTTTGAAGTATGAGGAAAGGCTCTTTCCAGTTAAGGGCCACCAATTCAAAGACATGTGTGAGACACAATAGCTGCCAAAAAGGCTACCTTGCTAACAAGAATCTCCAGGGGAATATCCTGTTAGAAGTTGGGTTATGTCTGTATACCAGCTTCTTCTGGGCCAGTTCGGTGTAATTAGAATCACCGTTTTTTTTTTTCTCTTCCTTGGGCATCTGAGGCCAACACAAGAAGTTGCATGTTGTTGAATCTGGAGGCCATCTCAGATTGAACACATCTGGATGAAGCCCGCTTCTTTGTTTCTGTTATAACATTTTGCAAATAAATAATCGTTCTTCATAAATTTAGGCCAAAATGTATACTGCTACATTTCTTTGACAAAAATAACCCAAATCAGTGTATATTATTTAGTCTGTAGGAAAGTTATACAATGTGTATAGAAAAAAAAACACCTCTCCATACAATAATCACATTTTGTCGTTTGCTACCAGAAATTAAGACAGACAGCTTTTATTTTAGCCAGCAGTATTTATAACATCCAAGTGGAAGATATAATACCAACAGAAGGGAAATAAAAAAAAAATCAAAAAAAAAAATCGCAAAACAGAATCACTGAATCAGAAAAAGGATCACCCCTTTGTCAGTATTTTGTTGAACCACCTTTTACTTTAAAAACAGCCTTTAGTCTGTTATATGTTTCTACTAACTTTGCACATCTAGACTTTGCAGCCTGAAATGAAAAAAAGCCACACAGTTTTGCTTCGGCAAAGCAACAAAATGTGATCAGTTTAAAAATCGAACTGTAGGTGTATTGTAACGCTGAGAGACAGAATAGCAACAAAGTACATGACTTAGTACTTGTTGGCAAATCCCTTGTTGGAAATCACGAAATCACGAGGTCAGACGTTTGACTCTCGTACACCTCTTAACCTCTTGCCGACCGCGCATAGCCGAATGACGGCTTCACCGCGGCCGGCCAGTTCTGAGTGGACGTCATATGACGTCCTCCCAGAACGCGCTCTCCTGCGCGCCCCAGGGGGCGCGCACCCGGCGATCTCCGTGATCGCTGTGTCCTACGGACACAGCTGATCACGTGATGTGGTGAAAGGCCGATCCCACCGGCCTTTTACCATGTGATCAGCGGTGTCCAATGACACGCTGATCACAGGGAAATGCAAGTGCCGGTTCTCGGCTGCACTTTCCTCACGCTGTCAGATCGTGAGGAAAGTACTGCCGAGAACCGGCAGTTGTCAGAGCGGGGATCGGCACCGATCATCAGGGCACTGATGATCAGTGCCCTGATGATCGGTGCCCAGCAGTGACACCAGCAAGTTCCGCCCAGCAGTGCGCCCACTAGCCCCGCCCACCTGTTCCCAGCAGTGCCCCCACCCGTGCCCAGCAGTGCCCCCACCTGTGCCCAGCAGTGCACCCACCTGTGCCACTCTGCAGTGCCACCTACCTGTGCCCAGAAGTGCCACCTACATGTGCCCAGAAGTGCCACCCACCTGTGCCCACCCACCTGTGCCCACCAGTGCCACCCACCTGTGCCCACCAGTGCCACCCACCTGTGCCCACCCACCAGTGCTGCCCACCAGTGCCACCCACCAGTGCAGCCCACCAGTGCTGCCAGTCAGTGCCACCAGTCAGTGCCCAGGTGTTGTGCCAGTCAGTGCCGCCAGTCAGTGCCCAGAAGTGATGCCAGTCAGTGCCGTCTATCAGTACCCATCATCAGTGTCACCTATCAGTGCCGCCTATCAGTGCTGCATATCAGTGCCGCCTATCCGTGACCCCTAATTAGTGCTGTCTATCAGTGCCGCCTATCCGTGCCACCTCATTAGTACTGCCTATCAGTGCCCTTTAGTGCTGCCTATCAGTGCCCATCAGTGCCGCCTATCAGTGCCCATCAGTGCCGCCTCATCAACGCAAATCAGTGAAGGAGAAAAATTACCTGTTTGAAAAATTTTATAAAAGAAACAAATAAACTTTTTTTTTTTTTCAAATTTTTTGCACTTTTTTTAATTTATAGCGCAAAAAGTAAACGCCCAGTGGCGATTAAATACCACCAAAAGAAAGCTCTATTTGTGAGAAAAAAATGATCAAAATTTCATATGGTTACAATGTTGCATGACTGCGCAATTGTCAAAGTGCGGCAGCGCTGAAAGCTGAAAATTGGCCTGGTAAGGAAGGGGGTATAAGTGCCTGGTAGGCAAGTGGTTAAACCACTAACTGAACTCACAGGTCTGAAAAATCTGACCCAGAGAGAGGCAAACTAGCAGATGTCCCCCACCCTTTGGAGTGAGGGTGCCCCTTCATTGTGAAGCAGGCTTTGGAGAAAGCTTGGTGGCTTTTGTTGGCCAAACCTCGTGCCCAAAGGAAAGGCTGAACTTAGGTTTAGAAGTTGAACTATAGTGGACAGGCGTTGTGCCTTTAGAACAGCTAGGGGTTCATGAGGAGAGTGGTTTGGGGATCTTCTTCTGTGGAAATAAAACCTTTCCACCTGACCTCTGATGAATCGGTCAAGTGTCTCACAAGAAGTCTTCCTTGAAAGGGCATAAGGGTGAAGCACCTCTTAAAGATTCTGCGCATGTGAATGGAGATTATCACCATTCTGGAGATGGGTTCTGACTTGTTCTAGGGCATCCATAAAGAAACTAATTGCTGTAATTGCTCTGAAACATTGTGGTCCTGAAATACAGGGTCAGGTTGATTCATTTTCCCTTATCCAGTTAACTGCAGTTTTACTGAAATTGCAGAGAGCCAGTTCTTCGAAAGAATGAACATCTTGGATAGGTACAGTGAGATGTTTAAGACAGACGGCAAGATCATCCACAAGAATAGCCCACTACTTAGCGAACGTTTTGTAGGTTTCTACAGATCTTTGTGCCTACAAATGAGCATGGCGAGACTGAAGAGAGTCAGGTTACATAATGTCAAGGCTTTTGTGGACAAAGGCAAAGAGCTTTTCAACGTTAGCAAGCATATCTGGTAAAACACCTTGTTCAATATAGTGACAATCTGGAAGAGAGAAACCTTCTGTGGCTTCCTTCAATACTTTCTTAGTAACCTCTTCATTCCCTTTTAACCTTTTAACTTAACATCCTCTAAGACTGGCATATCTGGATCAGAGTCTGGTTGTGAAACAGGAGTAGAAGCAGCTAAGCATTTCCGAGCCCCGAACATAGATGGCTATATTAATGCTGTTATCTGTTCAAGGAAATGTGACAGATGCAGAAAATTCTGCTTTAGTCAAATAGGCCACTTGTTGAGTTCCTGAAACAAAGCTATAATTCAGATGCTGAGACTGAAGTTAGAACTGGTTCTTGCTCTGGTGCAATGGAGACATTGTCTCTCTGGTGCAAGGGGCACATGGTCTCTTTGAGGTCGAGTATTGTGTGGGCCCTTGGCAGAGCAAATATTTGCCAGTGTCCAATCACCTGAAGGTACGTGCTTACAACGTACCTTGTACCAGCTTAGCCCAGCTCCGCATAACAGCAATGAACCAATGTGCAGAGCAAAACCTAGGTTGCCACTGCTGACCTTCATCTGAAAATGTAAAATTTTCAGAGTCACTGACCTGGAACAGGCTGATCAGGAGTTTTGATTTTACTGGCTGCATGCTTCTCCCAGGTAAGCAGCTCAGAAAGTACACTTTTAGTAGATCACTAGTGGCAGCCTATGTGACCCATTTTGTGCACTGTAGCATGTAAAACACAAGTTTGTACAGAAATAAAAATCTTTTGGCAAGAAAAAAAAAAAAAAAAAACAAACAGTAAACACATGCAATTTGATCTCAACTGTGTATTCGGTCTTTGCTAGGCTTTTACTTTAAGTTTTGTTTTATTTTTTATTCTAATACCAAGAAAGGATAAACTAAATAGTAACTTACAGGTGGGGAGAGTTCTAGAAGATCTTGAATCCTACTCAGAATGTCTTCTACAAATGTATTCATGTGCTTACTAAGAAAATAAACACATGGACAATTAGCATGTTTATATAATTTCAAATATCTGAAAGTTTTAAAAAATTGGGTGCGGCAGAGTACATTAAAGATGTATTTTACATCAATATCTATTAAAACCTTTTTTTCCAGTAACTAGTGGGAATAGCCTTGAATTATGGTGAAAGTATTATTCAGCTTGTAATTAACACTCAGCTAACACTTAATAGGATCTAGTGACAAATTAGTAAGGTTTTGGTGTTTGAAAAGAAGGGGGGTTACTGCAGCACAAAGGTGAGAATGAGCCCTTACTTACTGAAGAGTTGCACTTACTGAAGTGATTTCACAAAACGTGAAAAAAGGTAAGATGTTCTACTGCGAACTTTAGGACTAGAATGGCGTAAGCCTCTATGATCCAGAAAAGCCATCTGAAATTAGAGAAGACAAATAAACAGTGTCACTTTCTGATAGAAAACAGTGCCAGACCACCTCCTAAAGTTTGTGGTCCATTAAATAAACCAAACGGTAGTGGGTTTTTTTCACTTTACTGTAAATGCATTTATTCATACATATATTTTTTAAAAATCTAATCTCAACTGCTAAAATCAAAAAATGTTTTGTGGTGGATGCCAAACTAAAGCCTGCATGGTACTTTGAAAAGTTGACTTCTTTCAAAGTACACTGCTCAAAATAAATTAAAGGAACACTTTGGAAACACATTAGATCTCAATGAGGAAAAATATCATGCTGGATATCTATACTGATATGATATGAACTGGGTAATGTGTTAGGAATGTAAGGATGCCCCATCAATGGAAATGAAAATGATCAACCTACAGAGGACTGAATTTAAAGACACCCCGAAAATCAAAGTGAAAAAATGATGCAGCAGGCTAGTCCATTTTGCTGAAATTTGATTGCAACTCCTCAAAATGGTACTCAGTAGTTTGTATGGCCCCCATGTGCTTGTATGCAGGCCTGACAACGTTGGGGCATGCGCCTATTGAGATGATGGATGATGTCCTGTGGTATTTCCCCCCCAGATCTTGACCATGGCATCACTGAGCTCCTGGACAGTGAGGTGCAACCTGGTGGCGTTGGATGGACCGAAACATGATATCCCAGAGGTGTTCTATTGGATTTAAGTCAGACAAGCATGGGGGCCATTCAATGGTATCAATTCCTTCATCTTACAGGAACTTCTTGTATTCTCTCACATGAGGCCGAGCATTGTCGTGCACGAGGATGAACCCAGGACCCACTGCACCAGTGTAGGGTCTGACAATGGGTCCAAGGATTTCATCTCACTACCTAAATCGCACTCAGGGTTCCATTGTCTAGCCCAGGGGTCTGCAACCTTTAAGACATAAAGAGCCACTTGGACCCGTTTCCGAGAGGGAAAAAAAGACTGGGAGCCGCAAAACCATTGCAACATTTAAAACAAATCCGACACTGCATATATTGCAAAAAACGCTCTGGTCATGAAGGGGGTTTAAGGGCCCAGTAAGCAAAGGGTTAATCAGGGCCACAGTGTATCGTCATAATCACAATCATAGCCTTAGGTCAGTGGTGGGCAACCTTTTTTTTCGACTGAGCCAAATCTCGCCAAAACCACGATTGAAATTTATTTTGAGAGAAACATTTTTAAAACTGAAAATACATCCCCCATATAGTAATTCATCCCCCATATAGTAATTCATCCCCCATATAGTAATTCATCCCCCCTATAGTAATTCATCCCCCCTATAGTAATTCATCCCCCATATAGTAATTCATCCCCCATATAGTAATTCATCCCCCCTAAAGTAATTCATCCCCCTTAAAGTAATTCATCCCCCATATAGTAATTCATCCCCCGTAGTAATTCATCCCCCCTATAGTAATTCATCCCCCCTATAGTAATTCATCCCCCCTATAGTAATTCATCCCCCATATAGTAATTCATCCCCCATATAGTAATTCATCCCCCATATAGTAATTCATCCCCCATATAGTAATTCATCCCCCATATAGTAATTCATCCCCCCTATAGTAATTCATCCCCCATAGTAATTCATTCCCCATATTGTGTGAATTCACTTACCTTTGCTCCGCGCGTTCCTCTCGCTGGGTTCCCGCGCCGTTCTGGTCTTCAGGGCGGACTGTGAGAGGAGAGGAGTTCGTCACGCTGCCCCGCCTACATCCGGGCTGCCCCGCCTACATCCCGACAGCCAATGTTTGCCAGCGGGCGCCCGGCACACAGGAGATCTGCATTAAAAGAGCCGCGGCTTGCCGACCCTATTGCCTGTCACCTGGTGGGCAGTGTGCTCCGGAGCCGCAGGAAAGGTGAAAAAGAGCCGCATGCGGCTCCGGAGCCGCGGGTTGCCGACACCCGGTCTAGCCTGTTGAGGTCTGTGTGTCCCTCATGGATATGCCTCCCCAGACCATCACTGACCCACCACCAAAATGGTCATGCTGAACGATCTTAAAAGGCAGCATAACGTTCTCCATGGCTTCTCCAGACCCTTTCACATCTGTCACATGTGCTCAGGGTGAACCTGCTCTCATCTGTGAAAAGCACAGGTTGCCAGTGGTGGACCTGCCAATTCTGGTGTTCAATGGCAAATGCCAACTGAGCTCTACGGTGCCAGGCAGTGAGAACAGGGTCCACTAGAGGATGCCGGGGCCCTCAGGCCACCCACATGAAGTCTGTTTCTGATTGTTTGGTCAGAGACATTCACATTAGTGGCCTGCTAGAGGTAATTTTGTAGGGCTCTGGCAGTGCTCATCCTGTTCCTCCTTGCACAAAGGAGTAGATACCGGTCCTGCTGATGGGTTAAGGACCTTCTACGTCTCTGTCCAGCTCTCCTAGAGTAACTACCTGTCTCCTGGAATGTCCTTCATGCTCTTGAGAAGCACAGCAAAGCTTATGGCAATGGCAGATATTGATGTGCCATCCTGAAGATGCTGGGACTGCCTGTGCAACCTCTGCAGGGTCCAGATATCGCCTCATGCTACCAGTAGTGACACGGACCCTAGCCAAATGCAAAACTAGTGACTCCACTCAACTCAAATTTTGAGTTTTGACTTACTTTCTGGATGGGTAACAATTCACCAAAATAGGCAGGATGAATCTCCAAAGCAGGACAGCAATAAAACCTGTCAGGGATTCTAATCCTTCCACACTAATCGAAAACAAAAATATAGTTTTTTTATGTAGACTTAACAAAAACAAAAAAACCTTCCATTGTTATTTGCCCTATAAACTTAACATGATACCATCAAAAAAAAAAAAGAAAAAAAAAGAAGAATGGTCTATTAAAAGATAAAACAACAAAGCCAACTTTTGCTGCACTATTCTCTGTTAATCCAGAGAGACTTTCCCCTCTTAGATGTACTTAACAGCCAGCATCATCCAAACATTTTCATTGGAGCCCAGGTGACCCTGGACCTGCCCCCACCTGGGGCTGGAGAGTGAAAAGAGAAGCTACACAAAAATAAATTAATTTCTCTGTAAACTCTTTTGCTACCTATCAGCATAAACCGATTGGCTCTGTGCACTGTTGCTTCCTTTAACACTCCAGCCCTGCTGTACAGGGACTGCAAGAGGCTGATACCAGGTCACATTCAGGTAGTTACACTGCAAGGTACATTTGAAGCAGAAGAGACCAATGCTCACCTTCTCAATGGTCCCTCGCCAGCATTTTCTCCTACACACCGGTTTTCGGCTATCTTCATTGGTCAGCGAGCAAATCTTGCACAGGAGATAGTAATTTTGGCACACAGAGATTGGGCTGGCTGTTGTAAGCTGCGCTTTGAACAGGCAGTTAGGTGCAGTTTATTTAGACACTCTGCATGTCTCTTCTGCATTAAAAAGATTGCCTGTTCACAGTGGCAGCAGAACTTTAGTTGTAATTTAATGATGTAATAATACAGAGCTGCATCTGTCTTTAATATCTGCCAAAAGCTCAGGATTAATTTAAGTTGAATTCCCACCCAGGATCACTGTGTACTTTAATGCTTACAACCTCAGTGCTGTACCTGAACAGTAACAATCCATAACCCTGAATATGGTCATACTCCTAGGATCTCTGCTATTGAGTACAATCCTACGCAAACCTATAGGGAGTTACTGTGCAAACAATGATGAAGAAGATTTCAGACAAAAGGGAGGTAACATTGGAGAATGGTGCCATCATCTAGAAGTAGTAAGCAAGTACCTGGATAGAGGGTTGTGCCTTAGATAGGGTTAAGAGGCTAGGGAGTGCAGGCTTTTTTTTTTCTTAAAACAAGATTCAGTTAATCAAATTCACATATTTTTGCCACAAAACACAAAAGCTTACCAAAATATTAGGAATGTGTATGGGTTCAACCGTGAAAAACTTTTCATATCTAACCACAGTTTCAAAAAATTCTAATGTAACAGATGTGTGATGGTAGGCACTCACACCAGAGGTCACAAGCTGGAAGAGAGAAAATTAAAATGTTTTTACAAACAGCACTTCACATGCATAAAACCCATCAACTTTTGCCCCACCGCAAAGCAGCCGAATGCCCACTCAATCCCGATTTCTCACTGCTGCAGGTTCCATGCAGGAGATTACTGATCCAGTGCTACAATGGTGCCCCGAGATCACTGGTCCCTTGCCATCCCCGTGACGACGTTGCCCTCTTCTCTCTCCTGAGAGGTCTTTGCTGTGACATGGACACCCAAGGAGAAGACTAGGGCTGGCAAAGTCACACGATTGTGACTTCAGGCTTTTTTTCTTTTTTTTTGAGCAATCAGAAGGGGGTGTTAAGGTTAGAGGTAATTTTTAACACAGATTGTCTTTAACCAAATGTCTCCTGCACAAACATATAATCAATTTGGATGGAAGCCAATTAAACTGCAGGGCAGAAAGTGCTCAGGAGAGGATCCATCTAAACATAAAATATACATGTATATGAGGAATTTGTTATGTATAAATTCAGGAACTTTGTGCTGCAAGAGCAAAAGTGCCAACTACTTCCATATAAAATGGAAAAATATTTGCCTTTAGCTCTTCTTTAATGTTTAAGAATTATGCATGCCATAGACGGTTCGTTTATCGGCCAATTTTTCGTCCAAAAAAGGAAACATCGTTTGTTCTGTAAAACGATGTTGCCACCAATGATTTAGAAAATCGGCCATTTTTCACGAATTTTCCAGCATGACCGATAAACGAAATGAGGAGGAACCGCTAAAATCGGCCGATGCCATTACCCCACTAACAGTGCGAAAATCGGCCGATAAATGAACCGTCTATGGCCTGCATTAGTCTCTTACAAACAGCATATGAATGGAAAATTAGTAGCAACTGTGTATCAATTTACATAGCTACATAAAGGTGTGTTAACAGGTGCTAAGTCAGGAACTGACTTACAGTTCTCATCATGTCCTGCAATGCACTTGCTTTAGCAGCGTCTCCACAGAAATGAGCTCCATGGGATGCAGGGATAGCTTCTCCCAGCATGTACAGCAATCGGATGGCAACTTCTACTTCCATAAACAGAGAAGTCTGCCAGTTTCTTCAAATCAAAAAAAAAAAGACAAAAAAAATGAATATCAAGTACAGAACCCTTAAAACACAATACTGTGATAGCTAAAATAAAAACTAGTTGAAATTTGTTTTAAACTATGCTGAAGGCAAAACAGCCGTTTTGATTGCCTTTCTGAGCAACATAAAAATGTACAGCCTGATGTCTATAAAAAGTCTGAAATGGAATAGCCAGGACATTAAATCTAGGAGCCAGTAGAATATGTGAACACTAAGCAGACGTTCTTTCATTGAACTCCCAAGGAAACATTTGAAGTACCAGTAGTATTTCTAGGCACATTGGAATGTTAACAGCTTTAATAGAATCTAGCATTTACATGACACAGATAACATGCATAAAAGTATAAATAAGGTAACAGAAAATTGCACTGTCTCTTTATGATTACTTATTTTCTCACTAGTTAGCAGTAGCTTCTTAGCAACAGAGCAACATGGCTATATGGTGTTTAATTATGGTCACTAGAGCATCTTCAAAAATTCAATCAGGACTTCAGAATTTTTTTTTAACTGCTTACACATAAGGCACAAAACATTTTATGGTTATGCTAGAACTAGAGCCAAAAGGAGGGAATTGCAAAAGTCACTTACTGTAGTGTACTATTGAAAACTCTGCGAACAGAGGCCAACAGTAGTTCTGGTGACACTTGTGCAAGACGGTCCAACAGCAATTTCAGCTGCTTTCTGTATTCAACAAACATAGCTTCATCTTCACCCTGTTTTTGAAAAACATGATTTTTCTTTTAGTACAAGCAAACAGATGACAGAATAAATTATTCCCTTTGAATTGCACTGCATAATGCTGCTTCTAATTTCTAAGTTTTCCACACCCAAATTTAATAGAATGGAGTTCAAAACAAAGGTTATAATAAAATATCCATTTTAAATTTAGTTTGTCAGAGGCCATTATGATAAGATACTAGGATTATCAATATTCACCAATGTACGTTTTGCAGCTTCCCTTATTGCCTTCCTTGCTCTAGTCTGCTGACTGGACAATACATAAATATTGTTACACTTGTAAAATCCTCTCTTTCTGCTCCTATAAACTGCCTCAACACGTCTTTAACACAGTTAACGGAGGGCAGCTAAAAGCACTTATGGTCTAGATTGGCTCTGGAAGCTGTCCCCATTTACTACTCCCTGCTCCGAGGACTCTGAGGAAGAGGGGGAACTGTACCTTGAAGTGCGTCAGCCATCTGAGGGTCTTCTCGAGGTTTGGGCGTTGACCTGGTCGCTTTGGAAATTATGACGCTTTTGACACAATTGTTTGAGTATATATTTTGGCATTTTAATAGAAAGTCTATTCTCAGGTAATGCACTATGCTGGTACACCCTTTCTTCCATTGTTCTGGCAATTTACATTTGGATTCCCCCCGACCCTTAGACGGCAGCAAGCCCTGTGCGGGCGATGGGCGCTTAAAGACCTGTACTGTTCATATTATCCCACAACTCTTTGAGTGCAGGGGATTTCTTTGTGTTTTTTTCCTGATGTTTAACAAGCCCCCAAGTTCATGTGCACATCTCCAGGATGTTGCTGGTAAAGCATGGTCCATAGCATGGAGTACTGGAGGTATAGAATACCAGCAGGTGACAATCTTAAAGCAGGATTTGTTACTTATGGAGGAGTTACAGGACAAGTTTTAATACTTTAATAGCAAATCAATTACTGCACATTTTTAGACTAAGCACACCAAGTAATACATTGACCAATTCATCCCATTTGGGCAACAAAACATAATATTTCCTCTATCTTGTTAAAATGACACGTATAATGAAATAACCTAACAATAAATTTGCTTCAATCCAATTTGATGAATCACATGTTGCATAGTAAGAAAAAGTTATTTTTAACTAAAAAAACCCCCAAAAAACAACAAAAAAAAAAACCCCAACACAGTATAGTTCACTAAATGCTGTATGCAATCACTGATGTAAGGCAAAGTATGTCAGTTTTATGAGGGTACAGATATATACTATTAAAAAAAGGCACTAGAAAAAACAGGGTTAGAAGTCTTCTGTTTATTATCCGAAAATCTTAATTTTCAACAATATCAAACTTGCCTCATTATCAAAGTTATATTCTTCATCATAAGTTAATTTCTTCATTACTGCCAACATTATGGTCTACAAGAGATAAAATAATCATTAGACAATACATTTAAAACAAAGACAGACTGTAATCAAAATTAGAGAACAACTAGTTTCCCTGGCATGCAGATGAGGTTTAAGGCTGGCTACACACCTGCCAACTATGATGCATTGCGTTAATAAATAGGCTGCTAACACACCATAGCATTTTTTTTTTTTACTCTGGCACAGTGGCCATACTGCACAGTAGTGTGCTTCAAGTTTCACTCCAATGGAAAATATAATCTCTTCATGCATTTATTGTATAATTTAATACCACCGCTTTACTGATGAAGTTGTTCCAAAGTTTAAAGAAACTCCTAAGACTCAAGTACATCCCATCTTGTACGTTTATAGATGTATAAAGAGTTTATTAGGTGGTTTTATATAACTGACATGGCAAGAGCATGGAGGCGTTTGTATAAAATCTTCTTTTGTTTGGGACATTAAAAAAAAAAAAAAATCAAGTTTTTATTAAATATTTATATGTATTATTGGTACCATGAAAAGTCTCTTTTGTATCATATAATATTTCCCTGAAGGCATGAGGACCACTCACCTCTACATTAGCTTTCTGTTGATCAGTGAGCATAACCAACTGCAAAAGCAAAGTATTTATTATTACAATAAGGCCAATGCAAAATTTAAAATCACTTCACATTATACACATTTACGGTCTACTTTTGAGCACTGCTAATACCCATTCTGTATATTATGGATAGTCATACACAGGGTGTTTCTTCCACTGAACAGCTGCTAGATCAAAATTAAAAAATATGTAAACCTAACATTTCATATGCCCGCTGTACCATGTACTTGTATGTCAAAGTATCCTGTTCTCTTTGTATTGCTTCCTTTGTGTGAAATCCCTGGTATTCCTGTCCCTCTACTTTCCTAATAAAAACTGACTAAGCTAGGCAGGAAAGCACACAGTGGTCAGTTATCTATCTGTGCTGGAAACTCAGTCTTCTCTCCTCCAATGACCAGACCTGTCCGCACACCCTCTCCACACTGCACAGCCTTTCACTGGAAAGACCAGTGTACTGCTATTTCTCCTCCCAGCTCTTATGCAGCTGGGAACAGAGGAAATGTGATCACCTACAAAAAAGGAAAAAAAGGGGTGTGTATATAACTTTATATACAAATGTTTTGCTTTTTTTTTCTATTTTAAACGGAATGGGTTGTTTTACAAGGTGAGGGTTTACAATCACCTTAACCACTTTTCTGTCAAAATCATTTTTTCAGGTTAGGTTAGGGGACCAAAAGGACATCATTTTTGTTTAGTCAAGGATTACATTTTTGAAGCACTAGGATAATACTAGGACTCTGTGCAATGCAGATAGATTATGGCTTGTGGGATGGGTTGGCATGGTGCTGTCCATAATAGTTTCCAGAAAACATCACAGCAACCCTTTCTCAGTGCTCCTCCAAAGAGCTCTCAAATTCTGATGAAATCCATTGGGTGGGTTATCAAAAGGAATTACACAAATATCAAAATGCCTTAATGGGTAGACGGGCCAGTCTGGGAGAGTGGGTGTTCCTAGACAGGCTGAGATTGCCTGCAGACTGCTCCAGGTAACTTCTACATGTGATGCTGCACATCCATGATTGAAAGAACTGAAATTCAAGGACAGGCAGGGTGTGGAGGAAAGAGAGGATCATGGGAGATCCTCCAGCCAAGTAATGAAGCAGGCTTGATCTGACTTGCTGCAGCTTCTTATATACACAGTGAGGAGCTTGTAGAAAGCAGTGAAATCAGAGCAAGCAATTTCAGCACAGAAGAACAGCCTGTCAATGACTGAAGGTAAGGCTGGGGTTTAGCATTAAGGCCCCATTCAATCGTGTGCGACAGGTTGCCTTTTTTTTTTAAATTTTTTTCCAATTGAATGGGTTGACTTATGTGTTACAAACACGCCAACATAATTCCTACACTCTTTAGCAGTGAGCCTCGTGAGTTTCTGAAAAGAGCATTTTGTCGTCACTGCTACCCACGTAACCACTGCTGCAAAAGTGACTGCAGAGCTCAATCTTAGTCTTCATGGGACTAAGATTGAACTCTGCAGTCACTTTTGCAGCAGTTATTTTCTAATTCTGGGTCACAATTCTGTGCAGTGTCCTTTGTCTCTTTCGGTCAGTTGACCATTTCGATCGTGCTTGTGCTCACCAGGCAAGGTTTTCCCGGAAACTATATTCCATCATAACTCTACAGACTGTACCCACCCGTTAGCTAGGTGTCTTATCACAGAAGAAGCAAAAGAATGTTACATCACTTTCAACATGAAACATGTCGTCACATGAGTTGTGTAGAGAGAAGAGTTTGGTGCTGCTGTCCTGGAAGACTTCAATTCCCATATTGTTTTTCAGGACAGCATTGGAGAATTAACGCGTAATTACCAGATTAATGAGGGACAAAAGCCTACAGAGCTCTCCTACAGGGATGACCATGATTGTTAAGCTTAGTACACACAATCAGAAAATCGTACGAAAAATACTGCTTTCTCGTACAATACCAGAACGTACAATTTTCGTTTAATCAGTACAGTTTTCGTCTGAAAATGCAATACAAATGCACTACATTACTTCCGAATTTTTATTCGGTCATACTAGAATTTTTGTAACCTCTTCACTTTCGATAAGAGACTAGAATGCAAAAAAAGAAAACCCCCCAAAACATACTCAGAGGAATAGTGTTACTTGAATTGTATTCCAGGATTTGCTTGTCCTCAGCTGACAGAACTTGCAATAATATAAGACTTTACAGTGTATCAGAAATATTTAATTAAGGACTTCATGTTATAGTTTGAATACCATGTCATAGATATACTATTTATACTTGTAAAATAACATTTCACACTTTTTTTTTTTTTACAATTTTTCCAGAAAGTGCTTAGATTTTTTTCCCCCCAGGCTTATAAAGTGGATTGGAATGGGTAGTCAAGGATCTGATCTGCCCAATGGTGCAGATTCTTGACTGACCGCTCCACTCAGCTTTATTCAGGCCCTCACCCCAGGCTGTGCAAAATAAAAGGAGATGTCACAGGACACGTGATCTGGTCTGGATTAGCCCCACCCTCAGCCCAGGCCATGCTGCATGGGAGACTAAGGAAGGAAATAAAAAAAAACAAAATACATTAAAAAAAAACAAAAACGACATGTGTCCCCAACTGTAAAGAGGAAAAAAAAAAAAGTATTTAAAGTTGTATTAAATCCAAAACCAAAAATTTTATATTGTCATTTAACAATCCTTAGATGTGGTGGCTGCATCAGTTTTCTTTTCTTAGACTTTTCTCCCTATATTTTCACCTGGTGATCTGGCCAGTAATATCTCCTGTATTACAGTACCCCGACTCTAGATAAGCACAGGGGACAACTTTGGACAGCAACATTGTCAGCCTGGGAGGAGGGGAATGTTACACGTACTAGCAGATTTAAATATACTAACAAACTGAAGTCGAACTCAAGGTAATACTTTATAAGCAGTTACAGCAGAGGTTTTCCTTTTTGGGATAAAGGTTTTTACATAAATAAATAAAAGCTAATCACTGTAAGCACCGGTCAGTGTTGAATGGTTTGTTTCATCTATGTAACCGATACATTCTGCTGGAGAGCTTTTTCTTTTAAAAAGCAGACTTACTTGGCTAGATCACCAGATGAATTTAGAAAAAATAAAGCCTAAAATAGAAAGTGAATGCAGCCATGACATCTAAGAATTGGTAAGCTGCAATATAATAAATGTTTGCTTTTGGATTTAATACCAACAATAAATTTAAAAAGCATTTTTTATTGTAAAAAGTGGCTGCTAGAGTGCCCCATCATATAAATGTGGAAGAACTAGCGGGATTTAAAATCACTTTAACTTCCTCAATACCACCATGAATATATATACAGCTTCGTTTTGAGGTGGTTACACCAACATCATGGTTACAGCTACAGCCATGATCCCGGTACTGCCTTGTTCAGCCGTTGATTCACTTATGTAAAAGTGATCAATTTTACAGGCAGTGAAACAGGGTTCCCCCACTCCACTTTCCCAAGCTCTTTCGTCCCACTGGGGAACCTGGGACCGATGTGACCATGTGCATCGGGTGCACTAGGAAGAGTGAGAGGAAATGCCATTATTCCTCCCACTCGGATGTCAAAAACCAGAATTGACAAGGATTTAGTCACTTCTGGTTTTGGTTTATTTACAAACTGTTATTGACTTGTAAAGCAACCAATCATACTGATCTTGGTTTGATCAGCTGCTTTGCAGGCCAAAGGAACGATATGGGGTCACACAGACCCCAGATATCTCCATAAAGAAGTCCTGTCACGGACCAAGCTATCACAAGGGATGTTGTTCATCCCTTGTCACAGCAATAAAGTTGTCAAAAAATAAATAATGGTACAGTGTAATAAAAATAAATGTATATATTAAAAAAAAAATTAAAGTGACCTGCCCCTCTGTGCAAATGCACAAATTGGTCCCGCATGCATATGTAAACAGTGATTGCACCACAGCAAACATCAAAGTGCAATCATTAATTTTAGCACCAGGCCACCTGTGTAATTCTAAACTAGTAACCTGTAAAGACTTTTAAAGGGTCACCTATGGATAATTTAATGCACTGTAGTTTGTTCTTTATTCCAATAGTGTGCGCAGTTTTAAACCGTGACATGTTTGGGGTTTCTAAGTAATTTTATAGCCAAAAAAAAAAAAAAAGTACGTGAGAAATGCTAGAAATGGCCAGGGGGTCAAATGGTGAAGTACTGTATATACAACCACCATTTGGTCTTGTGAATGTGAATTCTGATACAAATTAAAGGTATCTATTTTTCTAGGCTCCATCTTAACGCTGGTTAAAATGTTAATTGAACATTACGATGATCTACAGTATTCTATTTTAGTACGAATAATGATTGGCTAAAGAAGATGCAGGTATGATGTTTTCCTTCTTGGAAGAGTATGGAATCCATACTATGTGCCCCCTACAGACAGAATTAGTTTAAAAACCAACACATAACAACTTGGTGAATTTTAACAGAACAAGGTGTCCCCTGTTCCTGACCCTCAAAGTAATCCCCAAACACACCAGTGCCTGCTGAGGGTGAAATACAGCCAACCCTGCCAGGACACTTGAAACAAATTACTCAGGGTCACAGACAGGACCCCCCAAAAAAAGCGAGGGGGAAGAAATGTAATAACTATAGACTACATAAACAGGCAGACAAGAAACCAGCTACATGTTTACATGCATTTTGCTGGGTCCGCAGGTTTCAATCAGCCCCAGAGATGCTGTCTGCACTCAAGTTGATCAAAGAAGGGGGTACAAACAGGCCCCATCCACTTTCCCCTGTGCTTTGACAGTCCTGAAACCAGGAGCTGCAAGACTTAAGGCAGTGACAATATTTACACTTGGCGGCTGGCGTCACTGATCATGTAAACTCAGTCTTGAGCATCCCCAGCAGGGACATTCCCTTACTGCTAACAGAAGGGAACCACATCAGCCCAGATTGGGGAGCAAGGCACCTCACAAGGCATTCCCCGGGGAGTGCGCTCAGATCTTCTCACCCATAAAGAGAAAGGTACCTGGGGAAGAATTTCCAAGAGTCTCACTCAAGGAGGGTGAGGCAAAGAGTGGGGGAGGGGGAGGGGTTGCGAATGGTGGACTACAGGAAAAAAAAATAAATCTTAAGCTGAGACTACTTCCACCAGGTTCCAAGTGATGCATCTCCTGTAGAGAGATAAAACACAGTAGCAGACTAGTTCAGCAGGACTTCCATTTAAAAGAGTTTTTGTATTTGATGAAATTCCTTTTGAGGGAGATGCCCACATCTTGCGTTGTCCTGTAAGACTATTTGGAAAAATATTTCTTATGATCAGGAAGAAAAGAAAAAAAAATGTAAAAGCTAATAAATGATCTTGTTCTTACTTGTTTTAAGATATGTAAATACTCATAACAAAATCCAATAATGTTGGAAGAGATGTCATCATCTTCATGGATAAGCAACTGCAACATCAGAGGCACTTTGGATTCAATAGACTGCAGTGTGTCTTGTGCATTCTTCAGATCACCAGATTTTGCCAGCTTAGTCCAGCTAATCACCAGAGATTGTCCCATTCCATTCACTAGCTTTGAAAACCTGGCCAGGAAATCCACATCTTCTTCCTGATTCAAATCAAATTAGATTCATGGGAGAACCAGAAGTGAAAACAGTAAGTCGGAAGAGGTGATGCTTACAAATTCAGCACTGAACTGATGATTTCTTCATCTCTGTATGAAAGTCAACAGAAACATTCTAATCTTTAAAGACATGCACTTTTTTCACCTCCTCTTGTCTGACAGGATTGCAGACATTATATAATGTGTAAAAGCCTGCAGAAGGAAATGTCTCTAAACAAATAACATGACTATCAGGTCAAAAAAAAGTGACACTTCAGTGCTTCCTAAAAAAAAAACAAACAAAAAAAACAAAAACACAAAAATTAGTCTATCCGACCTAAACTTGGAAATGTATAGCTCAGCACATTTATTAGTGTAAGTGTGTGGGACCTGACACTGCAAGTGTCAAAGATAAGATGGGAACTGACATTCTCTACAGCTATACCACTGGGTTTTTTTTTTGATGAAGTAAAATGGGCACCTAGCCTGTACTACTTCCTGTACCTTCATTGTCTTATAGCATACCTAACTCAAAAACCATTTATAAATTGCAGCTTACCAATCCTTAAAGTTGCTGCAGTTAAACAAGGTGGCTGCATTTGTTTTTGTTTTTTTTTCTAGACTACTGCAAAAAAAACAAACAAAAAAAAAACGCTCTTCATATCCTTGGGCGGCTATATTCACTCACTTCACTACATCTCTATTACATGGGGGTGTGGGGTTTGTAGTTCATAGAAGATGGATACATTTTTTTTGCTTTCAGTTCAGCTCACAGGAAGTGGCAAGATCAACAGTTATTTTTTGTACTTGCTGAACATGTCCTTGGTCTGATAAATGGAAATTAAGTTTTGTCTTTGGGTTTAGATGGCCTAATGCGGGCCATATATGGGTCGAATTCCGAACAAATTTTCTTTAGAAAATTCAGAAATTTTGTGCATTTTGTAATGCAATGGTGCCACCATTGATTTCGAAATTCAAACAACCAAGCCTTCAAATTTCACCTCTTGTTGCTACAGAAAAGAATTTTCATGGCCAAGAAATTTCTTTTCATTCCAGGTCACAGCTCGTGTTCATTTCTTTTTCGTTTATATTTCCCGCATGATTCTCCCATCATTGATTCAAAATTAGTTTGTTTTTCAAAAAATTTCCAAAATGCCCGATCACTCAGATTTGATGGTCACACAAAAATCGTCCGTTTCTGTGACCCACTAATGGTGCAAAATTCGAACGAAAATTCTTAGAAAAGATTTTTTAAAGAAAATTCTTTTGGAATTCAACCAGTGTATGGCTGGCTTTAAATACACTATATTGCCAAAAGTATTGGGCCCCCCCCCCAAATCATTGGATTAAGGTGTTCCCATCACCTCCATTGCCACAGGTGTATAAAATCAAGCACCTAGGCATGTAGACTTCTTCTACAAACATTTGTGAAAGGATGAGTCTCTCTCAAGAGCTCAGTGGATTCAAGCGTGGTACCGAGATAGGTTGCTAACAGTTCAATAAGTCCATCCGTAAAATGTCATCGCTTCCACAGTCAACTGTGCTATTACAACAAAGTCAAAGCAACTGGGAGCAGCAACTCAGCCACGAAGTGGGAGGCCACGTAAAATGACTGAGCAGGGTCAACACATTCTGAACTTGGTGATGTAAGGCTTGGATGCAGCTGCTCAGCCATGGAAACCCATTCCATGAAGCTCTCTACACACTGTTGTTGTGCTAACCTGAAGGCCACATGAAGTTTGGAGGTCTTTAACTATTGACTCTGCAGACAGTTGGAGACACTGTGCGCTTCAGAATGCACTGACCCCACTCTGTCATTTTACGCGGTCTACCACGTCCTGGCTGAGTTGCTGGTCCCAGTTGCTTCCACTTTGTTATAACAGCACTATCAGTTGACTGTGGAATATTTAGTAGCAAGGAAATTTCACAGATGGACTTATTGTACAGGTGGCAACCTATCACAGTAACACACTTGAAATTCACTGAGCTCTTGAGAGCAATACATTCTTTCCCAAATGTTTGTAGAAGCAGTCTGCATGCCTAGGTGCTTGATTTTATACACCTGTAGCCATGGAGGTGATTGGAACACATGAAACCAATGATTTGGAGGGATGTCCCAATACTTTTGGCAATACAGTATAAGTGTGACTGTCAGAAACTTCTCAGTAATGGCAGCATCAACTAAATTTCTCTGCAGGGTTCCTTAAAGTGTTATTAAACACAGCCACTAATAAACATGTAGATTTACTAACAGGGCATTAAAATATTCTAAATCTGAATCATAATCAACCACATTTAAAATAGATTAAAAAAGCTACACTGACCACGTTATGTTCATTCACTTGCTTTGCTCTGCACTGTGTAGTTGGTGGATGGAGAAAGCAGGAAACACTGAAAAGTCACTGCAGGAAGTTTTTTTATGGCCACCCAGCAGTGACTACTCTGTGGTGGTCAAACGGTGTAAATTACGTGGGGCAGAGGGGAGAGGGAGCAGAAAGACACCAAAACAGCTTATTAATGAATACAAGGTTAATCTAAGATGAAGGTAGAGATAATGATGTTGCCAGCTTGCCTCCCCACCTCAGCAAATCAGGGAAAGCCCTGTATTCAAGCCCTGTGAAGGACTATATACTCTATGTAACAAATGATATATACACTTTATACAGCACTGAGAGCAGATCAGTTATCTGGAGGTTAAACTTAAGTCTGGTTTCTAGCATTTTACTCCTATATAGTGTTAAGCAGGTTTTTAAGTTGCATTTAACACAGACTAAAAGTAACAAAATTTAAATTTAACCAAATACAACATATCCTGGCATGGAGCTCAATCACCAGTGTCACAAACCTGTTCAATGCTGAAGAATCCTGCAGACTGTAATACTTGACACAAAGATTCCACTAGTTTGGTTTTATCAACAGGATCCATTCCCTTATTTACAATTTCATACAAACAGTCACATGCTTCCTCACGGAGAACTTCCACTGACATGTGACCAAGCAGCATGTTAATAAATCTGAGAGATTAGCACAAAAGGAGGCAATAGTAATCAATTTAAAACACAAAAGTGAAGTAAAGCATGCAAAATAATAAATGAGGAAAAAACTACATATACAGAAATAAAAGCATGCAGGTCTATTGATTATCATGCACTTCGTTGTTTCTTTGTATGCTTTTATATGATTACTTAGGCCTTTTAAAATGCATATTCTAATAATGTACTTCCAGTAATTTTTGATAAATATATTACTTCTTTTTTAACTAAAACATTTGCAGTACTTCTACATTGTAAATTAAGAAATATTTAACCATGGCCAAAAAAAAATAAAGTAAAAAATCAGGCACCTAGATTTTGGTAATCACACCAAAGTATTACAAGAATACAACATTCCATTGCCCTTTGCACAGTACTATTAATACACGTGTTGCCCTTTGCACTGTGATATTAACCACTTGCCCTCCTGAGGATTTACCCCCCTTCCTGACCAGGCCATTTTTTGCGTTATGGCGCTGCATTACTTTAACTGTCAATTGCCCGTAAGTGCAACGCTGCACCCAAATGAAATTTACGTCCTTTTTTTCCCCCACAAATTGAGCTTTCTTTCAGCGGTATTTGATCGCCTGTGCGTTTTTATTTTTTTCGCTATAAAAAAAGCCCAACAATTTTGAGAACAAGCAATATTTTTGACTTTTTGCTATTAAACATGTCCAGTAAAAATTGTTTTAAAAAATAGTCAAATTTAGGCCAAAAAAAAAATCCCAATACGTGTAAATTAATTGGTTTACGTGAAAGTTATAGTGTTTACAAATGACGGTATATATACTGGGATTTTTAATTTTTTTTTATTTTTCATTTTTACTAGTAATGGCGGCGGTCAGTGACATATAGCGGGACTGCAGTGGACATTCTGACACTGGGGAGGGAATGGACTTGGTGTTACTGACATCTCCAGTGACAATACAGTGATCAGTGCTAACAAAAAAAAAAAAAAAAAAGCACTGACACTGTACTAATGGCACTGGGCACGAAGGGGTTAACGGAGTGCTCCATGCAAAGCAGTGTGCAGGAGCTGAAAAGAAAAAACTGTTTTGTTTACCTCTTTCTATCCTGATGCTGGGAGTGTTTTACAAGGGGGGCGGTGTCTGTGTGTTTCACTGTAATCACACTGCTCTCGATGGCTGTGCACAACCATCCAGGGCAGTGTGCCTGAGATGACAGGGAGGAGACTGTTAGTAAACAAAACAGTCCTCCTCCCCATCGGTGATTGTCGGAAATCACCGGGTGCCAGCGAGTAATTACCGATCGGGGCCCAGTGACTGACAACCACGGCCGCACATGGCGGTGCGGGCTCCCCCTACCCGGAACTGCAAAATCACGTATATATGTGATTTTTTTGTACCCGTGCCACCCTGTAGCAATATTTCTGCTATAGGGCGAACGGGAAGCAGTTAATATGGTCTTTGTGTTTACCTGCAGTTTTTACCTAAAATAACTATATAATATTCAGAGCACTATAATACAGGAAAATCTTGGTAAATTAAAACTTTGGTGGATTTCTTCCACATTTCCCTCTCAGTATATTAACAACAAAAGCACACAGCAAGGCAGATGTTTGAGTGTGCTGGGTCTTGCACCCTTCCACTGTCAGTATCACTTCTAATTTCATACATCAGTAGTTTACTCCAACCATTAACACATATTTTGGTGGTCAAAAAGGAGAGAATCTCTATGGCATACTAGAAATGCTGTTAGAATGTCAGTGAGGAAAACATCACAACTATCTACTAGCCGTGCCTTTTTACTTCGCCATTACAGATTGTACAAAAAAAAAATGCTGCCACGTGGGGCAAGGGTAAAAATGGTAATTCCTATCAACTGTCAATATGTTCTCTCATTTGCCGTGCAATCACTGCTAGCCATTTTAACGATTGGTTTCTGCTTTGAGTATTTGATACAATATTTCACAAGCATTTTTAAAAATTATTATATACACACACAAATATATGCATACCTGTCATTTGCAATCAATGTCAGATCTATCCATGAGACATAGGCTCCAATAACTTCAAGGCACTGGCATGTCAGTTCTGAGTTTGTGTGCTGATAAGTCTGTAATATTTGGTACCATGATTCCACCAGGTTTGGAATACACTGCTCCCGCATGGTGTCCTTCAATAATGTATTCCTACGTGCTTCCTAGAAAGTAAACAGGTGTGATCATTTGGAGAAGAGTTAATCATATGTTCTACCTATGATTTATTGGCTGTATGTTCTCTATATTCAACTATTTTTTTTTTAACCAGTTGCCGACCGGCCTATAGCTAAATGGCGGCCGGGAGAACACTCGTCCCACCGGGAGGACGCCATACGGCGTCCTTCCCGGAACGCGCATTGCGCATGTCCACTGTAGTGAGATCTGTCACTGGCCGTGTGCCTCGGACACGGCCGATGACAGATCTGTGTACCGGCCCCGTTGCCAGTGCCATGTGACCTGCTGTGGTCACATGACAGTTGTATACAATGGATGGCTTCCTTTCATGTCATCCATTGTATACAAGTGTGTCTAGCTGTGGATGGTCACAGCGATCACAAGCACAGGCTGGGCCAATCACAGCTCATCTGTGTCATGCGAATAGCCGTGGCCAATCACAGCTAATCACAACAAAAAAACCTGAATGAATCGATTTAATTCAGTTAAATGCTTGCTTATAGCAAAGAAATTCTTTGTCCCACACCCTCACAATTCTACTGGCCCATCACTATGCTAGGCTGCCTCACTGGCTACAGGCAGGCAGGCAAGATTTGATATTAAGAGGAAGTGCACAATCTTTACCAATTTCATCTGCCTGGCATTTGGCTGACTTCATGAGGCTGCTGCAGATATGTGCAGGCTCCTGTACATGACTGCACTTTATGTCTGCACCAGCTTTCTTAGGAAACAGTCTTGTTAAAATAACTGTATATATTTTTTTTTTTTTAACAAACATGTTATACTTTCTTGCACTGTGCAATGGTTTTTCACAGAGCAGCCCCGGTCATCATCTTCTCAGGTCCCTCACCAGGTATGCATGTGCACGAAGTAAAAAAACTATACAAAATGTAGCGCATAATCTCTCATAATTGAGATAAATAATGCAAATAAAAGAAAAATATTAAAAGAAAAACTTATGGTAGTGGCAAAGTCTTTCAAATATCACATAAGGAAAAGAGTGATGAGTTGTCACAAAGAGAAAAGATCCTCCACCAACACCATACACAGCCTCTTACCAGAGGGCAAGACCACAGGTCATGTGGTCTTACACAGCATTTATGATCGATCACATGGAAGGGTAGGACCAAAAAACTTCTCCACCTGAAGGCAACGGCACAGCTCACACCACAAGGGTTATACTTCAAAATTGTGGTTTTACAAACAAGAGAAAATATGGAACCATAGAGCTTCTCCACCAAAAGATAACTCCTCAGTCAATAAACGGAAAGGTTATACTTAACTAGACCAACTCAGGATGTTAGGGTGCATGTAAAAGAAACAAAGGCTCCTCATGGCTTAGTATTAGGAAAAAGCAATGTTTAATAGAAGAAATACGCTTACAAACAGTAATAAAAGCATGTGGGTTTGCTTATTGTTTCCACTGACAAAATGGCCACGGTACGTGGCGTGATGTCAGAGGATGTAGCTCCACCCTACGTGTTTTGTCATAAATGTCATCAGGGGCGTGGCCTACGACGTCCATCGTGCCTTATATAGTGCAAGAGAGTAATGATCCACTCCCAGTTGCGTTCCATGGACCGGAACTGCAAGCTGAAGTTACCAGACCAGGAAGCGACCATAGCCGCCCAGAAAGATAGTACAGCTTGAGCTCCAATTACAAAGCCAGGAGGACAACAGAGGCAAAACGGCAAAAAACAACAAATTAACATCGTCATGACAAATATTAGCAATTATATATATTATCATGAATTGCAGCTTGCGTTGCATAAACCAGAAAAAGAAAATGAAATTCAAAAGCAGGGTCAAAAAAAATAAAAAAATAAAAAATGACACCATCAAAGAACAAATTATAAATGATATTCAAAAAAATTTGATATGAAAAAAATATATATATTATGTGGCTCTGTAATTAACATTATATATATATATATATATATATATATATACACATACACACACACACACACACACACACATATACATACATACATATACATACATAATCAACAGATCATATAATAACTGTAGGAAACCACATTAATGCAGCGGCATCTTGTGGTCGGAAAACAATATGCATATATGAAAAACAAAAAAACAAAATATAAAGATACTAAATGAAAAGAACTGGAACAAAAAACTAAAATATAATAAAATGGTATGCAGCGCTAAATAATAAAACAAACATCCATATAACCAAAGTGACAGTAAATGGATAAGACGGTAAAAACAATCAATCAAACTTTAAATAGTTCCATAAAGGTAAAGATGAAAGATCAACAATGCCACAGTGGAGATGAATATATTAAAATCCAATCAGGCTTGTGGACGGATCCGGTAAATTAATGCGCTTACCACAAAGACATATAAACTGAGCGTTGTATGTATAATTATGGACATCAGGGCCTGGTCAGCAAATAGGACTGCATCCGGTCACCACGTAAGACCCCCAGGAATGGTGGGAAACACTCTCCAAGGTCATCTCAGGTTTCGCCGGCAGGTCCAACGAAGTCCTCTCCCAATAACACTCCTCTGGATCGCTCCACCTTGATGGGGCTCGTAAATAACGAGCCAGAGCAAAATGGCAATAATGGTGAAGTATGTCTTTATTGGGTAAACAGCAAAATGGTATATAAAGGAACTCACAAATAGAAGACAATGCCCAGGTCAAACAGAGAAGTTCCCTGGTGATCAGTGGCTCCCTGGTGATCTAATGGCGTCTTTTGCACGCCTGATAGACATTGGTGTTTTCTAATTCAGTGGTGGTTTTAGGATCTCATGCACACAGGACATCACAAACTCAAAAGACGCCATTAGATCACCAGGGAGCCACTGATCACCAGGGAACTTCTCTGTTTGACCTGGGCATTGTCTTCTATTTGTGAGTTCCTTTATATACCATTTTGCTGTTTACCCAATAAAGACATACTTCACCATTATTGCCATTTTACTCTGGCTCGTTATTTACGAGCCCCATCAAGGTGGAGCGATCCAGAGGAGTGTTATTGGGAGAGGACTTCGTTGGACCTGCCGGCGAAACCTGAGATGACCTTGGAGAGTGTTTCCCACCATTCCTGGGGGTCTTACGTGGTGACCGGATGCAGTCCTATTTGCTGACCAGGCCCTGATGTCCATAATTATACATACAACGCTCAGTTTATATGTCTTTGTGGTAAGCGCATTAATTTACCGGATCCGTCCACAAGCCTGATTGGATTTTAATATATTCATCTCCACTGTGGCATTGTTGATCTTTCATCTTTACCTTTATGGAACTATTTAAAGTTTGATTGATGGTTTTTACCATCTTATCCATTTACTGTCACTTTGGTTATATGGATGTTTGTTTTATTATTTAGTGCTGCATACCATTTTATTATATTTTCTTTTTGGTGTTGAGGATTGCCTTGTGTGCTAGCTGCTATTTTGAGATTTGCGCTCACTCACCCTATTTTTAGTTTGAAAAAACTAAAATATATATGAACAAATATTAAAATCCAAAATAGAAAAATTTAAATAAAAGTATACAGGGTTCACTAATTGAATGTAAAAAAATTAGCTATTAATAAATGCATCAACGTCTTATTCAATATTTAGACCAAAAGGGGTATAAGATTTTAACAGATAGATCCATCAGGTCTCCAATCTAGAGATCTCCCTCCTAGTAGAACTGCCACCCCAATTGGGAATAAACTTGTCAATGCCTACAAAAAGTGTGCCATTAGGGTTTTTATCATGATGTAGCTCGTAATGCTTAGATATGCTATGGTTTCCAACCGTTATTAGTTATATAATCTGGTATATATATATATATATATATACATACATACATACATACATACATACATACATACACATACATATACACACACACATATATATATATACACACATACACACACACACACATATATACACATTTTTATTACAGAGCCACACAATATTTTTTATATAGTTTTTTTTTATATAAATAATATTAATAAAAGGTTTATAATTAGTTATTTGTTCTTTGACGGTGTCATTTTTTGACCCTGCTTTTGAACTTAAGTTTTAATTTGCTGGTTTATGCAATTCAAGATAATCTGTGTCATTGCTATGATTTGAGTCATGACGATGTTAATTTGTTGTTTTTTTTGCCATTTTGCCACTGTTGTTCTCCTGGCTCTGTAATTGGAGCTCAAGCTGTGCTATCTTTCTGGGCGGCTATGGTCGCTTCCTGGTCTGGTAACCTCAGCTTGCAGTTCCGGTCCATGGAACGCAGCTGGGAGTGGTTCATTTCCTCTCTGGCACTATTTAAGGCGTGATGGATGTTGTAGGCCACGCCCCTGATGCCATGTATGACGAAACGCGTAGAAGGAGCTACATCCTCTGATGTCATCATGCCATGTACCGCAGCCATTTTGTCGGTGCAAACAATAAGCAAACCCATATGCTTTTATTACTGTTGCTTTGTAAGCGTATTTCTTCTATTAAACATTGCTTTTTCCTAATACTAAGCCATGAGGAGCCTATGTTTCTCTTTTACATGCACCCCAACATCCTGAGTTGGTCTAGTTAAGTATAACCTTTCCGTTATTGACTGAGGAGTTATCTTTTGGTGGAGAAGACCTATGGTTCCATATTTTCTCTTATGTTTGCAAAACCACAATTTTGAAGTACAACCTTTGTGGTGTGAGCTGTGGAGGTGCCTTCAGGTGGAGAAGTATTTTGGTCCTACTCTTCCATGTGATTGATCATAAATGCTGTGTAAGACCGCATGACCTGTGGTCTTGCCCTCTGGTAAGAGGCTGTGTAAGGTGTTGATGGAGGATCTTTTCTTTGTGACAACTCATCACCCTTTTCCCAACGTGATAGTTGATAGACTACCACTACCTTAAGGACTTTTTTGTTTTAATATTCTTTTATTTGTATTATTTATGTAAATTATGAGAGATTATGTGCTACATTTTGCATAGTTTTATTTTACTTTTGTTACCAACAATTTTACGTCAGCTGCTTTATTTTCTCTAAGACATTTAGCGCAGAATTATTGTTATATTTTTCATGCGCACTAAGTGTCCACTCTAGCAAGCTGCTTGCTATGGGAGAATTCTCGCAGGCTCACTCCCAACCAAGCCAACTCTGTGTGACCATAGACACACAGTGTGACTTGGCCCCACTCCCTGCTCCCTCCTGTCTGATTGACAGCAGCGAGAGCCAATGGCTTCCACTGCTGTCTCTGAGCCTATGAGGGAGAGAGCCGCTGTTCTTATGCACAGCACTGAAGTGAGATTGGGCTCAGGTAAATACAAGTGGGGCTGAGGGAAGGGGGGAGATTTACTTTTTTTTAACCCTAAAGTGGTAATAAACTCCAAAACAAACCTTTATTATATTGCAGCTTAACAATTCTTACATATGGTGGTTGAATTTGTTTTTCTTTTAAAGGCTCTCTTCCCCTTATTTTAATCTGGCCAGTAAGTCTGTAGTTTTTCAAAAGAACAAACTTTCCTACAGGTGTAGCAGTTAAAGGGATAAGACAAACCATTTATCTCCGACAGGGGTGCATACAATGATCAGCTTTTGTTTATTCATGTAAAACCTTTATCTCAAAAGACAAACAAATGTTATTTCTAACTGGTTATACAGTGTTAGCGTGAGATTGGCTGCAGTTTGTTAGTGTATTTTAAATCTGCTAGTACATCTAATACTCCCCTCCTCACAGACTGACAATGCTGCTGTCTAAAAGGTGCCCCCTGTGCTCCTTCATCCAGAGTGGGGGCACTCTAATACAGGATTTGTGTTACTGGCCAGATCACCAGGGGGAAACAGCCTAACAAAAAACGAATGCAGCCACCACATCTAATTGGTTAGCTACATTATATTTTTGGTTTGGGGACTAATACTATTTTAATATAGAAAATTAATTAAGGTAAAACACCTTCAGCCTTTAGAACCATTTCAAGCAGGCATACTAAAGTCAGTGGTGACTGTACATAAAAGCTTGTACCTTGCGTATATCTAGATCATATAAAAAAATATTACTCTTGCAGGTACTTTTCTATTTTTATGAAATTACATGATCAAAAAATGTAGTAATGTGTGTCAAATGTGCATAACTGTATCTGTGTGAGAAGGCCGTACATTTTAAATGTAATGTATTCAGATCGATTATTATTTTCTTAGGAGGTTAGATTTAAAAACTGAAACTTCAAAAACATTTAAAGTTAAACTCCAGGCACATGAAAAAAAAACCAAAACCCTTTCAGTGCCCCCCCACCTCCTACACACTACAATGGTAAATGCTAGTAAAGTCTAGGGGAAGAGGAAATAGGTGTAATATTTGCCTTATTCCTTGCTGCAGCAGGCTCCATCAGTCTGTGTGACTCGTCCCTCCCCCTCACAGCATTCTCACTAAGGCACTCTGGCCTGCACTTACCTCCTCAAGTACAATGCAGGGATAGTCTCACATCAAGCTTGATGATGTCGAGGGGCCACCCACAACTCAAAGCATCAGGGAGAAGAGGTGAGCGCTGGAGCACAGTAAGTAATACAGCCTGTTAATACACCCCCTACAGTGAACAATCATTTAACCCTTGCAGGGCAGGAGACCACATGGTAAGGGTTTTTTTCATCCTAAAGATGGCCTGTAATGTCCTTTGCAATCTAGCTTGTGCAATTATACTCTTGAACAGACACTGTACAAAGTAATCAAAACAAAATATTTGAAGCTTGCTGTTCACCTCAGGAGTGTGAATGATATCCCGGTCCACAACCTCTGCATCGACTGCCATAAGAACTCTAAGGTACAGGTCAACACCACGGGGGTTGAGTCCGACAACAGTCAAAATATCAAAAAAAAATTTAGGCCACGTTGAGAGGTACTCAGTAACAAAGACCAGGGCAAAGACCTGTGCAGCTTTGTTACGTATGAATGTTTTTTCTGGTTGGGCATTGAGCATCTGTGAGGAAAAAAAAAAACATCGTCAAACAAAAATTTGCAACAGTATTATGCTTACTTTCATATCTTTGACCTAGCACAGAGAACAAGCTGTTGGTTTCCTACCAATGATTGGGACCCAGGGGAACTGGATCCCAATCACATGATCACTGGGACAGCCTCAGAACCTTGTAGTCTGCCCCAATGTTGTTCCCTCCACCTTAACGCAAAGAATGCATTAAGGTGAAAAAAAAACGAAAAAAAAACCAAACACACCTTTTACCTTTTTACCCACTTTTATCTCAAACGATGCTTCTATAGAACATTTATTCTAGTACTCACATAATGAACCTTTTTTTTTTTTCTTCCCACCACTGCCTCCCAGTCCTTTAAGTGGATCAAAATGCAGGGAGGCAGAGACAGGCATTCAGACCATGTGATTGACCACTGTGATTGGCAGTCATATGTGATCAAAGCAGTCATATGATCGACAGCTTCTGATCGTAAGTATACATTGGGAGCTTTCCGTGACAGTATAGTTACTGAACTGGGAGCAAGCAGGGAGAGCACTCTCAGTACAGTAAACGGTTTACAAACAGAAGCATATATGCGGTTGCTTGACGTTAAGGCCTACCTGCCGAGGGGCTGCATATATACGTGCACATGGCATGAAGTGAATAAATTCTTTATTTTGAAAATTTCAAACATACAATTAAATTAGGTCCTGGTATGACACACACCGTACATATTATTGGTCATGATACAAGGGCATGAAATGTAATATCCAAATCAAACAAAAGCATCGTCTATCACAGCCTATTACAAAGAGATGGTGCCAGGCTAAGAAGCCGAGTACCTGCAAACTCAAACATAATGAGGTAACTGTTGTGACAGAGGGTGGGGAGTAGTTTGACCTAGTAGTTAAGAGCACAATCCAGGTAGTATGCAGGGTGGCAGGTAAAGGTACAAGGGAATGTCAGTAAAGGGGTCAGAGAAGGGAGGGGTCAGAGGAGGGAAGAAGGAAGGCTGTGTATTGGAGTGGGGGAGGGAAGGAACCACACAGGCAGCTCAGGAAGGAGGAGGGGTCCATTACTACTTTGGGTCACTCCCAAACAGTAGTGCCTGTTCTTAAACTGTAAATTTAAAGACATCCCAGTAAAACCATGTGGACCTGTATGTCTCGTGTTTGTTTTGGGTGAAAGGATTAAATCCTCCATCCTGTGGATTTTAAATATTTTAATATTTACCTGAGCTTGAAGCCATGTTATTAGAGTTTCCCTTATTAGTTGCTGTTGCAATGCAGTCAGTTCAGAATATCTGTGACAAATACAAAAATGTACCATAAACCTAAAAGAGAACTTCACAACACAAGAGCAACACTACTACTCAAAAACGGCACACAGCAGCCATGTCATCCCCTGGCTCTCACAATAAAATACATCAGTGTCTACTCTTGAAAACAAACTTGTAAAACTCACTTGAATTTTATCTGGTGTTCCAAAACTTGAAAGCAGAAGAACTTGACATGATCGTCACTGAAACAAAATACAGAGTTTCATATGTTTCATGCATTTTCTGCAATTCTAATTAGAATTTAAAGTGAAAATGTGCCTAAGCTTTGGATAACAAGATATATACATTTTCTGAACAAGCAGTAAAACAGGATTTCATCAAAGGACAGAGAGTCAGTTGAATCTGGGACCATTAGGCTATACTGCCAACTTTAGGAGGAACTGGGGCAATGGCAAACCAAAAAAAGCTGTAGGCCAGGCAAGTAGAATCACTCCCACAAAACTTTAAGTAATCTAAAACCATTTGGAAGTCCCAAAGTAGTCCAAATAAGAAATAGGCAGCACAGCAAACAATTGTAATAGTGCCCAAAAAGAAATAAAACAGCAGTGTAAACATTAGCCTGCAGGACCTTACACCCCAAAGTTCGCATAAGACGCTTGAACATCCACCTCATAAAACTCACAGAATAAGCGAACAGGTGGTAGTCTTGCAAACATGGTAAGCAGATGCTTGATGCCAAAATGCTCAGCAAACATTCACTGATCTAGTGAAATGTGCCTTGACTAGAATAGGTGGAACCTTCTTTAAGCAGATAATACTTATATAATGATCTGTCAAAGCCACAAAGATATGGCAGACCACGAAGCAGGTTTTCCCCTCTAGGAATCCTTAGCAATGAGAGTGTCTGACTGAAGGAAAATTATAGCTGAAAGGTAAACCTAAAAGCTTCTACAAGATCCAAACATCGGAAGCAAATCAAAAGGATGTATAGAAAGCTGACAGAGATGGAAGCACAGTGTCCTGATTAAAGTGAAAAGGTAGAAAGCACCAAAGTAAGAAAGGAGACAGTAGACATCAAGTCCTTGTGGAAAACCAAAAAGGTTCTTTAAAAGATGGGGTTGCTAGTCCAGACACCTGCCTAGCAGAGGTAATGGCAACAAGAATAGCCTCCTTGTGAGTCAGTAGATGGGAATATTTGGTAAGGCATGAAGGGCAGTCTTTGAAGAGTTGAAAGAGTGAGGTTATGATCCCACTGAATCAATGGAAGATGCAGAAGTGGTACAACATCCTATAAAAGGGCCTTCAATAGGGAAAGAGAAGCAGGTTGTACGGATTTCACTGAGCCACTACTGTTTACACCAGACAATCTCTGGATCTCAACACCAACCTGTGCAGTTTGTTACTAACCAGACCGAGGACTATCATGCAAATGCCGAAAGTCGTGTGTAGACCAATCTGGTCTGGTTTAGACAGGCTTAAGACATTTAAGCGAGCCAAGACTGGTAGACAGGAGTGGTTCCAGATGCAAGTTGCTCAAGTTTTAAACAGGTACAGGCTGAGTCAATAAGACCAAATATGGTGTCTTTAAAGTGGTTGTAAACCTTAGACATGAAATCAGAACAAAGCACGTACTTCTAGTCTTTACTTGCCTCTCTCCAAAGCACTAAGCGTCATTTCTCTTTGTCTAGATCCTCTGCTATCAGCATCAGTCACTTCTGACACCAGGAGGTAAAAAGGTGCAAGAGAGGGAGCTCCAACTGATTGACAGCCTCAGCTTGGTTCCTTTGTGCTGTGTGAAGAGGGGTGTGTCCCTTCCCTCCGATCAGCTTTCAGACCTCTTGTACAGTGTGTAACTGTGGCTCCTTGCCTCCTGTTTTGAGAGTCTGTGAAAAATCCTCTTCATCTGAGTTTTACAAGGATGTACAGGACAAATAGCTGCAACTAAATAGGTACAACTTATGTGGGACAATTTGTTTTGCCTCTGTGTATCATCCTAGGCTAGTCACTTTACTGGATATAGGTAAGGGTTCACAACCACTTTAAGCTTAGGGCTTATGTCTGCAGTTTCCTTAGGCATAAACTCACCCAAAAAGTAATAGTTGTATTCCACATCATTGACTGCTGTGTAGAGGTTGCTGCACCTATGTCACTTTCAGACTCTAGAGGAGAGGGCACAGGAGCAGGCTTGCAGCTCTTGCGTTCTGAGTCAGCTTTCAAGGCACAGATTTAAATCCATAAAAACCCAGAAAGCCAGAGAGAACTCAGCCCTGGACAGAGTAGAGGAGTGAGTTACACCTGCAGAAGCTTGGAGGACTGAAGAGTGTGCAGACTTAAGTAGGCGACAATGATCAAAGCTATTGGCATCAGGTCTTCTGGGAGAGACACTGCAGACTGCCCATAAGCTGCTGGAGGATAATGAACTGGAGAGGCCCGGTTGGGCAGTTCCTTTTGTGCTTGAGCGGTTGTAAAAGGCAAAAAGTTTTTTTTAACTTCATGCATTCTATGCATGAAGGTAAAAAACTTTTGGTGTGCAGTAGTGCCCCCAGCCCCCTTAATACTTCCCTGAGCCCCATCAAGATCCATCAATGTGCACAACAGCCTCGGCTGTCCCGTGTCTCTGCTGCCTCATTGGCTGAGACACCAAGCTGTCAATCACAGCCAGTCAGCCAATGAGGAGATAGAGGGGTGGAGCCAAGCTACGGTGCTGTGTGAGAAAGGACACACAGAGCAGGGCACTTGCTATGGAGGCAGCTGAAAGAAAGGAGGAGCCAGGAGAGCTGAGAAGAGGAGGTTCCAGACTGCTCTGTGCAAAGCCACTGCACGCAGCAGGCAAGTATAACATGCTTGTTATTTTACAAAAAAAAAAGGAAAAAAACCCTTTATTATCGCTTTAGTATTCGACATACTGAGGTGCACAAACACATTTAAATAAACAAGAAGCAGAGCAGGTACTCACAAACCAGCTGTGGAAGAAGGGAGTGTTATGGGCAGACGAAACCATGTTCCCCTCCACGAGAGTGTTAGGGATTATACCTGGTTGGCCAATGGCTCTTTTTTTTTTTGTTTGTCAGTGTCCAATTCCTCCTAAATGCAGTAATATAAGCCAGTGGTCCCAGATTCAACAAACCCTGTGTCCCCTAATGAAAAATTAAGAAACGCAAATACTAACTACTTGACCTCTGCTTCCTGTATACACCTATGGAATACAGCATTTTTTACATTTCTGCATTGGACCAATTTATATAGCCTTATTACTGTCATTACTCAAGATAAAGTAAAACTTTCTTTTTTCAAAGTGGAACTATATTCACCTCAGCTCCAGCTGGAGCTCCCAGCCGGCCACTGACATCTTGCTGTTGGCTTCCAGGTATCGATCACCGGCTGCTCTCATTGACTAGGTGGGGATGACGTCACTCCTGCACATGTGCAGGAGTTCAGTTAACAAATAGGCAAGTATAGAAATCTTTTCTTTAGAGGGCTATAGATTAAGTTTAGAATGTGGCTGGGAGTAGGTTTAGAGTTAGTGAAATTTTGGCTGAACTTCTACCTTAACCCAGTAGAGATGTGGAAAACCTGGAAGCTGACTGGTTTCTATGCAGAGCTACACCAGATTTTGCACGCTTCACCTTTAGTAAATCAACCCCATTGTGTTGGTCTATTTTTGTGATCTGGACAAGATCACATTTTAAAGCAAGTGACTGCACAAAATAACATGGGGTTCAATATATTTTTTTTGCCACCGTACATGTAAAAATCTACTTTTAAAATGGTGGTTGTTGCAATTTTGTACGTCACGCAATATTTACACAGCTATTTTTAAAAAGCAATATTGAGGAAAAAAGTACACATTATTGAATTTTAGTTGACACAAAACACAACATAATACCAAATTTTTTTGTAAAATATAAAAATGTAATGTTACATCGAGTCAATAGATACCAAACTTAACACGCTTTAAAGTGATATTAAAGGCTTAATTTTTTTTTTTTATAAATAAAACACATCATACTTACCTGCCCTCTGCAGTGGTTTTGCACAGAGCAGCCCAGATCCTCCTCTTCTTGGGTCCCCTGCTGGTGCTTCTGGCCCCTCCATCCTGTCGTGTGCCCCCACAGCAAGCAGCTTGCTATGGGGACACCCGCTGTTCCATGTGTCTATTCACACATAAAGCCACGGCTTGGACCCATCCCCTCTCTCTTCTCACTGCCTGCGAATGACATTAGCAGGAGGCAATGGCTCCCGTTGTTGTCGCAGACAATGAGGAGAGGGAGTTCTGGGATTGCCGAGACTCCAGTGCACATCGCTGGATCGAGAGAAGGCTTAGGTGAGTATTAGGGAGGGCTAGTGGGACTGCTGCACAGAGAAGGTTTTGCATATGCATGAAGGTAAAAAAAGCTCAAGCCTTTACTACCACTTTAAAATTGTGTACGCCCGTGGAATGGTGACAAACTTATTTTACTGTTTAGGGTATTGCTGACTTAAAAAAAAAAATGATATCTGGATCATGGCTGCAGCTGCAGCCATAGCCATGACAAATAATTCAGCACTACTTACAGATATATACAATCGGTACGTGGTTAGATTACATCATCATTTGTGTAGCAATTTTATGTTTTTTTTTTTGCTGTCCTTTAAAACTCAGTTAGGCTAGGGTCACACCAATACAGTTTGCGTTTGATCCATTTCTGCAGTGCTTTTGCGGTGCGTTTTTGCACATGCTGTTTTGATGCTTTTTTTTTCAACAACTTGTTGCTGAGAAGAATAAAACACATCAAAAATGCTTTTCTGCAGTGTCTCCATTGAAGTCTATAGAACCAAAAAGCAACGTTTAAAAAGTCCCTGACCCTTTCCAAAAAGTGCTCTGGGTGAAAAGGCAGAGATGTGAACCTGTACCATAAGAAATCATGTTAAATGGACTGCTGTGCATTTCTGCAAAACGCAGCGGAAAACGCTGGCCATACATTATACAACTTTCTTTAGATTTTTGCTTTAGATTTACCAAAAACCATGTAATACAAGGTCAAACCTAAACAACACTTTCAATTGTATCCAATTAGGCGGGCCCTTGCACTACATAGTTGAAGGTTAATCTAAAGGAAATTGGGCAGAAAATTGTATAGTGTATGGCAAGCCTTACCATTTGTTAGGACTATGTAAATACCCCAATGCCCCTAGGCTGGGCGCATGTGTATATAGAGTCACAAATAATTTAAAACATTTGATTCACTGAAGGATTCTCCTCTCACTCAAACAATGAATATAAGGGAATTGCTAGAATATATATATATATATTTTTTTTTTCATGGGATAGGGAAATACATAGATTAGCAACAGTACAAAAACAATTACTACCAAAAAAACACAGTTATCAGGAATACAACCAACCCTTGTTACAAAAAATTCCATGAGACTAAAACACTTTTTAGAATATAACAAAGATGACAGACATAGATCCTGAACTGAAAAATGTTGAATTTACATATGGAAATTACAGTACGTTTCCCAAACTAAAATGAGTAAGTAGTATACAAAAGGTGCAAAGTGTGGGCAGGTCTCAGTTTAGTTAAAAAAAGCACTGAAAATGTTCAGTGCTTTTTTTATCTAAACTCCCTCCCTACACAACCTCTTTGGTTTTAGACACCCAGAGGCACCAAGACTCAGCCCCAGCGACTTAGTATTAGAATATGCGTTGCTCAAAAAAACTTTTTAAAGGAACACTTTTTAATCAGAGTACAGTATCAAGTCAATTAAAACTCCTGGGATATTGATCTGATCAGTTAAGAAGAGGGGGTTGTTAATCAGTTCCAGCTGCTTTGGGTGTTATTGCACTAGATGGGCAATAATGAGATAACCCCCAAAACAGGAATGGTATTTGACATTTTTTTCCCTACTCATCTTTTCTGACTGTCTTTCACTAATTTTGCATTTGGCTAGAGTCAGTGTCACTACTGGTAACACGAGACGATACCTGGACCCTACAAACGTTGCACAGGCAGTCCAACTCCTCCAGGATGGCACATCCATAAATGCCATTGCCAGGTTTGCTGTGTCTCCCAGCACAGTCTCAAGATTATGGAGATTCCAGGAGACAGCTAGTTACTCTAGGAGAGCTGGACAGGGCCATAGAAGGTCCTTAACCTATCAGCAGGACCGGTATCTGCTCCTTTGTGCAAGGAGGAACAGGATAAACACTGCCAGAGCCCTACAAAATTACCTCCAGCAGGCCACTGGTGTGAATGTCTCTGACCAAACAATCAGAAAGAGACTTCATGAGGGTGGTCTGAGGGCCCAAAAGCCTATTGTGGGCCCTGTGTTCACTGCCTGGTACCATAGAGCTCGAGTGGCATTTGCCACTGAACACCAGAATTGGCAGATCCACTACTGGCGCCCTGTGCTTTTCACAGATGAGAGCAGGTTCACCCTGAGCACATGTGACAGATGTGAAAGGGTCTGGAAAAGCCGTGAAGACAATGATGCTGCCTGTAACATTGTTCAGCATGACCGTTTTGGTGGTGGGTCAGTGATGATCTGGGGAGGCATATCCATGGAGGGATGCACAGACCTCTACAGGCTAGAAAATGGCACCCGATTGCCAATAGGTATCTGGATGAATCCTTGGACCCATTGTCAGACCCTATTGCTGGTGCAGTGGGTCCTGGGATCCTCGGTGCATGGCAATGCCCAGCCTCATGTGGCGAGAGAATGCAGGCAGTTCCTGGAGGATGACGGAATCGATACCATTGAATGGTCCCCCACGCTCGCCTGACCTAAATCCAATATAACACCTCTGGGATATCACGTTTCAGTCCATCCGACGCCACCAGGTTGCACCTCAGTCTGTCCAGGAGCTCAGTGATGCCATGGTCAAGATCTGGGGGGAAATACCCCAGGACATCATCCATCGTCTCATTAGGAGCATGCCCAGACATTGTCAGGCATGCATACAAGCACGTGCGGGCCATACAAACTGAGTACAATTTTGAGTTGTTGCAATGAAATTTCAGCAAAATGGACTAGCCTGCTGCATAACGGTTTCACTTTGATTTTCGGGGTGTCTCTGAATTCAGTCCTCTGTAGGTTGGTAATTTTAATTTCCATCAAACAATGGGGCATCCTTATGTTCCGAACACATTACCCAGTCCATATCAGTATAGATATCCAGCATATTTTTCCCCATTGAGATCTGATATGTTTTCAAAGTGTTCTTTTAATTTTTTGTGCCGTGTAGTATTCCCCTTCCCACTTCCTGAGGCAGCCACATAAAAGGTTATGCGGGGGGGTGAGCAGTGGAGATGCTGGGTTAGGACAGATAATAAGATACTCCCAGGGGAGAAGGCTATGATTTGCAGGGAAGGATGGGCTGTGCTAGGGGACTGACTTCCTGAAAAATTCAAATATTCTAGTATGCTCAAAAGCACATTGGAAGAGAATAAAAATTTACAGAAAGGAAAAACACTAAAAATAAGCACTTGAAATACTTTATCTGTGCTTCTACCTGCAATATTTTAAGTTAGTGACATGGTCTCTTTAAACAAAGAGAAGGATGAGGATCCTAAGTAACTTTTAGTTGTAAGGGCTCGTTCACACCATGGTGCAGAGACATCAGTTTTTCTGCACTAGTTCTGCAAGGACAAAACAAAATCAACTGATCTTTATGTGCCCTGTTCACATATGTAAACTGATGTTTCTGCAAGTGAAGTCTGCACGTCAGTTTCTCTGCACGTATGGTGTGAACGAGGCCGCAAACATCAATTCCAATCTGGCTTTTCACAAGCTACTCCTAACTAGGAAATTCTTCATCCATACACTAATGTTTGAAAAGCTTTTACTCATTAAATATTTCATAAAAACACTGCAGCATGATGCTAGATTAGAAAAAAAAATTATATACATCACTTTAGGAGAAAGGTTGTATTTATTACCTGCACATGCATTCAATGGGGAAAAAAAATGAGAGCGTACAATCAAAGGCGAGCTCCTCACCTATATATGTGTTTGGCTAATGCTTCAGCACAGACCTGCCATGCATCATGTGAAACTTTCAGTTGTTCAAAATAAGCCAATGCCTGAAATGAAAATAAAAAAAAAAAAAAATGCATGAAGACAATTTCTACATAATAAATTAAACAAGGTGCACACAAATCATTTAATGTAAAAGACATTCTTCCTTTGGAATTCATATTACAGATACCAATAGCTGGGTACATTTCAAAATAAATAAAATTGCACATTAACAAAAACCATTTTTAATCATTATCATAATGACAAAACATACACGCTCTCTGAAGTTAGCATTGGCATTTGGGTTTAGTCCAAGCAGGGCTTGTTCATCCATGTCTGCTGCTATACTTCAAGCTCCCTATTTCTCACAATAGGTTTGCCCCTTTCTGGCACAGCAGAGTCAGCCAACATCTGCCAAAGAATGAAAAAGCAAAGTTAGGAGAAACATGGTATTTGCAAAAACAATGGTGGTGCTTGTCTCAGCAAAACTCTAACACAAGACTAGGAACAACATCCTGCAGTGTTATTCCCAAAAACTAAAAAGTTTACATGCACAATCCCTGCACAACTGACAAACATAACAATATGTACCTCCCCCAAAGAAACAAAGACTTTATATTTACATAATAAAATTACCTAATACACTAAAAATAAGTGAAGCATTCAATGCATCAGTCTTCTTCTTAATTATGACAAGATACAAAATTCTTATGGGGAAAACAAAAAGTCTCAGCTATTCTGTTTAACACCCAAATGAATTTTAAACTTAAAGTTTAGATCGGCAAACTATTTTTCAGTTGCATCAAAAAAAAAAAAAAAAAAAAAAAAAAGGTGTTCAATATCTTAGTTTATTTTCTTGATGAAGCAGCTACTGTCTCATCGAATGCCTGCCCCTGCAGAGAAGGACCCTTGCTCTGTGTGGAATTAGTGGCCTCTCTGCAGAAGTCCAACCTAGCCTCTAATGAGTCTGACCTATAACTTGCCAATCAGCAAAACGCATGCTCCAAACTTACTGGAGTTCTCTGGCTGCGGGGGGTGTGACCTGAGCAGAGAAAACAATGGAGCAGGGGCCCAGATCTGCTGCATGATGGCAGGAGACAGGCTTTTTTCTACTCTGTGGCTGCTTAAAAAAGAAAATTATAGTGAAAGTCCAGGCTCTAAGCTTAAAATGGCTCCCTCTTAAAGTGGTTGTCACATCACATATTAATTACTTTTATCCTCGGTTTTAGAAACATAAGTACACGGTGTGTATTTTTAAAATTATAATCCTAAACACCTTCTTTGCTCAGCACTGCTGTGAGGTCACATGTCCTCCCTCCGCTCTCCTTGCCGATCTAAGGGAGTCCAGTGGGAAGGGCCAAGATGCCCTTCTGACATATGCAAGATAGCAGAGGGAGGACATATGATCACACAGCAGCGCTGTGCAAATAAAGTATTTGGCATTATAATTAGAAAAACACAAACACAATTCCTAAAACAGAGGATTAAAGTAATTAATGTTATTTTTCAATCACAGGGGAATAGTTTTCCTCAAGGAAGGAGGGGAGGGGCAGGGAGGAGATTGACTCACAACATATCCTACAGAAATGACAGGGAGGGGGAGATGCAGAAATGCTGAACACACAGCAAGATGAGGGAGGGACATAAACTGACCACGCTGTCATGGATCAGCAGCTGTGGTTAGCATGGTCAGTTCACATAGGGAACACAGGAACAGGCTAGATCAACCAGGTATTATAGAACTTGGAATGGGACAAAATGACACTGCAAAAGCACTATGCTATACATCATGCTTTAAAGGGTTACAGCCACTATTCTAACTACACTGTAGAAGGAAGATGCTTATAATTACCTAATCTCAGGGCGCTCCAGTCCCAGTCATGTGATTTGCCCAAGTGGTAAACTCAGGAGAGAAGAGGAACAGCGGACAACGGATGCCCCATAGTAAGCCTATGGGTGACATCACCACTCAGGCATTCAATCTGTTTGCAGCACTCTCTCTCTTCATCCCTGAGGCCGGCTGCTGGGGAGATCATGTGGCCAGACTGGAGTACTGTGAGAAAAGGTAATTATAAGCATCTTCCTTTTACGGGGTAGTTAACATAGGAGTTAGAAGAGATGCTTGGGGGGCATTTTTTAAATGCCTACAATGCACTTGTCTTATTTCAAAACACAAAAAAATCTTCCTACCTGAATCTTCATATTCTGGTGTCAGCAATTTATGCGTTCAAACATGTGGCATTTGACATGGCACTGCACAGGTTAATGCATGACCTCTGTCTGTAGTCTGAGAACTGCATTTCCCTGTGAAGAAACTCCATATCCCACAATATCTGGGTCTTTAACTCTCCCTAATGAGATCATCACAATAATTAGATCTAACAAGGAGGCAAACAAAGCATTCACAGACACAGAGAGCTCACTGGTGTAGCTGGAAGATTTTATTACATCAGCACCTCCACAGTTGAGATTGGACACAAAGTGGATGGAAATAAATTTATTGGATGCTCTGTGACCTGAAACAGAACGTTTGCTTGTCCCTTCAGCAAAACAGGGTAAGCTATGTTAATGAATGTATGGTCATGGGGGAATCGATCAGATATTGTAAGCCCATTATTACAAGGTATATATATATATATATATATATATATATATATATATATATATATATATATATATATATATATATATATATACATATACATACACACACACACACACACACACACACACTGGAATTTACACAAATATAGATGCTACACTGTAATAGCGGTGATCAGTGACTTATAATGGGACTGTGAAGGTGGTGGGCAATCTGGTGCTAACCGACACTATATGGCAGGGTCGCTGGTGACACATACAGTGATACTGTTCACTGACACTGTACTGACACTGGCTGGGAGGGGTTAACATTTAGGGACAATCAAGGGGTTAACCATGTGCTACTTTTACTATACAGTCTGGCTGTATTTTCTCCCTCCTTTTCTCGGGCATAGTCCATCAGTTGATATCAGTCAAAATTATTGGGTGAAATCTGCTGCTGAACTTGTGCTGTGTCCAATCACAACATGGGTCAGCAGGGAGGAAACGCCTGCACGCAACTCAAACCTGCAAGAAAGGCCCAGCGTATAGGTAAATGATTGTGCCTGCACCCTCTACCCGCTTGCAGTATATTTACTGTGAGCAGTCAGCAGGTGGTTAAAATAGTTCTAAACTCAAAAGATTTTTTTACCTCAATGCATTTTCTGCATCAAGGTAAAAAAAAAAAAATCATCCAATACCTGTTTCCTCGCATTGCACACACAGTTGTTGGGGACAGTGATTATAAATTTTGTTGCTACAAACTTGGCATAGATACACTGCTGCCTTTGCAGCTCATGAAGGAGCATTTAAAACGTGGCTTAGACCCAACCACAATCGTAAACAAGGCCTTAAAATGCTTTCACTGCTTGTTCAGAATATATAAATACTTGACAATACCCTCCCAATCATGTGCTTGCAGTGCTTGGCATGTCAATTACATGATTGGTAGCCCATCTGGTGGTTGCTGATTGCAAACCGTTACCAAAAGCTGTTGATGACAGCTTGGTCATCACACTGGGAGGTCGCTCTAGCACAGAATCTTGAAGCCTCATTCATGCATATGTGCAGCAACTGGGTACTAACCACTCAGTCCAGCCCATGTATAGTATATAAACGAAGAGCAACGTCAACGTGGGTAGACATGCCTGAAGGTCCCTCAGCATCCACCACCTGTGTGTGCTCCCTGGGCACCCACCAGCATCCTAACCACCAGTTATTCATCCATGCCCTGCTCTTTCATCTGTCAGCCAAGGACTTCTGGCTGACAGGTGAATATAACAAAGGAGTTGGGACATGATTTAAAAAAAAAAAAATGCAGTGGGGATTCCCCTATAATCCATACCTCATTTTGTCTATGAATTTTAAGGGGGAATCCACACAAAGAAAATATGGTGTGAGGTTACCCCCCCCCCCCCAAATTCTATACCAGCCCCTTATTATCCAAGCATGCCCAGTGGTTGGGGGAGGGGGGGGGGGTTGTCAGTGGGGGGTGGGGGACATATCAGGACCTGGAAGCCCCCTTTATTAATACACCATATTTAAATGAGTGAGGGTACATCCAGGAGCAGATGTGTTTTTGGGTGGGTCAGTGGCCTTTATTCATTGTGACTGATGCGGATCTGTATTGCTGAACAATCAATGTATATTGTGGTCCATTTCTTTTGTACAGCTGTTGCACTAATATTGTGTACCACAAAAATTTGGAACAACCACCATTTTATTCTCCAGGGTCTTTGCTTTCAGAAAATATATACCTCTTGGGGTTTACCAATTCTCAAGACTAAAATGATTTTAGTACACAAAAAGAGTAAATCCTGCAGTTTGCGGAGGATGAGTTATTACAAGAAAACTATTTGCAGGATTTTTTTCAGGGATCACTGCTCCTGGTTTTACCGCTTTTTGATCATGCCATTTCAGTGAAATATATTGGCACCCAGTGATGTCAATCACAGCCAGTGAGGAGGGAGCAGGGGGAGGCACCGAGTTATACTCTGTGTCTATGGACACACAGGGCCAGCTCAGGAGTGAACCCGCACAAGTGCCCCCATAAAAAGCAGCTTGCTATGGTGGGCACTCGGTGGAGGGGAGGATAGAGGAGTGCTGATGAGGAACCAAAGAAGAGGAGGATTGAGGCTGCTCTGTGCAAAACCATTACACAGAGCAGGCAAGTATAGCATGTTGTTTTTAATACAGGTTTACAATCACTTTACCACAGAAGAAAATGCTACCCAATACTTCCCCATTTCATGTTGCTTCCACTTTTCTTTAAACTCGGTTTACATTTTCCAACTAATCACTTTCTGAATACTTTTTTTTCCCTCCCTTTAAAAGCAGTATTAACCCAAAAAAACAAAAATGTATTATATTGCAGCTTACCAATCATTAGATGTGGTGGCTGCATCAGTTTTCTTTTCTTTGGCTTTTTTCCCTCTGTTTTCAACTGGTGATCTGGCCAGTAACACACCTCCTGTATTAGTGAGACACAACTCTGGATGAATGAGTATAGTGCACAGCAGACAACAGCAATGTCAGTCTGGGGGGAGGGGAGTGTTAAAGTATTAGCCGAGTTGAAAACAATACCAAATTGAAGCCAAACTCCAGCTCACACTTTATAATCAGCCACAGCAAATATTGCCTTTTGAGAAAAAGGCTTTACATGAATAAATAAAAGCTGATCATTTTGTTCTCCCCTGCCAGTGTTGAATGGTCTCATCCATGTATTTACTTGAAAACCAGGCAATTTCTAACAATCAGTATTTTTTGCTAGAAAATCACTTAGAACCCCCCCTCCCCCTCCAAATAAAAATAGTGTGTATGTAATATATAAATATTTTTTTTGTAGCAGAGAACCTAGAGAGTAAAATGGTGTGTTTTGAATATTTCGTTGGGTAAAGTTTTTGGGTAAAAAATACGCTTTAATACATTTTAAAGCACACAAACACATCAGTAAAGAGATACCCAACAAGTCATGCTTTAAAACGGTGCAGGCTCATGGAATGGCACCAAAGTATGGTGTTTAAAAAGTATGTGAAGCCTTTACAGGTTACTAGTTTAGAGTTACACAGGACGCCCGGTGCTAGAATTATTTCTCTTGCTCTGACGTCCGCAGCAATAACTGATGTGTGGTGCGATTGCTGTTTACGTAACTTTTTAATTTTTACACTGTTCTCTAAATTTTTTGATCAACTATATATTCAAAAGGAATGAAAACATCCCCTGTGATAGCAATAAGCAGCGACAGGTCCTCTTTATGGAGAGATCTGGGGTCTATTAGGAAAGCATCTGATCACACTGAGATCGGTTTGAGCAGATGCTTTCCCAAGCCAAAAATCGGCCTTATTGACATCTGGCGAAACGAGAAGTGACAAAATCATTGTAGCTTCAGGTTTCCTATACCATAGAGATGATCGGGGATGTTCAAGTCCTCTATCAGTTCTATGGTAAGCTGGCTGAACTGCCAGCTTCAGCCCAAGCTTGCCAGTGGGATGGAAGAGTCTGGAAAGGCACCGATGTGAGGCAGAGGAAAGGAACAACCCTGCCCGCTGAATGTAAAAGCAATCCAGCAGCTAATCAGCAGTTAGAATGGCTTTTGCATAAAAGCCGGGCGTCAGCTGAAAAAAAATATCGGCATGATGCCTGTAGCTGCAGGCATCATCCCGGTATAACCATTTGAAGTACTGATGTAAATGTAGGTATTGTGGTCTTCACATGGCTAAGTCACTAGATGAGAATAGAAGGCGGACTAAAAAAAACGAAATATAAACAGCCATCATATCCAAGAATAGGTAGGCTGCAATAATATAAAATATTTGTTTTTAGGTTTAATACTGCTTTAAAGTCTTTCTTTGGGGGTCACAATTTTAGCAGGTCTGTGTACGCCAGAGGTGCTAAATTCCCTACAGCTGTGATGTCACACTAGTTAATGCCAACCAGCTGCAGAGATAGTTCTCTCTCTTTGAAGGGTCAGAACATGTAACAGGATAAAGGAAAAAAAAAAAAGGACTTAGAAAGCAGTTTATTACAACTGAAAAAGTACTAAACATCTATACTCATCATCCTGTCCATCGCCAGCTCTAAGCCCAAGTACTGAGTACTCGTGTGACCACTAATCACTCAGTTCTCAGTCTGCTCATCCAGCATTCAACAGAGCGCTGGACAGGACAAGAGGTAGCAGCAACTGGCTCAGGCTCTCAGGGGAGCACTATGCAGCTAAGCCAGCTGCCAATCAGGCATCTGGGTAGATCCCAATAATATTGTCAGGATCCTTTCAGAGCCTGGAGTGGTTCTGTGATGTCAGCTGACAGTGGGCAGATTCTGGGTCACAGGAGTGCTAAAGCAAGTGCACTCCTGTAACCCAGAAAAGAAGTATGGCCAAATAAACTTTGTATAAACTTTTTTTCAATGAATACAAAGCATTCTCTAAATGGATTAGGTAGAGGGGCAGGGCAGTGATGTCATGGTCACCACCTACAACCAAAGAATATTTTGTGTTCATTGGAAAAAAAATACAAGGTGTTCTGTGTATGGTGGCTGAGCTGAGTAAGCCCCTCCCCCCCCCCCCCCGTAGGGAAGCTGCTGCAGGGAACCTCAGCAGGATCCAGAAGATCTCAGTCGTCACTGTAATAGCACCGACCCAGCAACCCATCAGGTATGAGATATACATATATACAGGGCTTTTTTTCTCAGAGGAAAGGTGGTGGAACTCCCCCACCCAAACCTGGCCACGCCCCCATCAAACCCTAGGACCACCCCTTTAGAGAACAGGAATGCAAGTAAAATTTGGGAGGGGCTTCCGATGACATCATTTCCCGTACATACCATATAAGGGAAATGATGTCATCGGACCCCCGGCTGCCTCTTGCATGATCTGCATGAAACACATGCATAGATATAAAATGACTAATGTACTGACACCAGAAACACATGCATAGATATAAAATGACTAATGTACTGACACCAGAAACACATGCATAGATATAAAATGAATACCGTACTGACACCAGAAACACACGCATAGATATAAAATCAGTACCGTACTGACACCAGAAACACATGCATAGATATAAAATGACTAATGTACTGACACCAGAAACACATGCATAGATATAAAATCAGTACCGTACTGACACCAGAAACACACGCATAGATATAAAATCAGTACCGTACTGACACCAGAAACACATGCATAGATATAAAATCAGTACCGTACTGACACCAGGAACACATGCATAGATATAAAATCATGGCAGGCCGTTTGTAAACGTCCAGCATAGATATAAAATCAGTCTAGCATGCATGTGTACCCTGTCTGGTAGATGTGCCTGCTCCTACAGGCTCCCCTAGGGTTGCCACCTTTTCCTCCAAAAAATACCGTCCATCACTGAATTTATCTTTCCTGTTCCTCATGCACAGGAGGGGCGCTCTCGATCGGCGCCGCTGAGCGCTGAGCAATTGCGTTCTGAAATAGTTTAGGTGGGCTCAGGTGGGTGAGGATAGTTTAGGTGGGCTCAGATAGTTTAGGTGGGCACAGGTGGTTGGGATAGTTTAGGTGGGCACAGGCTGGGGAGAGAGTAAAAATTTAGAGCAATACATGATACTGCAGTCAGTGACAGGGAGCCGAGCGCAGCTTACCTACTCCAAGCTGTACGGCCCCTGCGTCCACGCTGTCACTGCCGTTGATGTCGCCGCGCCGCCCCCGATGTTTACACGCCGGCGGGGGGGGGCGGTGAAGCGTGCATAGTGTCCTCGCCCATCGTCCGCGCCCCCGATGTTTACACGCTGGCGGTAGAGGGGGGGGGGGTGAAGCGTGCATGCCCCGCTCACCGGCTGTGAGCAGCGGCAGTGACAGGTGCCGGGCACGCGCAAGCATGACATAAACAAGCCGCGTCCGGCACCTGTCACTTTCGCTGCTCTGCATAGCTTGTCAGCTCTGCAGAGGCAGTCGGTGAGCGGGGACAAGAAGAAAAAGGTGGCGGAACGCAGTACCGCCGCGTTCCGGCAGAAAGAAAGCCCTGCATATATATATATAACTAAACGAACAACACTGATCATCCCTGGAGTTCAGTTTTAAATACATTCTAAATATTTTTTTTTTACCTTAGTGAATTCCCTGCGTTAAAGTGCAACTTCCCAGAAAAAAAAGTTCCACTCTTCCTCCTCTTCTACTTTTGAAATATTTTATTTTTGGGTACCTAGTTTTGACAAGTACCTGCTCATCACTTCTGCTGGAATAGGAAATTCCACTGAAAGTTCGTTCCCCCTCCCTCCCTGCAACCTTCTGGAACACATTACAAGTCCCAGAAGGCCGTGGGACCATTCACACAGCGCAGCTTGCGCATGTGCAGTGGGGAGCCAGCTGTGAAGCCGCAAGGCTTCCCGCACTCAGTATAGCAGCACTGGGAACTTGAAGATCAGTGATGAACTGGCTTGGATGAGTACAGTGCTGGATCCCTAGACAAATAAGGGTCTTATTAAAAGTCAGCAGCTACAGTATTTGTAGCTGCTGACCTCATTTTTTAAGAATGAGTGGAGAACCGCTTTGAGGTAAAAAAATATGCCCCTCCTTTCCCCCCTTTTCTCTTTAACTGCCTCCCGCCGCCATATAGTACATTGTCGGGCGGTTCTCTCGTTCTGGAAGGACGTCATATGACGTCCTCCCATTCTAACCGCACATGCGTGGCTCCGGGAGCGTGCAGCGCGGTGATCGGCGGTGCGCTGTGTTCCTCGGACACAGCAGATCACCAATCAACGGAAAGAGCCGAAGATGTCGGCTCGGTCATGTGATCAGCTGTGTCCAATCACAGCTGATCGGATGTAAATAGGGAAATGCCAGTTATCGGCATTTCTCTCCTCAAAAGCTGTTACGCTGACAGCTCGAGAGTAGAGGAGAGCTGGTAATCTGCATCCCTCAGAGGGGACATGTACACTGATCATCAGGCTACTGATGATCAGTGTGCCCTGATGATTATGAAGCCCAGCAGTGCCACTTGTCAGTGTCCATCAGTGCCTACTGTCAGTGCTCATCCATGCCACATTTCAGTGCCTACCAGTGCACATTAATGCCACATTTCAGTGCCCATCTGAGCTGCCTTTCAGTGCCACCTAACAGTGCCATATATGAGTGCTGCCTTTCAGTGCCCATCAGTGATGCCTGTCAATGCCACGTATCAGTGCCACCTATCAGTGTCCATCACTGCAGCCTATCAGTGCCCATCACTGCAGCCGCATTAGCGCACATCAGCGAAGGAGAAAAATCACTTATTTAAAAAATGTTATAACAAAAAACTAAGAAAAAACTTTTTTTTCCCAAAATTTTCAGTGGTTTTTGGTTTAAGAAAAAATAAAAAACTCAGAGGTGATTAAATACCACAAAAATAAAGGTCTGTCACAAAAAAATGATACAAATTTCATATGGTTACAGTGTTGCATGACAGCGCAATTGTCAAAGTGCAACAGCGCTGAAAGCTGGAAATTGGCCTGCGCAGAAAGGGGGTATAAGTGCCCTGTAGGCTAGTGGTTAAACACCTTTGCTCTCCTTTACTAGTCTCGCAGGAAATTCTTAGAGCAGCGGGAGCCTTAGGGTTTCATTCAAATCCTGTAAGAAGGGATCAAGGCTGAGCCGCCCTGTGTCTCTCTATGGACACACACAGCGTGGCTCAGGAGTGTACCCACACAGTTGCCCATATAGCACACAGCTTGCTAAGAGGGCATTCCGAGGAAGCAGGGGTGAGCGCCAGCAGGGGAACACCAGAAGAGGAGGATCGGGGGTTGCTCTAGGCCAGCCTTTTTCAACCAGGGAACCTTTAGAATTCTGCAGGGGTGCCTTGGCAAAATGCCTAAAATTGCTCAAATGTATATACAATCCACAGTGGCTAAATGGTTAGCACTTCCGCTTGGCAGTACCAGGGTCGTTGGTTCAAATCACAACCACCACTACACCACCTGCCTGAAGTTTGCATATGCCCCATGTGAGCTATGTACCTGTAATAAATAATAAAACAATAAACAGGTGGATGAAGCCTGCCTTTTACTTACACAAAGCCATGGGTTTTCTTGTGCACTATTACAATGTTCTTACTGCTGGAGTCCTAACAATCAATGATGACATCAGTTGATAAGGAGGACACTGGGGGGTTTATTTACTAAAGCTGGAGAGTCCAAAATCAGACTCCCTTTTGCATAGAAACCAATCAGCTTCCAGGTTTCATTGCCAAAGCTTCATTGAACAAGCTGAGGTTAGAAGCTGATTGGTTTCTACGCAGAAGTGCATGAGATTCAGAGTGAACCAGCTTTAGTAAATAAACCCCCGGGTGTCCGCGCACAGCATCATTGTTTGCCCTGCCCCTGCTGCTCTCCATCAGCTCTGGGATTACATTAGCTGAGTGAGGGAGAGAAAATGGGGGAGAAGAGCAAGCGAATGGGAAAAAAACCTTTGGAATACTAGTCAGTATCAGTGTGCAAAAATGTGTTTGCTTTAGAAGATAAATGATCTCCAATGTGTGCGGATTCCGCTGTATTTTTGTAAAACGATTAGTTTTGTTTTTTACATTTTAGATCGAGGTGCTTTGAGATTGTGCGAAATTTTAAAGGGTGCCTTGACTGAATAAAGGTTGAGAAACACCACTCTGGACAATACCACTGCACTGAGCAGATAAGCATAACGTGTTTTTATTTTGAAAAGAAAAGCACCTTTAGAAACATTTTACATATAACAACTTGATAAAAAAAAATAATGTTTAGCAAGGAACTTACATCCCACATTAACCAGTTGGCCCCCGCCCTATTGCAAAAGCAGTGCTACAGGGCGGCACGCCTGTACAAAATCAGTGTGTGTGTTTTGCATTTCTGGGTAGGGGGGGTGAGCGAGCCCTACCAGCACCACTATTGGCTGCTGAAGATGTCAATCACCAGGTCCTGGCTGGGACTCGGTGAATGCCAGCAGGGCTGAGAGGGGAGCGATCTGTTTGCAAATAACACAGATCTCTCTCCTGTCAGCATGGACATGCTGCTTTGTATCTCTGCACAGCAGAGATACAAAGCAGCATGTCTCCCAAGTAAAACAGCACACAATGTAAAAACACACGCAGCACAGTTAACCCTTTGATCACCCCAGATGTTAACCTCTTCCTTCCCAGTGTCATTAGTAGAGTGTCAGTGCTTTTTATTAGCAATGATCACTGTATTAGTGTCACTGGGGATGTCAGTTGCAGTTAGTTCCCACCCTGTGGCAGGCACTCTGACAGCCACCACTACTAGAAAAAAAAAAAATTCCAGTATATACACCGCCATTTGTAGAAGCTATAACTTTCACATAAAACACTTATTGGGATTTTTTTTTTTGGTAGCAGTATACATTTTGGCTTAAATTTATGACGAAATTTGAATTTTAACATTTTTTATCGGATAGATTTTATAGCAAAAAGTCAAATATATATATTTTTTTAAAAATTGATGGTCTTTTGTTTATAACGCAAAAACGAAAGCTCTATTTGTGGGAAAAATTTAATTTATGCACAGTGTTGCATGACCGTGCAATTGTCAGTTAACCACTTGCCCTCCAGAGGATTTTCCCCCTTTCCCAACCAGGCCATTTTTTGCGATACAACACTGCCTTACTTTAAATAAGAATTGCGCGGTCATGCAACGCTGCACCTAAATGCAATTTACATCCTTTTTTCCCCACAAATAGATTTTTTTCAGTGGTAATTGATCGCCAGTGCAGTTTTTCTTTTTTGCGCTATGAATAAAAAAAACTGACGATTGAGAAAAACAATATTTTTTACTTTTTGCTATTAAGCATGTCCAATAAAAAAATATTAAAAATCAAATTTTGTCAAAAATGGATTCTTCTACATGTCTTTGCTATAAAAACAAAATACCAATATGTGTAAATTAATTGGTTTACATGAAAGTTATATCATCTACAAATGCCGGCAATCAGTGACTTATAGCGGGACTGGGGCAGGCATTCTGACACTGGGAAAAACTGACCTGGGTGTCATTGATATCCCCAGTAACACCAATACAGTGAACAATGCTAATAAAAAGCACTGACACTGTACTAATGGCACTGGGCAGGAAGGGGTTAACATCTGATGTGATCAAAGAGTTAACTGTGTACTGTTTCACAATGGGGGCTGTGTGTGTGCGCTTCACTGTAAGCTATGCAGAGCCATACAAAGCAGCGTGCAGGAGTTGAAAGGGAAGAGATCTGTATTGGTTTCATACAGGTCTCTCCCGTTGGAGATACTGGACGATCACCGGGTGCCGATGAGTAATCACCAGACGTGACCTGGTGATTGACAGCGGAGGCGTGAACTGCAGCGCGCACCCTAACCGAAACTGCAAAATGACATATATACACGATTTCTGCTATGAGGCGACGCGGAACTGGTTAACATAACGCAGCGCCGTATTGAAAAATAAAAATTGGCCTGGTCAGGAAGGGATGGGGATCTTCTGGAGGGCAAGTGGTTAATTATGCTACCAAAATCAGTGTGGGCTGTAAATTGCCTCCAGCATTTGTTCCTGTTTCTCCTTGCAGGAGGCTGACATTTTGTTGAAGCCCAGATCCCCTGGGCAGCAGTAAATCTTTAACCTGTCAGCAGATTGCCTTAAACATTTTCAACACAGTGCCAAAAAATTGAACTGAGCATGTGCAGAGCAGGGTGAGCAAATGCTAGATATTAAACAGTATGGGCACTTATTTTTAATGTTTTACATAGCAATACCTGTAAATGGGGCCGGCCTGACGGGATCTGGCAGGACTTCATTTTCTGACTAAAATTCCACTTTAAGCACTATAATCATTGATAGGAATGTAACAAGCCTGAGATCCAAACACTTCTACTGATCCTGCCAGATGGCCCACACTGTACAGACTCCAGACACAATGATACCGCCTGGCCTCGGCAAGTCAGTCCTGGTACTGTGACACCTGGAGCACACAGTGATAACCCAGAGGCCAGTCATTGGTGTGATGTGGACACATGATGCAATGCCTGCCATGAGAGTGAAGTGCACCCAGCTTCCCTCCCCCCACGGAGGACACGTGTGAAGTGTGCCCGTACATGACACATGGAGAATCTCCCCCGTCTGCACAGGGTGACTCGGCTGACCACAGGCCATGCCCCATGTGCCACCTTCACCCACAGCATGCTAGACAGAACCCCAGTCCTCGGCTTCCTCACCTTCCCCGCCAGTCACTGCTCCATCCGGCGACTCCTCCTCCCACCAGCCGCTCCGCCACACCGGCGTATTCTACGTGAAGCCCTCAGCACCGCGTAACACGTCGCAGCGTCAATGGCTCTGCACGCAGCGGCGGGCCAGACAAGCCGAATACTCCAATAACACGTTCTGCCTGGCAGCGCGCTCCGGGGCGTGTCGTCATGACGCAGAGACGGGCGCGCGGATCGGGAGATTGCCGGAGCATTGCATGAGACGACGAGACGCATGGGGGAGGGGGAATATGGCGCCATCTAGTAACGGAATTGAGGTACTGCACGACTGGGAGATTCTAGAGCAGCTTTTTGTTTTACTGGTCCTGTCATCAACTTAGGCTGGCCATACACTCAGGGGCGGACTGACCATTTGGAAACTCGGGCACTGCCCGAGGACCCGGGGTCAGTAGGGAGCCCCATCAGATGCCCCTGGTACCTTTTTCATAGGCTTTTTGAGTTTGGGGAAAGGATACAGGGGCCCCATGATCCCCTATTGCCCAGGGGCCCCATGAGTTGTCAGTCCGCCCCTGCATACAATTTTCTGCCCAATTTCCTTTACATTTACCTTCAACAATGTAGTGCAAGGGCCTGCCTAATTGGATACAATTGAAAGTGTTGTTCAGGTTTGACCTCATATTATATGGTTTTTGGTAAATCTAAACCAAAAATCTCAAGAAAATTGTATAATGTATGGCCAGCCTTAGAAAAAATGACGGAAACAGAAGAATCAAGTATTCTTGTTAATACTTATTTAGAAACATAGAAAAATTATGACAGAGCAAAAGACTAAGTGGTCCATCAAGTTTGCTCGTTTTTGTATTTATTTGGGGGGTGTTTTGCTTTTTTTTGTATTTTTTTTTCCGTTAAAGTGTTACTAAACCCACAACAGTAAAATCAGTCTGTATATGTAGTAAATCATGCTTGTTATACTCACTGTGGAACCTAAGGGGGTATAATCAAAATGCTGTTTGATCCTGTCTTCTTTGCCTCGCCTTTTGTTCAAATATCTATACGTCTTATCTCCTGATAAGACAGACTGAACCCGTAGCCAAATGCACATGCTCAGTTTAGTGTGTATTACTATAGAAGTTTGTTTGATCCTGACTTCTCTGATCCAACTCTTCTTCCACTGTCTCCCTCTTATCTCCTGATAAGACATATCGTGTGGAGACACTCTGCTCCTGCTCAGTTTGGTGTGTATTGCTATAGAGGTTTTTTTTTTTCTTGGGAAAGTGCATATGATCAGCACAGGGCTGATCAGCACTGTACAGACAGAGATCAAAGGTTCTGCATCCTCCTAGAGCAGAAAGAAAACTCCTCCTACACGTTTTAACCAGTGGTCTGCTGAACACTGATAGAAGTCACAAGACTGCTATATACTGCTTACTGCTGATGAAAAAGGTATTTAGCAGTTTTTATTTACTAAAATAATTGCATTTCCATGTTCTGTGTACTGTGGGAGACCAGATATAGTGAATGCAGGGTCCTGGGTTTAGTAACACTTTAACATTTTTGTTTGAGTATAGATCTGTGTTTGTCCCAAGCATGTTTGAAGCCATTTACTGTTGACTGACTCACTACCTCTGCTGGAAGTCTATTCCAAGCATCAAATATTTACAATTATTTGTGCAATTATTTTTACATATTCATATAACAGATGCATTTAAAGTGGAACTTCACTCTCTCAATCAACATCGACTATTTTTAATCCTTATGCTGCTAGCATTGGTAATTGGATAGCAAAGTATATCGTATTTAGTTGTTTTTTTTTTTTACATTTATTCAGTTACTTCCTGGTTTCCATGCCTAGGCAAATGACGTCATACATCCCAGGAGTCTTCAGGTAGAGGAGGGAGGGTTCTCAGCTCAGCCAATGCCTGATCTAAGGGCAGAGAGATTCCAGGAAGTAAATGCTACATACATCATCTGCCCTTACTCAAGATGGCCACAGCCAGAAGTACCAGGGGGTGTTTTTCAAAATGAATTCTCATCAAAATAAGCAAGGAGACATGGATTGATGAGGGAGATGCTTTGAACATTAATAATTAATTAAATAGCACTTTTGATTTGTGGTGCTCAGATACAGTGCAGTTCCACTTTAAATAATTTTAACATACTAATAACACAAGTATCATAATATCCAAAATACATAATATCCACATACAATAAAACAAATAGAGTTCCCGGCAAAAAAAAATAAATCAAAGAAAAACCCCTTTAACCTATAAGCTTTTTATCAATTTCAATACTGGACACTTTTACCCCCTTCCTTCCCAAGTACAGGAGCTTCATTGGGGCATGAAGTGCATTTTTGGTCCCAATAGACTTCAATGGGAGCACCTGAAAAACATGTAACATCTGCACACAATAACATGTATGAACATGCAAAAAAAGTCCATAACCACATGAAAATGCTCACACCTGAGTTTGAATCCAGAGTAAAATGTATGTTGGGGCAAAAAAAAAAACAAATGCAGTGCATCCCTGTAATATAAGCACATTTCCCCACAGTCTATCCATCCTAAAGACCCTGCAAGAAAAATACCATTGAACATTGATCTGGCCAAACTGCAGTCAGCAAACACAGGGCCTTTGCTGGACTGATATGACAAGGAATGGTGTCAGCACTGCTCACTTGTCTCTTGGTAAGCTAAAGAATCCCTCACCTTATTTATATAAGATAGAGGGGAGTTGCTCTGTAGTTCACAGAGATGATTTGGGAAGGCTGATTAGACAGCTTGATTTATTTGCACTTATCTAGCAGCAGCAAAACAACTTCAGTGTTTATGCCTTTAAAGTGCACTTTATAAAGAGTTGAACAGATAAAAGACTATTTTTCTGACCTCCAGAACAGATTAATTGGTTTTCAGTGCATTTCTATGGGAAACCGCGTTTCGGTTTACACATTTTTGCAATACGAAAAGTCCCGCAGAACTAATTAAATTCATAAACCGAGGTATGCCTGTATGTTCTGGTGATTAGAAGTCTCATAGCCATGCCAGGCAAGACAGCCTTTTCAGACTCAATAAAAGGGAGGAGGCAGACAAGCATGACTATGTATCTTGCTGGTTTAAGCAGCAATGGATAGAGATGATGACACCTAACAGGATGTCACATTCAATAAACACATTGTCAATACACTAATGGAATGGTTTCCACTTATCCTTTGAAGGGTTATCTGCTTTGGCAATGAGAAGCTGCCTAGAGTTCCCAGGCAAAGCATCCCTCTTCAGAGTTTCCAAAGTGGATGATGTGGATGGACATGATTGTATGAATACCACTTTGTTCGAGCAGACAAGGATAAAGATGATACCTAACAGGTTGTCACATGAACACTCTAAAGGAATGTTTTCACTCACACTGTGAAAGGGTTATGTGTTCTATCAATTAACAGTCTCCTGTTTCCAGTCCTCCTCAGAATATTCCAAAAGAAGATTCAGGTGAGCATGACTGTGTGAGCCCTGCTGGTTCAAGCAACCAGGAATAAAGAAGTTGACCCCTAACAATTTATCACAGTCATTTACCATGTGGTCAATCCATTCTAAAGGAGCTGCTTCCACTGTGAAGGGTCATATATTCTGCCAATCAGCAGTCTCAGAACCTTCTCAGGCAAATCAACCCTTGCCAGATTCATCCAAAGAACATGTGGATGAACATGACTGTATGATTCCTGCTTTGTTCAAGTAGACAGTGATTAAGATGATGTTGACCAAGCTGTCACACTGAATTAAACATGTGGTCAAGCCACTCTAAAGGAAATGCTGAATTCATCTTCTGCAAGGACCATCTATTCTGGCATCCATCTATTCTGGCAATGTCCATTCTTCCTTTTAGGGCCATTATAACTGGTCTAAGAGCCTTCAGAAGCCAATCAATCCTCATCAGTCCTTTCTGAACAAGAAGATGAGGACGACCTTTGCCCAGGTTGTTGATTCCTCCTTTAGGATGTCAGGGGTTTTGAATCACCTTTTTGGTTGGTGTGTCCCTTATGGGATTAGCGAGATACATGACTTTACTATTAGAAGATGCTGTGGCCTTCAAGGATGTACTCAATAACTGGATTGTTATTGATCTTGGAAGGTGAAGTCTGAATTAATAGTGATTGGTTTGACTTCCTGCCTCAAGATGAACCTCTATTGAGTTAAAGGAGACTGGAGTTCAAGAGTCCGTTTCCAACTCACTCCAGAAAGTGTAGCTTCTGCATTTCTGGCTGGGAGTCGAAGAAAATCCAGCACATAATCCAAGAAGTCAGCGAAGAGCTTCATATCAGGATGCATTCTGGTATTTTGGGAAGTGTGCCATCCATACATGTCTTATGGGCACTTGGTGGTTCCTCTTTGAACATAGGAACAGCTTTGGTGACTGACACATAGTCAACTCAAGGCATGCATTTCAGGTCATATTTGGGAGATCTTTCATCCTTCACATCTCACATCCAGCAGGTCAGGTAGACTCAGTTGAATTCTCACCCCCTATCAAGTTGGGTTTCTGGACTGATAGCAGTCAGATGGTCTATGTCATAAGATATGGATTACGCCCTGTATGGGGGCCAGCCAAAACTTGTAGTTGGAGAAGAAGAATCTTCTGCAATGTCATTCCCATCTGACGACCTAGTGGCTGGTGGTGCAGTAAGACACCAGCAAAGTAGGAGTTAAGAACTGAATTTCAGGCTCTCCTAGCCTTCAGTGACCTCATCCAAGGTGGACCTGTCCTGGTGAAGTTAGACAGCACAACGACTGTGGCCTACATCCAGAAACAAGGGGGCACTTAGTGTTTCCCTCCTGAAGGAGGTCAATATCCTGCAGTTATCTGCAGCCTATGTGTGTGCTCGGAAGAATCTTAAGGCAAACAATTTGTCCAGGACAATCCTGGATGACAATGAATGGCCCAGACTGCCACAAGTCTTTCGGGAATTAATGAACTTGATAGTCACTTCCGGAGATAGAACTGTTTGCATCCTCAATCAGCACCAAGTTGCTTTCTATTCCAGAGTCCAGCATCCATAAGCAATTGGGGTGGAGGTGTTGATCACAGAGTGGATCTCCAGAACAGCTTATGCCTTTCTGCCTCTCCCTCTGATTCTCAGCTTTCTGCTGAGGCTGTGGCAGGGGAAGGTGATAGTTCTGGTAGTGATCCCAGATTGGTTGAAGGGGCCTTGGTACCCTCTGCCCCTCCTAAAGAATGCCAATGATCCACTCCCTCTGCCGGTAAGATTGGATTCTCCAAAGTCACATTCATCCAACACCTTACAGGCTCAAGCTGATGGCTTGGATCTTGAGAGGCAGAGGCTAATAGATCTCGGGGGCTCTGTAAAGGTTGTGAATACTCTTATGAAAGCAAAGAACAGCACTAACAGTGCCTATAGTAAAATATGACATTAATTCACAAGTCTGTTACATTCTGTTTCTGTAGACGGGGCTTGTTTTAGGCTTATGTGTAAGTACGCTATGGGACCACATTTCAGCTGGGCATCCAACACTCAGTTATACCAGGGCTTAAAATTTTGAGTCTGGACCTACTAGCCAGGCACAAACCTTACTCTCCACCAGTTGCCCCACCTAACCTTGCCCAGGCCCATCCCCCAGCCCTGCCCCCAACCACGCCCCCTTAAAGCTTATGAAATTACATTTTTCTTTAGAATAAAGAGTCCAAAATATAAAAAACTGCAATTATAACATAGCTTTATTATGTCAATTTAAACATAACAGCAATAGCTTAATAGCAATAGGGTGCAAAAAAAAATATCAAGTTTTACTGCTTTAAACCTGAAGTGAACATTTTGTATTTTTTTTGTTTATCTCCTGCATCTTTAAAAAGAGACTTTTTAATATGACAATATTATTTTTGTTAGTGAGCACATATTTTCAGTTATTATTGCAGTTTTTCCTTAAACTGATTTTTGTATAATACTTTTATTATTCATTTATTAAAGTCCAGTCATATTATACAAAGAAAATCAATGTGTTTTGGAATAGTAAATAACAAGTGTCTTACAGTTTATTTTGTAGTCCTATGCTCAGAGGTATACTGCAGTATACTAAGGCCACTGAGCTCTGTGTGAGGGCAGTGCAGTGGTTTCTCTACAGTGATCCCCCAAGGCGGTGGCGAGCAGGCCTCTCCTTGTGTCCCCCACGGTGGGGGAGAGCGGACCTCTCCTCGAGTGCCCCGTGGTGGTGGAGAGCGGGTGTCTCCTCTCAGTGGAGGAGAGCGGACCTCTCCTGCACCTGTCCCCTCAGCGGCGCTGCCAGTGTAATGGCAGTGCCGAAGAAGCCGGAAACCGGAAGTTGGAACCCAAAACTTGGCTTCACAATGAGGCTTGGAGCGCAGGTGCAGCCTCTCCATCCATCAGCTGTGCTTGCTGCTCGCCACACAAGAATTTCTCCTCGCATTTGGCAAGCAGGCGAGCGGCTTTTTCAAGCCCTGAGTTATACGATTCTTCAAGCTGCAACTTGGCTGAAACCTACCTAAGAGGTTGTTTGTGAAGTGGGATATCCCATTGGTGTTGGACTTGCTTGCATCAGATGCCTTCAATCAAAGTGGCCCCGTGTGGTACCTCTCGCTGAAAACTCCTTTTCTGGTGGTAATTACATCAACCAGAAGCGTGTCCGTATCAGCGGCCCTGGTGTTTAAAGAACCCTTTCTTACGTTAATTCCGGATAGGGTGGTACTCATGCTGATGCTCAAGATCGTGCTGAAGTGGCCTTCATAGTCCATATCACAGAGAGTACCCAAGAAGTTATTCCATCAGATGTGGGTCAAGCTTTAAAATGTAACATCAAGGTGACGTCTGGTATCAGGAAGTCGGAGCATTTGTTTGTCATTCCAGGTGGAGAGTGTAATGATTTTATGTCTTCCAACAAGATTATTACCTCCTGGTTGGTGAAGCTCATCTCCTTGGCCTACAAGGTGAAAGGGTTGGCTGTGACCAGGGAATCACTTCACTGTCCACCCGAAGGGTCTCGACCTTGTGAGCAGCAGCAGGCTGAGTGTTCCCAGACAGTATCTGTAAGGCAGCTACGTGGCAGTCAATACTGTATAGAAGCATTCTTAACCTCCCTGGTGGTATTCCCGAGTGTAGCTCGGGGTAAAGTTTCAGCACCACAAGCGGTAACCCCGAGCTACACTCGGGAATACCCTGCAGCGCTGCTCCAGGATCTCTTCTTCACTTACCTTGTCCTGCGCTCCCACGATGTCCCTCCTGCAGTGTCCCTGGTAATGTCCTCCGGCGGATGCCGGCATCTGTCTTCTGGGTTCCGTTTCCTGTGACGTCATCTATTGCCAAGGTAAGGTCAGGGTCATACACCTTCCAATCGCAACTCAGGGTAGGTACTCCAAGAGTCTCAAACGTGTCTCAAACGTGTCACCATCTGGGGTCCCTTTTTGAACAGGTTCTGCAAGTGGGGACTCTCATTGAAGAGAGCCCAATAAGAGACACCACATAGCGTGATACCGTATACACAGTTTATTATCAGAAGGTAACACAACAATGAATGGTAGAGATAAAATGAAGGTAAACAGATGCTGTTCAGGATGGCCACCAGCGGTGGTCAGACTTCCGGATACTGTAGCTCTTCAATGAGAGTCCCCACTTGCAGAACCTGTTCAAAAAGGGACCCCAGATGGTGACACGTTTGAGACTCTTGAAGTACCTACCCTGAGTTGCGATTGGAAGGTGTATGACCCTGACCTTACCTTGGCAGTAGATGACCACTACCTGATGTAACAGGATAAATTTCACATGCATATTTTTGATGCACTTCTGGTGAGTGCGCATTTTTTACCCTAGTTTCACCGTGTGGTACACTGGAACTCTGCCTCACGCACTCATTAGGATCTACCGGATCCCCACGTTGGGCCCTCATTTATTTTGGAACTCTTTATTCACTCAAGTTCACCTCAGTGTGATCTGATATTTGCACTTTATTTTATGCTATAATATGCTGTTTTTATTTATGTTATTTTAGCGTCGCACCTTATATGTATGTACAAATAAATTGCAAATTACAACATAACTTATAAAAAAAAAAAAACCCTTTTCACTGGTTAAAAAAAAGACCTCATTCACCCGTGTGAGGGTTGTGTTTGCCCACACAGGGATGCACCAGCTGTTCCATGTATCCCCATGTAAGCAGTCTTATTAATGTCAATTGGGATGCCGAAGCTGCACAGAGACAGCTACTGCTCCCAATTTGATATCTGTGCAGGTTCAGGTTCTCGAACGTCCACTGTGTGATTTCAGGGACACACACGCACACACTTATATGGCTGTTTAGTTGGGAGCTGCAGACATGACATCTCAACTGACATGAATGGGACTGTTTGTACGGAACACCTGTGAATCCCATGTAGGAAAACATGGTGTACACCCATATGATGAGGCCAAACTCTTTGAATATATAATAACAAAAGCTGGCACCTGTTAGCGGGGTTTTGATGTCGAGGAGCGGCTGTTATTCCCAGTGGATGTTAGCAGTTCCTGCTCAATATCATTTAGTCCAGTGGAAGGTGATCCATTTTAGAGGGGACAGAGAGAGAGACAAGGCCCTAAGGAGGTGATACGACTCTGAACAGTGGCTTTAAGATAGATCAATGGGGCACAACAGGTGGAGATTAGCAAGCAATGTCATGTAGTGCTGATCGTAGCTCTAAAATATGTGAGTTAATTTTTTTTTTTATACACCATCTAAAACATGTATCACTACTATGTTAGACATTCAAGCACCTAAAGAACCATCCGGTGTACAGTCAAAATATGTACAAGTCATTATCCCCATCACTGCTGCTGTAATAACCACTTGTAACGTGAATCCATGTTACCAAAAGAAACAGCGCTGTGAGAGTGGGTAAGTGCGAACCTCACATCAAGGTGTACCTTTATTAGAGTGCAATAAACCAAAATATATGGTGGCCTGGGCAAGGTGTAAGGACCAATAGCTCCTTCGGTATTGCAGGGGAGAGCAGAGAAAGTGCTCCTTTGCACTGGTGGAAAGCTCGGAGATCATGATGTCCTAGAACTAATATCACTGCAATTTCGAAGGAAGCGGAAGGGAGGAACCTGCCTTGGAATGCAAGCCGGGCCCGCTAACCCAGACAACGCGTTTCACACACATGTGCCTTCTCAAGTCTCAACAGCTCAATCACTAAATGGTGGACCGTGGGCCAGATGCAGACCTAGCCACTGTTTCATCTGGACCTGATCACACCATTTAGGAGCCGCTTCTTTCCCTCCCATCCTCCACCACTGTTACAACAGCAGAGTGGACAACAGGAGACAGAACATTTCTGGAGCAAGTGTGGAATAACAGCACAGTATTGACCAGATTGTGGGAGCGGGAGATGTCATAACATTTCTGGATCAGATCCGTGAAGCACAATGCAGCACTGAATAGAGCACGAGAGCTGCCGGGGTTAGCTGTTTAAGTTGGAAGAAAATTTTATTGGTCGCACCTCCATGAGTTTTAATTCAGTACCCCTGATCTACAGCATTTCTGTTTTTATAGGATACTACGGTCAAAAGTGGAGCTTGTATTCTGGAGAAAGAGTCCAGGGAAGCGAGACACTTTAAAATTCAGACCTTGTGGTTAAACAGGTCAATTTCTTCTGGTGAGTGAGCTTGCAGATCACTGGTGGATACATATTTTATCTACAGTGATTAATGAGGTTGAGCACAAGACAAAAGAAACACAATGTATATTCAAGGACTTTCTTTGAGTTATGATGTAACTTTATTTGTATCCATTTACAGAACCATTGCACATTAGTCTCATTAAAGTAACCAACCCCTGAATATGCTAACTTAATAGCTCTGCAAACACCCTAGGCCAGTGGTCGGCAAGCCGCGGCTCACGAGCCACATGCGGCTCTTTACAAACTTAAATGCGGCTCCTCTGTGTGCCGGGCGCCCGCTCCCCTCCCTCCTCTCGGGCGGCCGCTCCAAAAGTCAGGACTCTGCAGCTGTCAGGATGTAGGCGGGGCAGCGTGACGAACTCCTCTCCTCTCACAGTCCGCCCTGAAGACCAGAACGGCGCGGGAACACGGCGAGAAGAACGCGCGGAGCAAAGGTAAGTGAATTGACACAATATGGGGAATGAATTACTATATGGGGGATGAATTACTATATGGGGGATGAATTACTATGGGGGATGAATTACTATAGGGGGGATGAATTACTATATGGGGGATGAATTACTATGGGGGATGAATTACTATATGGGGGATGAATTACTATGGGGGATGAATTACTATATGGGGGATGAATTACTATATGGGGGATGAATTACTATGGGGGATGAATTACTATATGGGGGATGAATTACTATATGGGGGATGAATTACTATGGGGGATGAATTACTATATGGGGGATGTATTTTCAGTTTTAAAAATGTGTCTCTCAAAATAAATTTCAATCGTGGTTTTGGCAAGATTTGGCTCAGTTGAAAAAAAAGGTTGCCCACCACTGCCCTAGGCTCTTTGAGAATGGTGCTGTGGGATAGACAGTCCTCACACAGCCACCTAAGCAGTTCCAGAACCTGTTGTTCAATGTCTTCATTCAACCAATTTGTGGCATTTTGACTGTTTTGATAGCACCACATTTGTTCTACTATCTTCTCTATATACTGTATGATACTTTTTCTTCTGTTCCCTCTTCTGTCTACCCCTTTAGGGGGGTGTTTTCTGTGTTGTAAAAAAACTAAAAAATACAGTAAGGCCTTGTTCACACCATACGTGCAGAAAAACTGATGGAAAAAACGCAGATTTCACTTGCAGGGACTCGAGTTTACATTTTTCATGTGCTTATCAATGGGTTTAATACATATTGCAGATTCCTGCGCTGAAAAAAATCTGCGTGAGATACTAGTGTTGTGCGAATAGGGCACACAAAGCGCAATTGATTTCTTTGTGCCCATGCAGAATAAATCACATCTCTGCACATAGTGTGAACAAGGCTTTAGTGGTGATATTTATAGATAGTGATCGTTTTGGGGGTATGTATTTGACAGATTGCATTTAAAGTGTTACTAAATCACAACAGTAAAATCAGTCTGTATATGCAGTAAAGCATGCTTGTTATACTCACTGTGGAACCTCAGAGGTTAATCCTCTGCATTGTGTAAAAAGGCTGTTTTATCCTGTCTTCTCTGATCCTCCAATTCTTCCACAGTCCTCAATGCATTGGGGGCAAGCTGCACATGTTCAGTTTGGTGTATATTGATAGTTTTTTTTTTCTTGGGAAAGTGCATGTGATAAGCACAGGGCCAATCAGTGCTTTCCAGACACAGAGTTGGGGGTCCTGCAGCCTCATAGGACAATCAGGGAAGAATGAAAACTCCTCCTACAAGCTTTAACTAGTGCTCTGCTGGACAGTGATAGAAGTTACAAGACTGCTCTAACTGCTGATGAGAAAAGGTATTTAGCAATCTATATTTACTAAAATAATTGCATGTCCATGTTCTGTGTACTGTGGGAGACCTGATATAGCGAATGCAGGGTCATAGGTTTAGTAACACTTTAAAGTAAAGTTTGGAATGAGAGAAGTACATATACCATTTTTAAAGCAGCATCAGGAGACAGAAAATCAAAAAGCGCAAAGATTTTTTTTTTTTATTTAAAAAATACAACTATCAAACTGAGTAGAGCTGCAGTAATTTGTGTATTTTATATCTGCTCACAGTTCAGCTTCAAAAGAAGATGTATCATGCCATACAGGGGCTGCTATCACTAACCTATAAAATACTAGCTGACTGGCAGAATTTCTTAAATCGCTGATATTTAGGCATCCAGCTAGTGAAGGTAGAGGTCCAGAATTGAATACTTATGCGGGGTATTTAAAAGCAATATTTAATAAATATAATTGAGTTTTAAAAGACACTGAATATCGCAATACACTTGTTCTTGGTCTAGGTAGTTTTTTTTTTTTTTGTTTTAGGTACAGCTACCCTAAGCCTTAAAATGTTTTAAAGTAAAACTTTTGTTTTATTTTTAGAGTTAAAAAAATAGAACCCAGTTAGGTTTTAATTGTTAAAACCTAGTTCCAGTGAGGGCCTTTCCCTCACTTTGGAAAGATGTTCTCAGACCTTCTGTTACATCAATGGGGGTTATTTACTAAAACTGGAGAGTGCAAAAGCTGGTGCAGCTCTGCATAACAAATAATCATCCAAGTTTTATTGTCAAAACTTATTTGAACAAGCTGAAAGCTGATTGGCTACCATGCACAGCTGCACCAGTTTTAGTAAATTTGCCCTATAGGACAAGAAGTATAGAGAACTATCCCTGATGGGACATAGATGGCAAAAAAAAAAAAAAAAATTACAGGGGTTTTGATAATCCCCTTTACTATCCCCCAAAATCTAGCTTTAGATTTACTTTAACCCTAGGTTCACACCTAAGTGTTTTCCTAGCGTTTTGCAGAAACGCACTGCAGTCCATTTAACAAGATTTCTTATGGGACAGGTTCACATCTCCGTGTTTTTACCCGGTGCATTTTTGGAAGGAGTCAGGGCCTTTTTAAATGCAAAAAGTTGCGTTTTTGGTTCTATAGACTTCAATGGAAATGCTGCAGAAAAGCATGTAGTGCGTTTTTGCATCTGCTTAGCAACAAGAAAAAAAAAAAAAAAGCATCAAAAACCGCTTGTGCAAAAACTCAAAGCAGAAACGGATCAAAACGCAAACTGCATAGGTGTGAACCCAGACTTATGACTGTAAAATATCTGGCACTGCTGCACTAAAATGCAGACATGCATTTCATTGCAGTGCACCATGCCGAATTGCACAGCAATGTATGGCAGCACATTGCATTGCGGTACATTAGCACGAATGAAGTGTACAATTTGTACACTTCACATAAAGTGTGTACAAAAAAAAAAAGGGAGCAGCGTTAAGCACATTGCCCCCTACCACAGGTGGAAATGGAGAGCTGCCGGAGTGGTAAAACACTCAGGCAGCTCTGTGTTCCCTTGTAAACACAGCCTAAAAAAATGTACTAATTTGGTTCAGAGTACTGTCCTCTGCTTTGCTGACCTTTGCTTTCCAAGTCCCAGTGCTGCTGTACAGAATATTGCATGGGGATGAGGAATGTACACTGGTTGCATTACAAAAAAAAAAACACATTACGTTTTAATGATTACACATTTGATTTTAAATTGTATATTTTTATAGTTGGTTGTAGGTGAGATTTAAGTTTGTCTCCCAAAAACGAAGCTGCTGATTATGAGTATTAAGTACAGGCACCTAATAGCAGCTTTCAGTCTCCCTGCTCAATCCAAATGTCAAGCCATTGGAGCTTTTCTACCCCTTCCAACATCACTATTAGCCAGTGAGGCAGCCCATCAACGTGATGGATCAAATTTCCAAAGTGCAGATTGATTTTTAAATATGTCAGTGGGTTTTAAAGCTTAGAATGTGTTCAAGACCATACAGGAATAAATATAGGCTGCCGTGCCCACGCACACGTGGGCTTCACAACCTGCTCAAGTGTGAACCTAGGCTTAAGCTGCAAGGGTTCCTAAATGTAAAACAATGAATAACTGTCAATATACATACCATAAATAAGCAAAACAGTGCTACAAAATTACTGCAGGATGTTTACCAAATTTAAGTAATTTTGAAACATATGAAAAAATTCACACAAAAATACATAGATTCATTATGTTTTATTAAAAGAAGTTAAATTACTCGATGATCAAACTTTTAATAGTAACACATAAAAATACTGCATATGTTGAAGAACAGTGAAATTCATTTTCCTTTTGCAATTCAGTGATCTTCAAGGAATGACCACTTAAATACTGGACAAGGCAGGGGCAAGTAGTATCCTGTGAAATCTTACTTTGTGAAATAAGGCTAGGTTCATACTATGTGGGGTGGTTGCAGGTATCGCAGCTACTCCAGCACCTGCAACCAAAACGTGCTGCCCTGTAGAGATGTGCAGGGCTGCCAATCATTCTTAACGGCACCCCCAAGCATCTCAACTGCAGGGAAATCACATGGTACACCATGCAATTTCCCAGCTGCTGTGTTTCTAAATTGGTGCATGTACCTTTTTTTCTGTGGGGAAAAGCAGACATTGCAGCCCATTCAAATGAAGAGGCTGCCATGCCTGCGCTAACGCGGCCTGGCAAACCAGCACAGATGTGAACCTAGGGTAAAAAAAGATCAATTGGAATAACTTTTTCTGTAAACTTGTTTGACCATGTGGGTTAGACCTGTACTGAGAAAAATATGGAGGCTGCCATTGTTAACTTCGTGAAATTGCTAATTGCCTGGCTATCTCTAGCTGTAACTTTCCGGTCACTAAGTTTTCCCAATTGATATTTCTATCCATAGCCATAAACATGCATATTTAAATAATTTTCTCATACATATATTGTTTACAAAAAAGTATTGGTGGATTGCCCTTTGAGGTCTATAGGTAGCTTAAATTCTTGACTTTTTTTTTCTCTCTTTGAAAAACAAAGAAAAACATATTTAAAAGGAACCTGTAAGGACAGAAATATGGGAGCTGCCATTGCGGACCTGCTTGTCAAACTGTAGGCTCCCAGGCTGATCCACATTACTGACCCAGAAGAAGCATTAAGGAAGGACTATCACCAGAAGAAAAAAGTGGTAGTCAAAGTGGAGTTCCAGTTGACTTTTAAAAAAAAAAAAAAAAAAAAAAGCTACTCCGCTCCCCAAAGGTGCCAATTCTTAATTGGGAGTGGGGGACAAAGCCTTAAAGCAGAACTTTAAGGAGCTCCACTTTAAATAAAATTTAATTTTTTTTTTGTCATATGGACATTTCCATGAGTAGAGCCAGCACTAAGCCCCACCTTCACTGGCTACTAAATGATGACTATACATCCTAGTATAGTCCCTGCTTGTGCAATTGTCAGCTTGCGTTTTGTAAATTGTGCTATTGTCAGCTTGTGTTTTGTAAATGAAAGTGCTTTTCTCCACCTGCAATCATTCGCCATACAATCTGACAGCTTCTTCTCTCTGTTGTACTGAATAGCAGGCTGCAGCTCTGGACTCAGTATAAACTAAACAGGGATATGTGAAGACATGGCACTGCACAGCAAAGCAATGCTCTGTCTAGCAGTTTAGGTTCCATGTGTCACACAAAAACCAAATTATGTTGCTCAATATCGTCAAATAGTTGGGTAGTTGGGTGGGTAGTTGGGTGGGCAGGGCTAGCTACTGTTTTTGACAACAGCAATTCCTGCATAGATTTATAAGATGTTCACAGGTACCTAATAAAAAATGCTTGATCAAGGGCAATGACTCAATATTAAGTGGTTAAACTCAAAAGGTGAAACTCAAACAGACCAACAATGACAGCTCTCATATGTCTGTCCTGACAGATTCCCATTAGCTTTCCTAATTGCAGTTTGTGCATCAAACACATACACAAACCAATACAATCCATTAGGCATGTCATATGCAGTGTAAACTAAATCCGTGCAAGCAACATCTAAGGAATTTTATTAGACTTTAATTTAAGAAACCTGTACCTTGATTTACTGTCACCAAGAGAGGTAATCAAATTATTTTCCTAGCCTCAATAAATGTATACTGTTGTAGGTATAGAAGCATATTGTACATAACGCTTCAGAGCAGAAGCTCCTGTGTATCAAATTAAGGTTTGTCTTCATAAGATAAAATGGCCAAAATAGCCATTTTGATTTTGAGATCTGCAAGTCTGTACATTGGAATGCTTCACACATTGCTGGCTTTAAGGCAAATGCATATTATCCCAGTGTGATTCTCAAAGCCAGCAGCTAATTGAAATTTCAGCCATCAAAAAATGTGTTATTTTTAGGTGGGCTTAAATGCCAATACAGTCTTTTATGCAAATTAATTACATTAAAGATCCTGGGAAATATATTGTCGTTTGCACAGCAGAACATAATAAAAATAGCAGAAAATTGTTTTAATATAATTTCCCCTCCACCATCAATATATTTGTATTGTGGTACAGCTGCAGTAGGAAAAGTGCAAAACTGCCTAGGAGGTATAAACTGAAACTAGGTTGACTGAATGCATTTTGATGCTTTAAAGATTATATATTTAACTACTCGTGTGCAGTCTTGTCTGTTTTATCCTGAAATCTCCAAATAAAATCTGCAATAAATATCCTCCATAAAAAAAAAAACATTGATAACTCAGCATGTTTGGCTAAACACCAATGGAATCATTAAACTGCATTTTTTGAATTTGGTTTTAATTCTAAAGGATAACAAAGCACTGCAAGTTATTTTCTGTTTACAGCTTCTAGTAAGCGTAAAAGGTGAAGGAAGAGATTGATGACATCAAGATAGAGGTTGATGGAAGCGAGAATGTGCTCCTCTGGGGACAATTTGTGCATCAGCAAATGAGTATCATAGATGATGAATCCACAAAATAGCAAAGCTCCACCGGCAGCTAACACGATCTCCAAAGTCTCACTATAAAAGAAAAACTGGCAAAAGAAAAAAACAAAGAGTGAGAGTATTGCAATGACCACAGATGCATAACTAAAACAACGTTCAAGCAACTATTCACAAGATAAAATGAGGAAACCATAAGTAGAAGGAAATAAAAAGTGCATCTCCCACCAAAAGATTTTACTGCTCTATGGCAGGGGTTTTTATACTTTCCAGAAGGGCCATGTGCACATTTGGCAAATATTCACAGACAAAAAAAAGTTTTATAAATCAATGAATAAAACATATAAATTAATATGTTTTACTTTGATCTCTTTTGGAATCAGCATGTTATGATTTGAAACAAAAGATAAAAACTTCAGTGAAACTAAGCAGTGTCCATTTACACCAGAGTCCCCACCAGAGCCCCCCTACATTACAATCCCATCAGAGTTTCTCCTCCATAAGAGCTCTGCGATCCCCCCCCCTTTAATTCAGAATCCCAATCAGAGTCCCTCCTTTAGGTACCCTGTTTCCCCCCCATCTTACATCAGTTTGCCTTAGAAGTCCCCCCTTACATTAGAGTTCCGTCAGATTTCCCTTACATCAAAGTCCTCCATCACAGCCTCCCCTTACATCATGTCTGCATCAGAGGAGGAACCCAGACATAGTTGCAGAACGTATGCACTTCTTGAGCAGGCCGGATTTGGCCCTAGGGCTGTAGTGTGGATACCCCTGCTCTATTGGGTTCCATTGGGGAAAATTCTCCTGACTTTTTCTTGGTGACAACATTGTCACCAGGACAGGACCCTAAAGAATATCTCCAATAAGGACATAGATTAAGTATAAAAAAATAAAGGCGTCTTTATAGCAAAGAGAGGGCTAGAACTCCTGTCAGTGTTTTGTTTTATATGTCACCGGGAGAAGAATAGAGGGCAAATCTTCCCAACACAGTCTGACACCAACAGGGGACCACCAGCACAATACTGTATTTTGATAATTGTATGACGCTAATGCACGCAGTTTAGTACAGTCATTTTTTTTTTCTGTTTCAAGTGCCTTTTTTATATCTATATCTACATTTTCAGTGGTTCTCCTGGTGAATTGGATATAATCCAAGAGACCCGTCAAGCTTCTAGGAAACAATATCTGAATATGTTCATGTGCATAAATATTATATGCTGAATCTAAATCAAATTGTGGTAAAGTGATCCAAATATGATTTTATACAATGAATGAGATTGAGATATTAATTGTAAACACATTTTGTACAAATAAACTTTACATTTTAAAACATTACTTTTGTTTTGCCTTAAAACTCCCACCATGTCAAATTATTATAATGATTTAAGCTGAGCAGGAATGTGGCATACTTGGGCCATGTATATCTATCTTGAATGATAGGGGACAGAACAAACTAGAACACTGGCAGTGGTGTGTACATGGGTTATCTTCAAAGGGCATCTACACTGAAAAACTGGACATTAAAGAAGTACTAAACCCACAGCAGTAAAATCAGTCTATATACGCAGTATAGCATGCTTCATATACTCACTATGGAACCTAAGGGGTTACTCCTCTGCATTGTGTTAAAATGCTGTTTGATCCTGATTTCTCTGATCCTCCCCTTCTTCCAGTGCCCCTCTCTTGACTCCTGATAAGACATATCGTGTGGAGACACTCTGCACATGCTCAGTCTGGTGTGTATTGCTAGAGAGGTTTTTTTTTTTCCTTGGAAGAGTGCATGTGATCAGCACTATCCAGACAGAGGTCAGGGGTTCTGCATCTTCCTAGAGCAGAATGAAAACTCCTCTTCCAAGATTTAACCAGTGCTTGTCTGGACACTGAAAATGCTGATGATAAAAGGTATTTAGCCATTTATATTTTCTAAAATAATTGCATTTCCATGTTCTGTGTACTCTGGGAGACCAGATAAAGTGAATGCAGGGTCATGGGTTTAGTAACACTTTAATATATTGTAGCTTACCAGTCCTTAGATGAGGTGGCAGCAATAGTTTTCTTTTTCAGGCTTTTGTTCCCTTTATTTTCACCTGGCAATCCTGCAAATGACACACTCCCTCTCCACTCCTCCCTCGTATCTATAGTTGCCACTAAGACTGGTTTTTGTTGATCAGCCTTTGTTCATCTCCATTATATGGTGCATACTGAGATTAACAGTTTACACAAAATGAGATAATATGGTATTATTGTTAATTATTATTGTTTCATCTCACAGGAAGTCAAAAGGACACTGCAGTTCTAGCAAGAGCAACACATATTTTATGTATTTGCTGAAAATGTTCTTAGCCTGAAAAGTAAAAATGAACACAGCCACTAAATCTGAGGACTTGTAATCTTCCACATATTACATTTATGTTCTTGGGCTTAAATCCAGATGGCCAATATATACTTTATACAAATGATCATTGGCAATGTTAAAGTTTGTGTCAGATACTTGCTCCTATTATTGTATAAAGACATAGATACAGTTATCAGAATAAAACAATGTTTATCATAATGGCCCTTACATCAGGAAAGGTGCACATCAAGTGATACCACAAGTACTTTTAGACATGCTGATAATATGGTATAGGCCAGGAAGGAGCTTTTCTTACAAAAAAATAAAAATGAAGCTTACCCTAAGAAATCCAGCAAGGATCAAAATCCATAACCCAGCAAAGAGCCTACAAAAGTAAAAATATACAGTTAGTATGTTTGCAATGCTTCTTAGGGCTCATGTACACTGCAGCTCCTAAACTGATGTTCAGGAGCTGTTCAGCATTTTTTCAGCAGCCCCTGAACTCTCCCTAATGTTTTCCTATGTGTCCATGTACACTATGTCATTAACTGTAAACTCAACTGTCTGTAAACGACTGTAAACTAAACTTCCTGTAAACGACTGTAAACTCAACTGCCTGTAAACGACTGTAAACTCAACTGCCTGTAAACGACTGTAGTTTTTTTAAAACTTGTGTTCAGGAGTAGATTTTACCGGCGTTTCAAACGACAAATGCTTGTAAACACGTGTAAGCACGGTTAACCGCGTTTGCGTTTAGAAGCGTTTTTTAACTGTTCCATGTCCAGATGCTGTCCGGAGCCTTTTTTCATTATCAGAAATGCATGAAAAACGTTTTCCTAGTATTCAAATGGACCTGGTACACCAGCGCAGTCAGTTCCAGGTTTTGCGTGAAGGAAAAAAATGGTAGAACGTGCTGCGTTATGCTCATGATGGGATCCATAGTGAAGACAACCAGAAAAGACAGGTAATCTCAACACATACTGCTCTTTCTGCTTCTGCTCTCTCTATTCCCAAACAGAAAAGACAGCTAATATCAACGCATACTGCTCTCTCTGCTTCTGCTCTCTCTATTCCCAACCAGAAAAGACAGATAATCTCAATGCATACTTGCTCTCTCTGCTTCTGCTCTCTATTCCTCTCAAAATGTCTGAAATAGTTATTTACTATTTTTCAGTGCATTCTGGACATTTGGGAAAGTCTCCTGAGGTTATTTTTTAAAAACACTTCTAAACGCAAATGCACATAAATGCGGTATGCAAACGCGGCTAAACTGACATTTTTTAACGTACATTTTCCAGCAGTCAGTTTCCATCATTCAGCAGAGTTTTCCAAATGCTCCGTGCACATGAGCCCTAAGTCAGCCAGGTCATTGTATAGCTAGCAGTGGTTAGTCAAGTTCAATTGGTCTCTGTAAAGTTGAAGACGTTTTGTAGCTTACCCAAGCCACTTTTTTACTTATAACCACCACTAGATATACATTTATTACAGCTGGCAGTTTATGCTTTTTATTAATACCTTTACTTGTGCCATGTAGTAGCAAAGCATAACTTGGTATCAGTCCACAAATCACAGCAACTCTGTACCACTGAACTACAATAGCATAAGATGTAACACATGTGAAGGAACTACTGTAACTATCTTCCTATATCTGCTCTGCAATGTTAGGCTGGCTATATATAGTACTATCCAATTTTAGGTCTATCAGCATCTATATATATTCACTCGGGCAAGGCAAGGCACTGCATCATTGTTAGTATATATAAAACAGAGTGCACATTCAGATTGTAACAAGCGTGGCCAGCTTTAGTGGTCCATATGAGCTGGTTCTGGTAACACTAATGAATGTAGGATATATACATACACATACATACATACATATATATATATATATATATATACACACACATACACATACAATTTGTGAATAATATGATAATATTTAACAATCTGGTAACAGCTAAACATGCATTTACGCATTAAAAGGAAGATCCTCAGGATTGACAGACGTATTCTACAGTATGCTCATTCTATTAGAAAGACCAATACCAACTGTACCATAAAAACACTTTCACAAGCACTGTTGACCACAGAAGCTCTGGAAGATTTTTTCCCCCGTCATGACCAGGCCATTTTTTTTGCTATTCGGCACTGTGTAATTGCGTGGTCATGCAAAACTGTACGAATAAGAGAATTTATATTTTTTTAATATCATTTTTCACACAAACAGAGCTTTCTTTGGTGGTATTTGATCCCCACTGAGTTTTTTATTTTTGGAAAAAGAATTTTTACTTTGTTATAAAACATGTCCAATAAAAAATATAAAATTACTGTATAAATTTAGGCCAAAATGTGTTCTGCTACATGTGTTTGGTAAAAAAAAGGAAAAAAAAAAATACCAATAAGTTTATATTAATTGGTTTGTATGAAAGTTGTAGCATCTACAAACTATGGTATAAAAATTAGAAAACAGATCAATCCTGATGTGCTGACGACTTATCACATTTCTTGAGGCCCTTAAATTGCCAGGACAGTACAGTACAATTACCACCCAAATAGCCCCGTTTTGGAAAGTAGACAGTCTGAGGTATTTAGTAAGAGGCATGGAGGGTTTTTTTGACACTAATTTTTTGTCACAATTTTTAGAATAATTAAGAAATTACATTCTTGTCCCCAGAATTATTATTTTTGTACATACTGTCATCAGTGTAGTACAACGTCATCATATGACTGGTGTGACGGTGATCAGGGACACTGACTGGTGACGGTATGTTAAAATAAAAAATGTTTTACACTTTGCTGTTACAATGGTGATCATTATAACAGCTTTGAATTGTCATGAATGAATTTAATTCATAACAGAGGTGATTACTAGCGATCTGTGATTGGCTACAGCTAATCACATGGTAGAGGGTGCTGTGATTGGCCCAGGTACCATTTGGTAGCTGTGGGTCAATCACAACTTACTGGTAAAAGAAGCAGAGCTGTTATGAATGAGGTTAATTCAAAACCGCTTTCTTGACATTGTGATCATATGTACCGGGAACAGCAATCTGCTGGGTCCAGGATATCAAAAATCGCTTAACTGCTATAAGAGGATGACAGAAAGAATGGCCTAGGCAGGGTATATGAATGCATGCCCTTGCATGAAAGGCACATAGGTGTATATCTAGATTGGATATTAAAGCAGTATTAAACCCAAAAGCAAACATTTACATTATATTGCACTTTACCAGTTCTTAGAAGAAAAGAACCTGAAAAAAGAAAACTAATACAGCCATCACATTTATTTTCACCCGGTGATCCAGTTAGTAAGTCCAATTAATGCTGGCAGGGGTCCTTAAAATGATCAGCTTTTATTTATTCATGTAAACCTTTTATCTCAAAAGGGCTAAAAAATAATAGCTGTAACCGATTATAAAAGTATTAGCTGGCGTTAAGCTTCAATTTGTTAGTGTATTTAAATCATCCAGTACTTCTAACACTCCCCTCCCCCCAGACTAACAATAATGCTGTCCAAAAGGTGCCCCCTGTGATCCTTCATCCAGAGTGGAGGCACTCTAATACATGAGGTGTTTAACTGCCCAGATCACAGGAGAAAACATCAGGGAAAAAAGCCTAACCCCCCAAACCCTAATACAGCCACTACATTGAACGATTGGTAACCTGCAAATATATTCCATTTTTGGCTTTGGATTTAATAACAATGCTGGATGTGTGAGGTGTCTATATCCTTGCTAAGATATGAACAGAAAACTTAGAAATGTGAAGCGGACTCTTAGAGAGGAGCTGTCCTAAATAAATAAAAGTCAGCAGCTACAAATACTGACTGGTTCTTCCCTGGTCTTCAGGTCCCACTGTCATCACAGCCAGCTGCCCACTGCGCATGTGAAGGTCGCTCTGCACTTCTGAATGGGCCTGCAGCCTCCTGGGACTTGTCACGTGCACCAGGAGGTTGCTGAATGTCTACTTGGATTGCCTAGTGGGAGTGGGTATCCACTCCCTATAAAAAAAAAAAAATTCCAAAAATGTTTCAGGGTGAAGTTCCGCTTTAAGGATCTGTTCAAATACAGGTGTTTTGAATCGAGGGTGGAATCACAGTGATTCTGCCTGCAATTTCAAAACACACTGTTAAAAATGTCAGCTCGCACATCAGAGTGTTCAGATGCCATTAGTTTCAATGGCACCTAAAAATGTAGGACGATTCTGCCGCGATTGTTGCACGACAAATCACGGTGCAATTGTGCAAACCAAACTGTGTGAACAAGTCCCAGAACTTCTTTTGTGCGACATGCTTCACACAATTTGGTTTGTGCAATTTTCTTACGTTTGGCAGCTTTTAGAGTTCCAACCATGGCTTCAAATAAATTGGCTCATTGGTCATCATTAAATAATACACCAAATTTTACTTTCAGTTTGCCATCCTTGTCTCTTGTGCCAAGACGCAAAGAACAACAAAGAACAAAAATGTCACATGAAATTCATAAAACCAGTTTTACATGTTCCGTTCAGCTGCATGAACAAAAAACTGCAATCATATTGTTCCAAAGTGCCTGCAAACAAACATACCCAGCCCCAAACTTGCTGAAGTCTTTCTTGGTCTGGAATGTGTATGCAGTAAGGCCAAGGAACACAGCACCAGTCAGTATAAATGCCTGTAGAACCACAGCCACCTCATAGAACGTCACTGAAAAATACATATAGAGAAATTAGAGTAAACATACAATAGGCAAGCATAACTATGCAATGTGTATAAAAAAACAACAGCCATAGTTCATAAGCTAAACAAGAAACAATTACCTGCAATACCAACAGTAACAGCTTCCAGTAAAGTCTATAAAATAAAGATGAATCAGTCAGTAAATTCCAAAGTATCCAATGACTAATACAATGTATTTGCAGCTTGGTAAATGTCCAAACGTTTTTTTTAGTTAAGGACACTTAAGCCAGCAATACATGGGTCAAATTCCGAAAAAGAATTTTCCTTTTGAAAATCTTTTCTAAGAATTTTCGTTCGAATTTCGCACCATTAGTGGGCCACAGCAACAGCCGATTTTTTGAGCGACCATCGAATTTGAGTGATTGGGCATGTTGGCAATTTTTTGAAAAAGGAATAAACTTCTAATCAATGATGGGAGAATCATGCGTGAAGTGTAACTAAAAAAGAAATGAGCATGAGCTGTGACCTGAAAGGAAAACAAAATTGTTGACCATGAAAATTATTTTCTGTAGCAACACAAGGTGAAATGAAAGGGTTGGTTGATCAAATTTCGAAACCAATGGTGGCACCATCAGATAACAAAAACTTCTGATTTTCTAAAGAAAATTTGTTTGGAATTCGACCCATGTATGGCCTGCATTAGGGTGGATTTACTAAAACTGGCACACTCAGAATATTGTGCAGCTGTGCATGGTAGCCAATCAGCTTGTTCAGTTAAGATTTGACAATAAAACCTGGAAGCTGATTGGTTTCTATGTAGAGCTGCACTAGATTATGCACTGTGCGGTTTTAGCAAATAACCCCCTTTGAATCATAAGTTTAAGTGAGTATCCTGAAACTGAAACCATGGAGCATAATTCTCATCAGTCATCAGAACATTTTTTATGTGTTTGTTAACTTAAATCATGCCAGAATCAAACTCCCATTAGAAGGATTTTCTTGTCTGGCCTTGACATTTAACTGGTCATTAGATAACACAAGCTTGAAAGCTTTTGCCTATATACAATTTATAAGCCACGTATGAACCACAACATGCACATCTGCGGTTATACAGCTCATTATGATTTTACAACATTTTCTTCCTCTTACCCACATCACTCATTTAAAAACACTGACCTTAAGGAATATACACATAGTATATTTGGCAAAGTGTCTATTCTATTCTCCATAGGCTGTACAAGGACTCATACAGTATGGTTGTTTGTATATTCATTATAAACTGTGATCTGAAATGTGGACAATATTTCATAAGTGGATACATGTTCTTTGATTATACTTTTAAGCTGTGTATAATCTGCGTGTTGTTGCATACAAAATATCAATAAAGAACTGATAAAAAAAAAAAAATTCAAATGAACAATTATTTTCCCATTACAAACATATCTGAAATAAAATATAGATGCCAATTTGTGGCGAAACATGTTGGGCGGGGCCTAGACGATGATATCACACACAAGCCGACACTCGGAGCTTCAGCGTCTGTTATATGCGTGCTTATATTCCTCAGTTTGTGAGTATATGTCTATTTTAAATAAAATTTGCTTTTACGTTATAACACCACTGTGGCCTCTTGATCTTCTCCTCCAGAGGGTTTATTTTTCCACTACATAAGGAGATTCCTGCGGAGTCTTGACATAACATATGGAGGAGGTGTTGAGAGTATCCGACTACGGAGGTGAGAGTATCCGACTACGGAGGTGAGAGTATCCGACTACGGAGGTGAGAGTATCCGACTACGGAGGTGAGAGTATCCGACTACGGAGGTGAGAGTATCCGACTACGGAGGTGAGAGTATCCGACTACGGAGGTGAGAGTATCCGACTACGGAGGTGAGAGTATCCGACTACGGAGGTGAGAGTATCCGACTACGGAGGTGAGAGTATCCGACTACGGAGGTGAGAGCATCCAAATACGGAGATGAGAGCATCCAAATACGGAGATGAGTGCATCCAAATACAGAGATGAGAGCATCCAAATACAGAGATGAGTGCATCCAAATACAGAGATGAGAGCATCCAAATACAGAGATGAGTGCATCCAAATACAGAGATGAGTGCATCCAAATACAGAGATGAGTGCATCCAAATACAGAGATGAGTGCATCTAAATACAGAGATGAGTGCATCCAAATACAGAGATGAGTGCCATGAGTGAGCACAAAAGCATGTATTGATCTTTGGAAGTGAGATCAACATTTTTGGTAAGAGGCTAATTATTTATTTGGTGAAGGAATCATGGGTGAACACAAATTTGCTTTCAAGATTGAGTTTATTCACTGAAGATATATTTTTGATTGGACACTTGTTTACTCTTTATATGGTGGACTTTCTATATGGAGGATTGAATATCTGTTCACTTTTCATATGGTGGATTGCAATTATTTATATAGTTTATAAATCCTCTTTAGTGTCAGTGAATTTATCCAAATATATTCTTCAATATAATAGTCCCAAAATCTGATCCATAATCCTTGTGTACCTCCAAGAAAATGAAAATAAAACTAGATAGTGTATTAACCTCAATATATCAGTGATTAAATCATATATACATGTGAAAAATTGTGCAAACACAAAAAAACAACGTGAAAACGTGAAATAGTGAGGCACTCCGTGTACACTCCTGTATAATCACTTCTCGTTGAACACTCCGTGGACACTTCTATGTGGCTAAAGTAAATACCCTTACCCTAAATACGTGATAAAAAGCCTTCTAAGAGAATAATCCAGTGGGTCATCAATCATCAGGATTATCCCACAAACTTTATACCAGGTCCCAACAATGGTCTCTATTAGCTGTAACAAATCATGATCTTCTTCCTATGTAGTCAGTCTGGACAAAACAGTATCTTCCACAAACATTATCTGCAGATCTCTCCTATTCCACCAGAAAATGGGAATTTCTGTCGGACGACGAGTGGTGCCAGGAGATGAAATGGATACCCCGAGACTTGGGGTATCCATTTCATGTCCTGGCACCGCTCGTGTTTTCACGTTGTTTTTTTTGTGTTTGCACAATTTTTCACATATGTATATATGATTTAATCACTGATATATTGAGGACAATACACAATCTAGTTTTAATTTTCATTTTTTGGAGGTACACGGTGATTATGGATCAGATTTTGGAACTATTATATTGAAGAATATATTTGGATAAATTCACTTACACTAAAGAGGATTTATGATTTATATTTTTGGACTTTCAAGGGTGAAAGTGTGACTTTTAAGTGTCAATATATAGGATATTAATTTATTCACAAGTTTGTTATTGTTTTTGGATACTGATTTTGCATTTATCATATATTTATATAGTTTGTTTAATTTTTTATATATGAGGTATCATTTGTACATATTGAACCGGTATAGAAGGAGAGATGTGCACTAAGTGTTTGATTATAAAATGTAGACTTACAAATCCAAATAACAGATACAGGTTCACTGGATGTTGATGCCTGTAGATCGTCAGGGCGATAATTGTACCCAGTGATCCGATGGCACAGAGTAGAAGTAAAGCAGGGCTAGAAATGAAAATGCATAATCTGAGTTAAAGAGCTTTTCTAATTTACCTGTATATTTATTTAACCATCCAATCTAGTGTTGACTTTTTCAAAAAGATAAATACCACATGACATTGTAGTTATTGCTATACCTCTGTGAAACGGGGCTGTCTCCAGCAGTTTTCCTTCACGCTGGCACGCAAGCAGCTTAAGCAAAGCAGCATCCAATTTGTGTTTATTCCCAAGAATTTAGCAGCAGAAAACACCTTGCTTTTTGTGATCTGATCTCTCACACACTAGTAATTAATCAGTGTTCCTGCTTTGCAAGCTATGGTTTTTACTGCCCATGCTTAGTAATGCAAAAAATTACAGAAAAAAAATGAGTGGCAGCAAAATCCTACAGAAGTAAATAATCATTTGAAATATTGCAAATGTGCATTCTTGTTATGTCTTTAAGGGTAAGTTTCCACCAAATCTTGAATTCCTCCTAACAAATCGTAGGTGGACTTCCATTTCTTATAGCATCATTGCTGTATACAGTATCTTTAGGTACTGATCTCAGACTGCTAGTCCTCAAGATTTGGTGATGTCGCCACTGTTCTGCTCACTTGACCTTGGTGAAGAAATGCTTTACCTGAGGTCCTGCAGATATGCATCACTCTACTTCTGCGCCGTTCTCCTGCTGCTGCTTGAATATTCCTCCATCATTAGAGGAGCAGTTCTGACATGAGGAAGCAAACTTGCACCTCTAACAAGATGGTCATCTCCACACAGAGACACGGGGGCTGATTCACTAAAGGCAAAAAGACTGCTCACTTTGCAAGGAAATATTCCCCAGTGCTTAGTGAATGAGGTGAAACTCTGCTGACTGCCATCATCCAACCATGTGCAAGCAAAACTACTTTTTTTATACATTTTACTTGCACAAGCTTGGGTCTTCCTTGCAAAGTGAAATTTCACTACAGTGTATTTGCAAATCTCTGGCGAAAATTTCCTTTCAGAGTGCAGCAAGGTGTCAAGCAAAGCATGGTAAGCCAGTATTGGGGATGACTTGTCCTTTGCCCTCTACTTGCCTATATTGGGCTCACCTTCCACAGCTCAGAACCTTTTTAAAGGCATAGTTACTTACCACAGTTAAAGAACTTTTTAAAGGATAAGTTCACCTTTGGGAACATGTTACATGTTCCAACCATTTTTAGGATGAAACATGTAACATGTTCCAGCTGCTGCCTGCTGACATCTCTCCCTGTGACAGAAGTAAGGGGAGAAGTTCCCCATACTAGCTGTTACTTTTTAAAAATAGCGTGGCCATGCAAGGCTCTGTACCACACAGTTGCTTCATTCATTCACAGAGTTCTATGAATGAATGAACTACAAGTACCGACATCCTTTGTGGATGTCGGCTTTCAGCTCTCAATTAACTACCATGGCGCTGTTGCTGTCAGTTTAAAACTGACTATCCGTAAAGCTCCACAAAAAAAAAAAAAAGAAAAAAAATAGTAAATGCACATTTTCTAACCTGCAAAATTATTATTTTTTTTTTTAAAAGTGAACTTATCCTTTCACTTTGTCATCTGTGGTAGTTATTTTGACATTTGCATCCATGCAATTCTCATGTAGAATAACAAAAATACTACCCAACCTTTCATGAACAAAGGTCTTGATTGAGTCAAAATAGAGGAATACTGCAGCTGTCACAGTGGTCAGAAGAATTTGTACAGACAAAATAGAATAGACCTTCCGTAGAAAAGCTAGTTAGAAAGAAAAAAAAAATTGGTAAGTGTGGGATTACAGCATCAGTAAGAAACAAACAATACAAAACAGAGAACTCACAGACCATTCCTCTACAACAGAGTTTCCCAACCTTTTTAACATGGAGTAACCCTTAAAATAACTTAGAAGTCTCAGGGAACCACTGACAAAAATTACTGTATCTACAGCTCACAGTACATTAGCAAGGTAGTAAGCAGGAAGGATGCTCCTTACGTTGGTCGTTGGTGGGTATAATGCCCTCTTTACAGAAATTTGAAAACATCATTGGTGTCAGTGGTTACTAATCTGAGAGGCAGAAATTGAGTATTGCTCAATAAACTCCTAGCAACCTCTGGAGGACCCTGATCGAGAAAGACTAGCTTTTCTAGGAAATGTTACTGTAGAGCATTGTAATTAGAACTTAGCTTACCAATACTAATAAAACGGATTTCACAATTTTTGTCCTTCAGTTCTGATATACAGTGCTAACCCACTTTTTCAACTAGGACACTGAACAAGTTCAACTTAACTTATTTACCATAACTTGAGATACTTTAGTGTCAAACCCATATTGTTAAAAATAAATAAATGCTGTATTACGTGCTGTTTATACTCACTCAATCACTATGGGATTCATTTTGTTTTTTCTGTAAAAAACCTGTCTGACCCTGCTGCCCTCCACCTCCTGTCCATGTCCCCACTGCAGTTGGGGATTTTGCAGAGCAATGTTGGCTGCTAGTGCACATGCTCATTTTTCAGTGTACTTTTACCCTGAGCATTTCCTCCCTATCACATCTTAGCCAACCCATGTAACTATAGAGTCAAACATATGGGTGTACACTGACTGCTGCCCCTCTCTGCCAATCCCTTCACTGGCTTTCACCAACTCAACGTTTAAAATTCAAAATACTAACCACAGCTTACAAAGCCAACCACAACACTGCCCCTAGCTACATCACCAACCTCATTCACAGATACCGCTCAAATCACCCACCCTGCTCCTCCCAAGATATCTTCCTCTCTAGCTCCCTCACCACCTCCTCCCACGCTCGCCTCCAGGACTTCTACAGAGCCTCTCCCATCCTCTGGAACTCCCTACCACAGTATGTCCGGTCAGCCCCCACCCTGTCTGCCTTTAGGCGATGTTTGAAAACTCATTTATTCAGGGAAGCCTACCCCACCTCCGCCTAAGAACTGTACTTGAATCACCTCCACCATATCATCCCCTGCAGCTATCACCTTTTGTATGACCTACCCCTTCCTTTAGATTGTAAGCTGCACGAGCAGGGCCCTCATATTCCTTCTGTACTGAAATGTAATGTAATTGTATTGTCTCCCTTATATTGTAAAGCGCTGTGCAAACTGTTGGCACTATATAAATCCTGTATAATAATAATAATAATAATACACACAATGGTAAATGACAGCCCACTCCCTCTTTCCTCCTCCATTCCCACTAACCAGCTAAACACAATGGGGGGCAGGATATTATGTCTTGATTAATGGTGGCTTCATCTCCCCGTTATTCTAAGATGCAGGCTGGAGGGGCGTGACACAGCCTGTGACTGGCAGAAATCTGTCCACACCACATTATTGCCAAAAAATAATAAAGATTTTATTTCAAATATATAATTGTATGACAATTTAAAACAGTTTATTGATATTATTTATTTTTACTCTGTATTCTAAAGGCTGTGTTTTTTTATTTTGAACATGTGACCAGCAGCAGAGGACTAGAAGCTCCTCCTACAGACAGGCTAGGAAAGAGCTGGGTCATGTGACAGCTGTATACCAATTCTGTATACCGATTAGGAAAAAATGTACTTGGATTTTTAATAAAATATCACAGTGCAACCATCCACAAACAGATAGAGAATATATAATGTGAATTAAACAGTGTGTGTTTAGTATCACTTTAAGTGTATGTAAACCGTAACAATGTTTTCTTATTTGCTCCCTTTTGGTATGTTAAATATATCGTTAAAAGAGAGGTGTGGAATTTTAAAAACAAACAAACAGTCATACTCACCTATGTAGATGCAGCTTCAGTCCCATGCTGCATCTGTCCCCTGCCGCCTCTAAGACTGAGAATTGAGCAATCAAAGCCCACTGATTCCTCAGTTCTCCGTCTCCAGTGAGCAGAGAGCCAATGACTGTCAATCATTGGCTCCCTGCTCTGCCCCTGCAGCGCTCACTGAAAAGAAGAGAATGTTGACCCTACTTCTCCTTTAAATGCATTGTTATATCTGTTTGAAAAAATTTAAAAAATACCTGTTGATCCTGCCAGCAATCTAATGAACTAAAAACTTCAAGTGCTGCACTTTTGTAGGAAGTGTTCTGTAGTCCTATTCTAGGGTGACAATGCTGCTGCTCTATAAATGCAGTACAGTGAGTGAGCTGTCACCCTAGGACAGGATGTGTGTTACTGGTCAGATCATCAGGTGAAAATCAAAAAAAATTGTTTGATCGATTTTTAAATTATGGCCTCAACTGATTAAACTATTTTTAGATCCTGGGCTCAACTGTTCAATCCATTTTTAAACAGTTGAGCCCATGATCTACCCTCCTCACCTTTAGGCGCACCCTGAAAACCCATCTCTTCAGGGAAGCCTACCCCACCCTCACTTAACAGCCGATCTCCTCCACTCCTCCTACCACTCCATGCCCTACAGCCACTTCCTCCTGTACCACTTTCCCCTCCCTCCTAGATTGTAAGCTCGAAAGAGCAGGGCCATCGATCCCCTCATGTTTTGCATTGTATTGGTATTGTTCTGTCACATTAGTACATGCTGTAATTAATATATCCTTAACCACTTCAATACCGGGCACGTTTACCTCCTTCCTGCCCAGGCCAATTTTTAGCTTTCAGTGCTGTCACACTTTGAATGGCAATTGCACAGTCATGCAACACTGTACCCATAAAACAATCTCCTAGATTGTAAACTCGAAAGAGCAGGGCCCTCGAACCCCTCGTGTATTGTTTTGTTACTGTATTGTCTCATGTTCTGTCCCCCACTATAATGTACAGCGCTGAGCAAACCTTTTGGCGCTATATAAATATTGTATAATAATAAATAATAATAATAATAAAAATAATTTAAACAGTTGAGCCTAGAATCTAGAAATAATTTAAACAGTTGAGCCCAGGATCTAAAAATAGTTCAGTCAGTTGAGCCCAGAATGTAAAAATAGATTGAACTGTTGAGCCCAGAATCTAAAAATAATTTAAACAATTGAGCCTAGGATCTATAATGGATTGAACTGTTGAGCCCAGGGTCTAAAAATATATTGAACTGTTGAGCCCAGAATCTAAAAATAATTTAAACAGTTGAGCCTAGGATCTAAAATAGATTGAACTGTTGAGCCCAGGGTCTAAAAATAATTTAAACAGTTGAGCCCAGAATTTAAAAATAGATTGAATGGTTAAGCCCAGGACCTAAAAATTATTTAAACAGTTGAGCCCAGAAAAAAAATTGAACAATTACCTCACTTGTTTGAAATTCTGTACTTTTACATCATATGTGAAGTAATATACTGCAAAGTTGGACACAATTAACTTATTTCTAAACAGTGAAAGAAACTTGGCTGCCTAAAGTTGCCCTGTCTGCAGGGAGATTTGCTTTCAAGATGTTTATCAGCCATAATTTCAAATTATCCATCAACATTATAAAAAAAAAGAAAAAAAAAAAAGGATGTGCTATGCTGCTTAGTCAGTGTATCTAATACTGGCCACACACATAATGATCATTATGCAGTTTTGTTATTTTGATAATGCTCCTATTAGGTTCCTTGCACACTGGCCCCTTCACCTGCTGCTGCCCCACCTGTTTTAGTGCGTCTGCGAGAGAAAGGTGCAGTTGTCCAGCCCTGCTGCAGGCAGCCTGTCCAGTCAATGGCTAGCTGCAGCTGAACATTGTTCCAAATGGTCCCTGCAATTAGGGCCCTGTGCTTTCAGGCACAATGTTCAGGGATGCAGGTTTTCTGCGTTTTGGAACCTCGTCCGCACAGGGCCCTAGCACGGGTGCAGTCTGCCAAACACTTTGCAGCGGGGCTGGATGTGGCACCTTTTTCTCCTAGGACATACAAAGTGCTGGGAGGGATGCACTGCAGCTGGACAGGCATGTGGAAGGGGTCTTATTTTTTTGCCACAGTAACCTACACACACCTTATTTTTTCAGCTTGATCAGCGTTTCAAAAATGATCAAATTAAAATCAAAAGAGTGTACTGCATACAATGTCAGCCAAATCATTTGATCCTTTATTACATGTTTATATGTCCCAGAACATGCACAGTACAATTGTTACTTGAGAACAATTACCATCAAACCATGGCACAAACTACTTCGACATTTAAGAGTCAGTGCCACATACCAGGTCCCCCCTCCCCCTTCCGTCAGTCCCTTTCTATTACCTTTTCTCCCTATATTTTCCTTTTCTAATCTTCCCCATTGCTAGAAGCTGAACCCTGAGATAAGTAAATATTGTCTAAATATAAAAGTCAGGTGTATTTTTATTTGAATCCTGGTGTGCTGTATTTATTCTAGATCTGTGAAGTAATCCAGTGTGACACTGACTCTGTGCAGGAGCTGCTTGTAAAATAGAGTGGTCACCGCTGCTCTCTGCCCTTGTGTAGGGTGATTGGTCTCATCTCTGCCTCCACCTGTACTTTTCTGCAGGCAGCCTGTAGTGGGTGGAGCCTGCTGGGTCCCTCCCACAGCTCTGCTCTCTGCACAGACTATGTACAGTAATGTGGTGATGTCACTGCCACGTTTACAAAGTATTATCGGCGTTTGCAAAGGCATTTTGTGCATGCAAAGTGAATTTATAGCCCTCGTGGCTATTGAGGAACATATTTATATAAACATTTTTGTGCTTGAAGTTCAGTTTTAAATTCTCTACTAATTCACATACAGGGGTGTGGAAATTTTTCAAAAAACTACTTGTCCAAGGGACAAGAGGGTCCCAATCTACTTGTCCCTCTTGACAATCTGCTTGTTCTTATAAACAAATAAACACAGATTCGGTTAATCTTAATGTTAACTGTGTGCTGTTTTCACTAAGCAATGTACTGTTTTTTATTCCCTGCTTTGCAGGGAGACAAAAGCTGGCACATCACTGCAGAGAGCCCTGTGTTGGGAAAACCACACAGGGCTCTCCTGTCATTCGCTCTGCTGATCACTGGGTTCCGGCCATAAATCATTAGCCAGAACCCAGTGACTGGCATGTCACTGCTGGAACAAATGACAGCACAGCCGGGGCAGCAGGTGCACGCACCCCCTACCCGGAAGAGCCAGATTGCTGCTTGCCTGCAGTAGGGCTAAATAAAAAAAAAAACAAAAAAAAAAACCTGCCTGGCGCCCAGAACTTCATATCCTGAGCGTCGGGCGATATCATTTGTGCATCCCTGTGAAAGAAATGGTGGGCACAGCACTTCAGCCGCCCAGCCACAAACCAAATGCAGCAGAAAGTATTGTTCCCACTTGGACGCAAGCCCAAAGCAGAATTACAGCCTATTCGTTGCCTAGCCACCATATGCATGTAATGCGTGGTGGGGGTTCACTATGGAGGGACAGTGCATCAAGGTGGGGGCAATGGGAGATCCAGCAATTCTCATGCAGCCCTAGGCTGTGTGGCTATGGTAGGAAAAGAAGAAACTAGCCAACAAGCTCTGAGGAAGAGGCTAAGTCCTCAAAACACATCAGCCTGTTGAGATTTCATCATTCTGTACTTTATGATGTACTGTGGATTGGACTGTGCTGTTTCTATGCGATAAGCGTGTACTTTTAGCTCACTTTGTGAGTATATTACTTACTGTTTTACTTAATAAAGCCATATTTTAGGGTAATGCACTAGGCCAGTGTGCCCTCTGTTTTATTTGTTATTGTAGAATCTCTAGACTTCCCCAGTCTTGTGAGGGCAGCAAGGCGAGGGCATCCTAAGAATGCCAGGATTGGATTACAGCCTACTGACATTTTTGGTCCCACTCCACAAGTACAGGAGTATCAAAGTTATCCGGAGCTGTCAGCAAGCCACTCCACTGGTCCAAGGATTAAGTACAAGGACCTGTCTGATTTGATACTAGTTGAATGGATTGTTTAGGTGTGAACTCATTGGGAAATGGTGTGAACTCATATTGGGAAGTGTGAAGGAGATAACATAGTGTATGCTCCACTGTTCCGGGGATTTGAAATCCCCGCTGCTTTCTCCTCTCTCCATCCTGCACTGCCAGGATGAACTAGATAGATTGTAATTGGTCAGCACCGCCACATGGACGGCAGTGATCAGAGTCCGCCTAGTCCGTCCTGTCAGCACATCTACGTGAGGTCGAGCATCTTTATTTTTATCAAAACTACATAATATGAATTCACACCTAAACAAACCACTCAACTAGTATCAAATCAGACAGGCTCTTGTACTATGATTGATGGCAGATCTAAATCTGCCCATACACTATATAATCTGATTGTACAATCTCTTTTAGATTTACCAAAACTTGTAAAAGGAGGACCTGCCTTATCTGTTCAATCTGTATCCAATCAGGCAGGTTCTTGCCCTGCATAGTTGAAGGTAGATCTGAAGGAGGATGTACAACCAAACATTATAGTGCAGGGGTCTCCAAAGTTTCTAAACAAATGGCCAGTTTAGTGTCCTTAAGATTTTGGAGGGGCCAGACTGTGGCCAGTGAAAGCAGAAAATGTCCTGGCTTCAAAGGAAGTAAACAATGGCCCATCCTCATTGGCCTACCTTATTGCAGGCTATCCCCTCTTCAGTCTATCACGAATGCTGCTGCCAGACTCATCCATCTTATTAACCGTCCCGTATCTGCCACCCCTATCTGCCAATCCCTCCACTGGCTTCCCATTGCCCAATTAATAAAATTCAAAACATTAACAATAACATATAAAGCCATTTATAACTCACCAAATTACATCACCAATCTTGTCTCCAAATATCACCCAAACGGTCTCTCTACTCCTCCAATGACCTCCTGCTCTCTAGCTCCCTTGTCTCCTCCTCCCATGCTCATCTCCAGGACTTCTCCAGAGCTTCCCCCATCCTCTGCAACTCTCTACCCCAATCTATCCGACTATTGCCTACTCTGCTCACTTTTAGGCAATCTCTGAAAACCTATCTCTTCAGGGAAGCCTATCCTGCCTTCAGCTAATGATGGAATCTTCTACTCTTCCAACCAGTCCATCCCCCATAGTTACTACCTTTTGTACCACTAGCCCCTCCCTCCTAGACTGTAAGCTCCAAGGAGCAGGGCCCTCCTATCCCTCTTGTATTGAACTGTATTGTTGCTGTATTGTCTCCCGTTATATTGTAAAGCACTGAGAAAACTGTTGGTGTTATATAAATCCCGTATAATAATAATCATCATCATTGGCATCAGTGGGAGAAGTATTGCTCCATTGTTGGGGCCAGGGGACGGAATAGTGCCCCATCGTTGGTGTCAGTGGGAAGAATAGTGCCCTGCCAATGATATAATTGGCAGGAATAGAGTCCCATTGTTGGTGTCATTGGTAGGAATAGTGCCTTATTGTTGGTATCAGTGACAGGGATTATGCCCCGTTGTTGTCAGTGGTAGGAACAGTGCCCAAAAGGCTGGATAGAATTATTATTATACAGGATTTACAATATAAAGGGAGACAATACAGCAACAATACAAGAGGGTTAGGAGGGCCCTGATCCTTGGAGCTTACAATCTAAGAGATAGAAGCAAGCAAAGGGCCACATCCGGCCCCAGGCCACAGTTTGGAGACCACTGGTATAGTGGATGGTCAGCTTTACTAAATATAAAATTATTATTATACGCCAACAGTTTAAAAGAATTCCTCCTGTGTGAACCGTCAGTTTCAGGTTACAATCTATAGAGCCGGGGCAGTCGTTACCATACCAGGCTAGAAGACATTCCTGTGCAGTCATTGAGATCTGTCACAGATGGACACTTCATTGGACACACAGCTTCATGCTCACCCATACGGATGTGAATACTGGCCGAGGCGACATTGGACCCATAGTTGAAGTCATCTACGATGGAGGACCTGGGATACGGATCAGCAGACGCCATGATCACAGGTTACCTAGTTGACAAATACGGATTTTCCCAGCCCAGACAGGCTGTACACAGAACGGGAAGAACGGCAGCCAATAGGAAACGAAATCGTCATCTAGCCACTGGCGGTATTGCGTGACATGCTTACGTCACTGTATAGCAGCCATTTTCCCGAAGACCTGCAATAAAATCATTCAGCCGCCTTTGTTTCTGTGTTTTTACTGCTAATGTTGTCACATGGGGAATGTTCCGTGATACAACTCATGCCATCACGCAAGGTTACTGCATATGCAGTAACCCCACACCCCCTAGTGTTCCCAATAGAGAACGGTCCGTACATACGTCACTTCCGGGGCTGTGTTTTGTACAACGTGGGCTCGTGTGCTGGAAGGGTGAGTTCCTCAATGTGGCTGTCATGCTCTATCATTGGCCTAATTACACAGGGCATACATCGGAATTCTCATTTTGGAGGTCTCAGTTGCTGACTTCCCCAGAGTAGTGAGAGTGATTGATTAGGATAAAGACCCATGTCTATCCTCATCCCTTTAAACCCGAACTCCTATTCATTACACAGGTTCTGAGGCCAGCTTATTGCAGATAGGTGTGTTGAATTACCACTGTAACCAGTTGTCCTGCGCCCTATTGTAGAAATACTCTTGGCTGCGCAAAGTCACGTGTGTGCATTATATATAAAATGTCCGGGTATGGAACGCGCTTGCCGCCCTATCTGCGTTACTATTGGCGGCCATGGATGTCTATCACCGGGTCCTGGATGGAGATTGCTGAGAAACCGTGACGGGGAAGACCTGTGTGTAAACAACACAAGTCTCTCTCCTGCCAACAAAAACATGTTGCTGTGTATTTCTCTTGTTACCCCTTTCATCGCCCCAGATGTTAACCCCTTTCTGCCCAGTGTCAGTACAGTCTCTGCTTTTTTTTTGCACTGATCACTGTATTATTATGATTATACAGGATTTATATAGCGATTTATAAGCAATCAGCCTTGCGCTTAAAGCAAAAAAACCAAAAAAACCTACGTAACCCATAAGAAGAACTGGACCTCCCCAAGTCCTCCAGAAAAAACAGACTGCCGCCAGAGGCACATCCTCCTTACAGTGAAGGGGCGCCCTCACTTGTACAGGTGGGGAAAAGTCTATTGGTCTTTGCTGTCACCTGAACTCAGGCATTCACAGATGACTGGGTCTGCAATGTAGTGTCTAAAAGACCCTGGATGTCTGCCCTGTAGTCCGCTGGATCTAATGCAGTGCACATCGCACAGCTTTGCATTCTTTCCTGGCCTTGATGACCTGGAAAGTTGTCAGTGAGGACAAGGGGAGGGGAGTGGACGGGACGTGAACTGGTCCCGAGCCTGCAGATGGGTAAGTGAAGCCTGAGAGAAATAGCGGGCAGGGGGAGGTTCATGTGTGCAGGGAGGCAGAGGCATGCATTGTAGTGGGCTGCGTGGAAGCAACCGGGCGGCAGTGCAGCAGATTGAAAAAAACTACCTGCCTGGTGCCCGGAACTACATGTCCTGGACATCGGGCGATATAAATTGAACATCCCTGGTTACCCCCAGAGAAGTAACAAAGGGAAAATCTTTCAATGTTGATACTAGTTCTGGTGACCTGGGGGTCCCCAAGGGAATCTTTTAATTTGCAGGGATTTCCTCTCACTTCCTGTTTGGCTATGGGACTGGAAGTGAAGGGAAATCTCCCCAATGGAACACAGTTGATGGAAATAAACTGACAGGGGCTATAACCCTCCCTTACTCTATCCAAAATGGGGGTGGGGGAACCCATCAAGTTTTGCATGTAGTTCTACTTTAAGATCATCAGTTTGTGGTGCTCAGGTACAGTTAAGTTCTGCTTTTAAATAGGACTTTTTTATTTGGAAGTTTTTACTTGGCTGACAAATTTGAGTTTAAATTAGCACAGAGCAGGTAAACATGAATGAGTTGTTCTCCAAGCAATGTTTCTAGATTCATCCTTATTACACAAAATTACTGTTAGGCAGGCACTTGGTGAATGATTGTGTTCTATTGCTTTTCTACAATCCAACTTTTCTGATACTTTTATCCCTGGCAAATTCTGTTAAGGTCTCCTTGCTATAGATCTTCCCATCACTAAAAAGAACTCTTTTAGAAAAAAAAACTGCTTGAAAGGTATAAAGTGCAGGCATACCTTTGTTTGTCCCATCAGCCTTGACTGAGACAGAGTTTGGAGGCTGCTGTTGGTATGAGCAGTGACTTTTCTCTTTTCCCAATGACAAAGGCTGTCTAAAGAATTCCTCCACATTAAAAAAAAATTTGGCTGCCATTGCTGATCACCTTCCCCAAAAATGTTTTGGAGTAATGTAACTGTGTGTCATTAAACCACTCCCAGTAGATCCCTTGAATCCTCATCCCTAGGCCTCCATTTCTGATCCTCTTTCGTGCAGCTAAACCTTGCTGTCTTCATTCAACAGTCTAATAGCCTGTACTTCCATCTGAATTTATGGCATTTGACAGTTGATTGACAGGGGCAGGACTTCATTTCAACTTGGTCAGAAGTCAAGGCCTTGTGTACAGCCTTGGATTGAGGAGCTCCATAAGGAATCAGGAAATGATTGAAGGCTAAAGCTACTTAACAAGCTGCTTGCACTTTAACATTGTTAACTTAGAAATGTGTAATTCTAAGTCAGGCTCTACTACTCCAGTAGTAGTTGTTTACATGGCTTCCATGATATTCCATGAGATTACTGGCATCATTTGTATACTAATACTGTGATTTTTGTTTTGTTCTCTTTACAGAAAGTAAAATGGCCAAAAGTATAAGAAGCAAATGGAAGAGAAAAATGAGGGCAGAAAAGAGGAAGAAGAATGCCCCAAAGGAACTTGCCCGCTTAAAAAATGTTGTGGCAAAAGCAAACACTGATGTGCTGATGGATGACATGAAAGAAATAGCAACTGTTGTAACTTCTAAAAACTTGAAAGATGAAAATAAAATGGACGCCGATGCAATGGAAGGTAGAAAACATTCATTTATTGTAAACATTAAAGTGTATTTTACCCCAAAAACAATTTAAATGTTATATGTGTTAGGTTATTCACACAAGTCCTTGCAAATGTAGCCTGTAATTTTTTTTTTTTTTTTCTTTTGGTGTTGATAAATACATGATGATCCTGTATCAAACTGACCACAGCATGCATGGCAGCAAATCCATGCTGGTGTGGTCAGTTTGTAATCCTGGGATTACTGGCAGGATATACAATATACTGTGCCAACTCATCTCAATCCGTTTAGGTGCCCCAGGACAGCTTTTAGTGGATGTAAAGGTACATTTTGTATTTAACCACTTCGTGCCGCCCTGTAGCAGAAATACTTCCACAGGGTGGCACGGGTGCACAAAATCGTGTGTGTGTACATGATTTTGCAGTTTCGGGTAGGGGGCACACTTTAAAGGTGTGGCCTTGGCTGTCAATAACCCAGTCCTGGATGGTGATTTCTCGCCAGCACCCGGTGATCGTCGAGTATCTTTGACTGGGAAGAAACCTGTGTATAAACAACACAGATTTCTCCCCTGTTATCTCCTGCACACTGCTTTGTATGGTTCTGCATAGCAGAGTCATACAAATCAGTGTGCTTACAGTGGAAAGCACTCACACAGCACACTGTGAAACAGCACACCGTTAACCCTCTGGTTGTCCCACATGTTAACTCCTTCCTGCCCAGTGCCATTAGTACAGTGTCAGTGCTTTTTATTAGCACTGATCACTGTATTGGTGTTAATGGGGATGTCGTGATACCAAGTCAGTTCCACCCAGGGTCAGAATGCCCGCCGCAGTCACGCTGTAAGCTGCTGATCACTACTAGCAAAAAAAAAATCCAGTATATATACCGCCATTTGTAAACGCTATAACTTTCACATAAACCAATTCATTTACATGTCTTGGGATTTTTTTTTTTTTTTCTTTAGCAAAGATGTAGCGGAATACATTTTGGCCTAAATTTATGACAAAATTTAGATTTTTAATTTTTTTACTGGACATGTTTAATAGCAAAAAGTCAAAAGTAAGTTTTTTGTTTTTGTTTTTTTTTTTCCTCAAAATTGACAGTCTTTTTTGTTTATAGCGCAAAAAAATTGGAAACTGCACAGGCGATCAAATACCACCGAAAGAAAGCTCTATTTGTGGGGAAAAAAGGACATAAATTTAATTTGCCTTGCATGATCATGCATTTATCAGTTAAAATAACGCTGCGCCGTATCACAAAAAATGGCCTGGTCTGGAAGGGGGGTAATCCTCAGGAGGGCAAGTGGTTAAAAAAAAACAAAATCAAACATGTTATACTTAACGTATTTTTTTGCTTCATAACACACACTTGACCATAAGACGCACCTAGATTTTAGAGGAGGAAAACAAGAAAATAAATATTTTGAACCAATGAACTGCAGACATAGTACAGGAGATGACCAGAGACTGCGGACACGGTAGAGGAGATGACCAGAGACTGCGGACACGGTAGAGGAGATGACCAGAGACTGCGGACACGGTAGAGGAGATGACCAGAGACTGCGGACACGGTAGAGGAGATGACCAGAGACTGCGGACACGGTAGAGGAGATGACCAGAGACTGCGGACACGGTAGAGGAGATGACCAGAGACTGCGGACACGGTAGAGGAGATGACCAGAGACTGCGGACACGGTAGAGGAGATGACCAGAGACTGCGGACACGGTAGAGGAGATGACCAGAGACTGCGGACACGGTACAGGAGATGACCAGAGACTGCGGACACGGTACAGGAGATGACCAGAGACTGCGGACACGGTACAGGAGATGACCAGAGACTGCGGACACGGTACAGGAGATGACCAGAGACTGCGGATCTTTGGGGAGTGGGGTACCCCAATTTGACAGGTACCCGCTCCCACTTCTGCTAAGTTGTCCTTCCCCACCCCCCGTAGTCTTGTCGGACATGTGGCAGGTCCCAGAAGACTACAGGTGGCCATTCACAAAGCGCAGCACTTCTTGCACATGTGCAGTGGGCCCCCGGCTGTGATGTCACAAGCTGCCACAGCCAGGTGCCCACACTGAAGATGCCGGGGCGAGAAGACGGCCGGTGAAAACAGGACAACGCTGGACCGAGGAGCAGGTTCTTCTGCACAGTGGAGCCAGCCCGGTATTCTAACACGGCGGCAGCGGGAATAGCGGTCCAGCTGCTCCATATTCGCTCCATAAGACGTACAGACATTTCCCCTTATTTTTTTGGGGGGAAAAAAGTGCGTCTTATGGAGCCAGAAATACGGTACCTTCTCTGTGCAGTGGTTTTGCATAGAGCAGCCCTGATTCTCCTCTTCTGTGCTCCTCCTGCCTAATGAGTACCACCCACAGCAAGTCGCTTTCTGGGGGAAGGGGGGAGGGTACTTGTGCAAGGATGGCTCTCACTGAGTCCAGTGAGGAGGGAGAAAGAGAAAGCAGCGGGAATTGAGTATTTGACCATGGAAGTAAACATTTATTTTTTTTTTTTGTTATTTAATGAACTGTGGTAATAGGAAATGTGTCTTTTTTTTGTAGTTGTGTGTTCACAAATTCTTCTATAGAACATGCAGAATGAGAAGAGAATTGAGCAATTGATTGAAGTATGTAATGCATAGCACACAGAGTGCAGTGGTCAGGAACTTGTAATATATAGTAAGATATACAGAGGGCAGTAAAGTGCTTAGGAGCATATAACAAATAGTACAGCACACAGTGTGTAGTGGCCAGAAATCTGCAGCATATAACATATACTGCACCATTTTAATCTGATGAACACACTCTGAGCATTACATAGTTAGTCTGGCTGAAAAACAAAAGTCCGTCCAGTTCAACCATTTAAAAAAAAAAAAAAAGTTATAATCCTACACCCACACTTAATCCAGAGGAAGGCAAAAAAAACAGCAATGTATGATCCAATTTGCTCCTGCAGGGGAATAAATTCCTTCCTGATCCCCCAAGAGGCAGTCGGATATTCCCTGGATCAACTTTACCTATAAGTAGTAACCAGTTATATTCTGTGTATCCAAGAAAGAATCCAGACCTTTTTTAAAGCAATCCACTGAGCTGGCCAGAACCAACTCTTGAGGGAGTCTATTCCACATTTTCACAGCTCTTACTGTGAAGAAACCTATCCGTGTTTGGAGATTACATTTCTTTTCCTCCTTTCTGTGGCTGATAGGAGGAGATAGCTGATTGACAGAGACATGAGCCTCTCCTCCCACTGTCCAGTGACGAGAACAAGATCTTAAAGTGTCACATAATGTGGTACTATACAGAGCTCTGTCCTCTGACATCTTTGGCCTGTCTGCTTCCAAATACAGATATTCACCCGTTATCATTGGTCGGGCTGAGATGACGTCGCTCCCGTTCATGCGTGGGAGTACATTCATCTTGTCATTGCCGAAATTGAACACTGAGGAGCGCGTGCGCAGCTCGGTGTACGGGTTAGTCAGGCAGTTGAGAAACATTATTGCAGAACAGTCATAGTTTGTCTCTTTTGCATTTAAAATCCTTCCTGTTCATCGTTTTTCCCTTAGGTTCCACTTTAACTGCAATAGAGAAAAAGCAGACAGGATTTAACGTTGTAGTAGAGATGTGTACATCTCAGGACTGACTGGACAGAAATGTGTATTTTCTGGCAAGTAAAACCGCTTCCTTATGTCTACTACACTTTTATGGTTTGCCTGAAGTTCGATGATTGGAGGGAGATCCAGCTAATTGTCGGCCTCCACTCTGTTCCTGTTTGCTTTGTGGATAGGGTGTGTCCCTTCTCTCCAATCAGCTCTCAGAGCTCTCCTCACTGAGCTCTGCAGAGTGTAACTTCAGCTCCCTGCCCCCTTTTTTCTGAACCGTCAGACAAGATGTAAGAATTCTGCCCTTTGGCTGTAGAGAAGAGAGGCTACAGATAGACAAGTACAACTTATGTTGGAGGATTTGTTTCATCTGTGTATCCCCTGAGGCCAGTCACTTCACTGGGCATATTTAAGGGGTTACAACTACTTTACGTTTTAGAGATTAGGTGTATACGGTTAGGGGGCAGGATGAGGGTAAACGTTAAGGTAAGAATTGGGGTCGGAATCATGGGCGATCACACACTGATTCACATTTGTTAGGGAGCCCAAATGTACTGTGCTGAGCGTTTTGACTTTTTTTAAAAGTAACCTACAGAGTTCATTGTAGTCCATCTTCTTCTGTGCCCTTTCAGACTCTTTGCTGTAGTATTCCTGCTCAAGGTGGTCCGAGCAGTATTGACTATATAGGGTTAGTGGGTTGGTGTAATGTGCTCTTGAAAGTATTTTTTCAGTGGTGGAGACAAAGTGCCTATGAATAAGGATGCTCTGAAAAAATAAGTACTCCATGGACCTGATATATTACATAGTAATCTCTGCCAGGAAAACATCACTTGTACCAAGAGCAACAACCCCATTATTTCATACATTTTTCTTTTTTTCTTAGCAATTTTTCATCTGCCAGCAGCATGAAACATGAATATAAACTATTTCAGTCATTTGTTGTACTTTTTTTTTTTTTTCCCTTCATGACACAGGAGAAAACATAGCATGTTTTTATTTCTGCCCACCAAGGTTGTAATGTGCTATAATTTGACTATTTGTGGGCTGCTTGTTCTGTTGCCCAAATCTTGTCATTCTCCTTCAGTCTTTTGGCATCAGCAAGCTGTTTTTGAACCACAAGTATTGTAAAGGAGGGATGTTTTTAGTTTATTGTGCTGTTTTTAATAAATCATTTTATTCATCTTGTGTGAAAAGCCCAAGAGTGTCCATTTTGGAGAATGTGCTATGGGATAGGCAGCAATCCCTGTTTTTGAAGGCTGAGATGGAGGTCCATTCTAGACAAGATCACTGGTTCTCCTCGGTTTCTTAGTATCACAACATATGTCTGCATTAACCACTAGCTGTCTGGGGCAATTTTGATGATTTTCACATACAAGTTAAAATCAGCATTTTCTGGTAAACAATTATTTTAGAACCCTCAAACTTTATATATTTTCTGAAAGTAGAGGCTGTGGAGAGTAAAATAGTGGCTGTTGCAATCTTTTTAATGGCACACAACATTTGCGCAGCCATTTATTAAATGCTAATTTTCTGGAAAAGATACACAAATTAATTTTAGTGCTCACTAAGACAATATAGTACCCAATTTGTTTGTAAAATGTTGAAAATAGATACCAAACTGGTCAAGACTTGAAATATCGACAAACTAGAGTATACAAAACTGTCAATCGGTGATAGCAGAAAAAACAAAACAGGGCACACTCTCCTTGTGCATTAACGCAATAACCAAAAATGTATTAAAAAGATGCAAAAACATACTCCCAAGCCATAAAGCAATTGCTCTGAGGAAGGGAGTTTGACTCCCGAAATGCGTTAGCACTTTACTCGAGGACGCATGCTGCCCACGATTGGCACCTTTTGACTTCTTATCTGTTTTTATGACCTTTATGGCTTGTGAGTATGTTTTTGCATCTTATTAATACATTTTTGGTTATTGCGTTACTGCATGAGGAGAGTGTGCCCTGTTTTTTGTTTTTTTCTGCTAGTATCAAGATTCCCCCATCTATCAAGGGCAGCACCTCAGCAAGTGCATGATTCCATTTTGAGTGCAGCAAGAGAGATTTTAGCGCCGGTTTCTGGTTACTGTTGGAGTGTCCATCGGTGATGCTTTAGAAGTCTTTACAGGTTAGCAGTTTAGTTATTGTGTGTGTGTGTGTGTGTGGACACAGGAAGGGGGGGGCTTTTGAATTTATTAAAAAAAAAAAAGTAAATAAAAATATTTTTCTTGCAGTGGCCTTCATTCTCCCAGTGTAGTAAAGCGCAGGTCACTGCAGTATGTGTGAACAGAGCCTAACACATTTTCTAAAAGCATAGACTCTGCAGTCTCAATTTTTGTCTCATAATTGAGTTACTGTTTATCAAATTTTCAGTAAAAAAAAAAAGTATTCATATTGATTTTAGTGCACACAAGCAAAATATACCCATTTTTTTGTGAAATATAAAAAATGAAGTTGTGTAAAAATAGATGTCAGGCCTCGAAATTGTGTGCGTTTATGAACAAAGAAAAACTGGTACCCCAAAGTTCCTATAGGAAAAACTGTAAAGCCTTTACAGCTCATGAGGTTTGATCTAACAATGAATGCTGGTCCTAGAATTTTTTTCTCTCCCTCTTTCATAAACATGCATACCCAATGCACCCATTTGCATTCATACGTACATGAGGGTAAACTTTAAGGGCCCCTCCACACTATATGTGGTGACTTGCAGTTTTCCACACTGGATGAACACTCATCACACCAGTGTGATATGCAGTGTAGAAAATGGCAGCAAGTCACACTGGTGTGATCTGCAGGGCAGGATAAAGCATTATGCTTGCATTTTCCAGAACTGGATGGCATTACATCGGCACACTGCTGTGTGAAGACCTGGCTACATACTGTAAATTGTTGACGCTATTTATGTACCTGTAATAAATAAAAACAAATTTAGGATTTTATTGTATGTTCACTCTGTGATAAAAACCTGACAATTGTTACAATCCCTCTCCACTAAAAGGTTTACCTTTAGTTATACTTTAACCCCTGATTAATTGCTTGTAATGACTAAACAGACTTAATTAAAGGATAAGTTCACCTTTCCCAACATGTTACACCCTTATTCATACTGTGCAGCAGCCCCTGAGTCCCTGGGCTGGGTGAGCACTCTAGGTAGTTCATTGATTCTTCCTGTCATTCAGTAGCTGCCTGCCTGTATGAGGTACAAGCAGATAGCAAATAATAAATAAATGCACATCTTTTTGCAAATAAAAAAAATGTGCATTTATTTTATTTTTTTTCTTAGCAGCCTATAAATCATTGCACTCATGCTCAGCAGATCACGGGTGCAATGCTTTACAGGCTGCTAAGAAAAAAAAAATGCTAAATGCACATGATTTTTTTTTAATATGTAAAAAGATTGCATTTTATTATTTTTTTTTACAAAGGTGAATTTATCCTTTAGCACTTTCCTCTTTCTGTTCTTCTTGGCTAATTTTTGTACCTTTTTTTTTATTCTATATACTGTACTGTCCTTACAAAATTGTTTTGTGTTTTTATTTGTTGGTGGTTTTTTTGTTTTGTTTTTATTGATAAATGGCTGTGCAAGTGTTGTGTGACATTAAAAGCTCCAACATTTAAAAATTCAAAAAACATTAAAATAAGTACATTAGCGATTCTTTTTACTAGAAACATAATTTATTTGGACAAATTGTGAATAAAAGTATTTCTTTTATATCCATGATGTTTTAGTCATCACTGGTCAGACTGAAAAGAAGTATATTTTTATATGTGTGCAAAGTGAGTTTTTATGTACCTCCTTTTGTGCTATAACTAATGACGTTATTCTCAAATTAATTTAGTCTGCTTCGCTGAACTGAGAATATGGCTCTAGTTAACAGCTCTGGTTCTAGTTCTGATGTTTTCATTTCTCCAATAGGTGCCTCCCAAATGAAAATGGACACCGATGTAAAACGTAACAAGAAGAGCCTTCTAGACCAGCACGGTCAATATCCTGTATGGATGAATTCGAGACAAAAAAAGAAGCTTAAGGCAGAACGTAGTAAAAAGAAAGGAAAGTCAAAACGCCCAAAAGGACTGGCATGGTAGAAACCTAGCCTGTGCTTCCTCTTTGTACTTTCTTACTATACATCTGCTCCTAAACCCGATCAGTTTCACTGGCTGGGTAATCAAGGAGAATGCCCATCATGTGGATAGGAAACAATTCTTTACATTTTTTTTTTTTTTTTTCCATTTTTGTGAACAACATTCGCTTACAGAAGCTTCTTTCCCTCCTGTAGTATTACTACAGACTGTTTCACATAAATATATACGTTAATTGTGGCCATGGCGTAACTCACTTGGATATTATGGCAATTAGGAGACTGGATTCTTCAGCTTACAGGAAAAATGCTGTAAAATGTATTTCTTTTTATATAAAATTTTAGGTCCTTTTAGTCATGTGACGGTTCTAGGCAAGCTTAAAGTGGTTGCAAAGGCTCAAGGATTTTTACCTTCATGCATTCTTATGGCAATATTTACTGTACATAAAAATATAACATTTGTTATATCCGGAGTTTAGTGGGTTAAATTAAAAAAAAAAAAAAAGGCTATCTAACAGCGAATACCACAAAGTACTTGCTTATATTTCTATATCCCTCTTGTGTTCCTTTTCAGTAGCTAGCTTCACCTAATTCTGAGATCAGACCTCTGAGAGCCATCTACTCCTGCCTAAATTCCAACCATGTATGGGTAGGCTGAATGTACCAAATTGATCGATAAATCAACTTGGGTACAACCAGATTTTACATGTGGTTATTGCTAGCAGCTAGCTATAGCCACTAGCAATAATCACGGTCTCCCCCCCCCCCCCCCCCCCCCCAATAATTCCTTCTGATTGGACACACTGTAGGCTACATCTACATGTAAAAGTGTATTTGTAGTCTCTGTAGAATCCCAGAGAAACGCACAAATCAGTGACACCCAGATACGGCCAGATTAAAATAGTTGATTCTGCTGCTGTTATGTTCAACATTAATAGTCCAAGTCTATTTGTATACATCTGCATCGATGTAGAATTGTGTTTTTTTTTTGTTTTTTTTTTTTTTAACCAAATCTACTTGTGTTTCAAACCCAAAATACTAAAACCATGTTTTGCTGCAATTTATTTTCCTATGTAATGGTAATTGGAAAGGTTAGCATTTAGAAAGATGGATTAGATTTATCCACAAAGCATAGCAACAGACTATATTAAAGCTCAACTGTGGGCAGATTGCTAAATACACCGGAAGTGCACACACCTGAAGATTTGTATCTGTCAAAGAATGTGTAATTATGTCTAGCCAGTTTTTTTATTCATAGTCCTCTGGGAAATAGTATAGCAAGGAGGGGGACACTGCTTTCTTTTGTGAGTGAAAGAAGTACAGTGGTGTTACCTTACTACCGACAAGCTGCTGATTGGACAGTGAAGGATAGCAGTACTCTGGTAAGTCTATAAGGAAATAGATGCCGCTCTACCGACCCAAGGGGGTTTATTTACTAAAGCTGGAGAGTCCAAAATCAGACTCCCTTCTGCATAGGAACCAATCAGCTTCTAACCTCAGCTTGTTCAATGAAGCTTTGGCAATGAAACCTGGAAGCTGATTGGTTTCTATGCAGAAGTGAGTGTGATTTTGCACTCTCCAGCTTTAGTAAATAAACCCCAAGGAGTCAGATGTAAGAGACGTCTGTGATCAAGCCTGGTGGGCAGGAAATGCGTCAGAGGGCATGGCTGGAGCAGTGGCTAAGGCCACCCCTTATATCTGACTCCTTGGTTTGGTAAAACGGTGTCTATATCCTTATTGAATTTGCTGATGCGGAAACCGCTTTTGTGTGCTGCTATCCCTCTCTCTGCCAGTGGGGTGACTCCTTCCTATCTCTATGTTGGAGCATTCTAAGGTATCTTTGTTGTTATGCACTCTGGTAAGTCTACAGGTTTGCCATCTTTCTGTCAATGTGTGCTTGTAGCATAACATAGTTATGCTACCAACCCCCCACCCCCTTTTCCGCACTGGGTTGCAGGTTGCTGAAGGCTTATACCAATTAAGATTTAAGTACTTATACTAGCTGTATCACAAAATACATTTAATGTCTTGCTGTCCGCATAACATATATACAGATGAAGGGTGGGTGGTCTTAACACCTACCCATTACACGATGCTTCCATGGGGCGCCAAGGTTCTGTGCAGACAGCCCACTCAACTCGCCAAGCTGTCATTGGTTTTAGACAGGCTCCTGATCAGGTGATCGCTGGCAGCAAATTTCAAAGGTCATGTAATTGGGAAGCCACCTCCTCACGTTAACACCCAAATATAGGGCTACTCGGAGGTGGCAAGAGGGGTTCATTATATTAAACCCCTTGGCGCCGAGGGTACGCAAATTTGCCGCCTCTTGGCCTTGACGCTCAATGGCCATATATTAGAAAATACATATGTGCTGAGAGCGTAAGTGCTTCCAGCACATATGTCCGTGACTCACGGAAAGGTTCTGATTTCCCCTTTCGATCGGGACCTTTTCCGATCATGTGACGGCGAATCACAGCGGTGACATGACCCTAAAACCCTGCCCACCTCCAGGATTCTGAAACTTAAAGGGCTGGGAGGCGCTGGCACAAAGTAGTTAAGTAATACACAGCTCCATAAAAATGTCTTTCATCCACCTGGAGTTCAGCTTTAAATCAGCTTAGCAAAACCAAATGTGTTTTCACAATGGTAATCAAAATAGTCTTTTTCAAAGTTTTTTGTCTTTTGTGGATCCCCCCCCTTAAACACATATATTATCGAACATGCAGGAGAACTGAGAAACATCAGAGTGCTGCTTGTGTTGTAGCCAGAGCTGGAGATCACAGGATGTGTTCCATTTTTTTGTGTTTATTATTAATAGTACTGTCCCCACACTTCTAACACTTCCCTGTCCCTTCTAATACAGATGCTGTGTTTGTTTGAATTTGGCTTATATTTTACTGTTGCTTCAGTTGCCGAAGTAGTCTGCAGTATGTTGCACAGACGTTTAAGTCTTTCATCACATTAAATGGTATCCACGTGTGAAGCAACACCTGCAACCTTTTACATTTTGTTTAAACCATATGATATTTTTAATGTATATGTTATAGTGCCAGTCTAGCGGGGCTTCAGTCTATTGATTTTTATTGTATTGCTCTTCGTACAAGGCTGCACAAATACCACACAAGTTACTGGCTCACCACAACAGATCTACAGAATGTGTACATATGCCTGCTTTCCTATCGTAGCACTGCTTTTGCTATGTAAGACTCCAATGATTTGATTGTCTTCATGTTGGGATGACCAGAAGAGCTTACATTCCTGGGACAGTCCCTGGGTGAAGGGCAGCAAATTGCCATTGACTTTATTGCAGCAGTCTAATGCAGGAAAGCTGTGCTTGTGTACATGAGCCTTAATGCTGCGAAATTGATGCCTGAAGCCTTTTCTCCTTCCCCCACTAAGTATGGGGGCTCTTCCTGCTGATCCCTAGGTCTCTACAGCAGGGGTCAGCAACCTGTAGATCATGATCTACCAGTAGCTAATGGGCAGGTGATTGGTAGCTCACTGTCTAAGCTTGCTGATCCACCACCCCGGAGCATCAAACAGAATGCAATGTAGAGGGACTACTTGTAAAGTTGGAGCTGTAGTAGGGAGCAAAAGCCGCATAAGCTGATGCCTCCTCTGTAGTGCTGGCTCCTGTCCATTGTGGAGTGTACCAACTGCCCCCCACTTCTTGCCCCGGCTAGCGGTTTCCTGAGTGGTGCCAGCAGCAGGAAAGAAGAGTTCTTCAGTTCAGTGTGAAGCAATGCACTGGGCATAATAGTATAGGGCTGTTTTCGCATGAATTTTCTGTACTTAGCCATAGACTTCTATTATATCCTGCGGGTTTTTGCACTTTTTGAAAGTGTAGCAAAACTCCTGATTGCAGGAGCTTTGGTACGCTTTCAGAAAATGCACCACATCTGCTGGATATAATAATTGTCTATGGCAAAGTGCAGCTAAACAAGGAAAGTCCCAGATGCACTGCACCTGCAGTGCAGGTAAACTGCAGCACATCAATGTAAAAGCAGGTGTATAAGGGGCTCACAACAGTAAGGGTTCATTTACAGTTGCAGTTTGGGGGGTAGTAAAACCCCATAGTTAAGACATGTTTTTACCACCCCTGCCACAACTGCACCTCCTTAGCTGCAGTGCCAGAGGTATCTGCAGCAGGAGTTATACATCCTGTCATGGTTGGAGTGTGTACTCATTCAAGTGAATGAGGCCGCAACCAAGGGGTTAAAGCAAGCAGAATTGTGTTGCTTTCTCACCACCTGTTTTAACCCCTTGGAACCCGCAGAAGCATACACTTGCAGAGTGGCCCCATTTACTTGAATGCATCACAATTGGCAGGGGGGTTGCATCCACGAAAAGCAACAGAGGGTTTAATTCTTGCTGCGGCATGTGTACATCTTTGGTCGCTGCCTCAGCAGCTAAATGGGGTAGGGATTGGGGGTGCTAAAACCTGTGATTCAACTGTAGGGTTTTACCACCCTCCAACCTAACGTGTATGAGCCGTACGGGTGCCATTGCCGCATGCAACTAAGGGCTCATTCACAAGTGCAGCAGCCACTGCTGCTGCTCTGAAAAGTGATCTGAGTGTGTTTGACAAGTAAGTGAGCAAGCTCTATGTTGCCTCCTCACCACTCGCTTTAAACCCATGATTGCCGTGCAATGCACATGATTGTGACATGGTAGTACGGCAGTTTGAGCTTTAAATCAGGTGTGAGGAGATTACACTGTGCCTGGTGATCTTTGACTTCTCTCATGTTGTTTAGGTAGATCTCCACTTCTTTAAGGTTGCCTACCCCTGATATACAATGCCAGTTTCTAAAGAGTCTTTAGGTGGCAATTTTTCTCCAATACAGCAGTGGGAGAGGTATTCACTTTAACAATGCATAGATCACCACATTCTACCTGAATAGCAGCAATCATCAGGTGCCTGCATGCTTACTCTGGTCCATAACAGAGTGTCTGGCCAAGCGAAAGCCCAAGATGGCTGCAACACACTGCCTAATGTAGTTCTGGCCCTGTTCATTCTGCTTCTTTTTGATTATATATGAAATTGTATTGTAATTTTACTGTCTGCCCTCATGTTGTAAAGCACTGCATGAACTGCTGGCGCTACACACTCACCAGCCACTTTATTAGGTACACCTTGCTACTGCCAAGAAGATATCCCCCACACCATTATACCACCACCACCACCACCAGCCTGAACCATTGATACAAAGCAGGATGGGTCCATGTTTTCATGTTGTTTACACCAAATTCTGACCCTACTATCTGCATGTCACAGCAACCAGTCTGCCTACTCTCCTCCAACATTAACAAAGCATTTTCATCCACTCAACTGTCGCTCACTGGATATATTCCCTTTTGTGGACCATTCTGTGTAAACCCTAGAGATGGTTGTGTGTGAAAATTCCAGTAGATCAGCAGTTTTTGAAATACTCAGACCAGCCTGTATGGCACCAACAACCATGCCGTGTTCAAAGTCACTTAAAGCGGAGTTCCACCCGAATTGTAAAGTTTGTACCCATTTCTTTGTTTCTGCTGCTCCATCAATGTTTGGCACCTTTTTTTTTTTCCTCAACGTTTTCATACCTTACTTTCTCCTGAAGTGCTTTACTTCCTATGTACCTCACCATGGCGAGATGTCATATCTGCCCGCCCGTTGGTTCCTGGGATATACAGTCAGGTCCATAAATATTGGGACATCGACACAAATCTAACATTTTTGGCTCTATGCACCACCACAATGGATTTGAAATGAAACGAACAAGATGTGCTTTAACTGAAGACTGTCAGCTTTAATTTGAGGGTATTTACATCCAAATCAGGTGAATGGTGTAGGAATTACAACAGTTTGCATATGTGCCTCCCACTTGTTAAGGGACCAAAAGTAATGGGACAGAATAATAATCATAAATCAAACTTTCACTTTTTAATACGTGGTTGCAAATCCTTTGCAGTCAATTACAGCCTGAAGTCTGGAACGCATAGACATCACCAGACGCTGGGTTTCATCCCTGGTGATGCTCTGCCAGGCCTCTACTGCAACTGTCTTCAGTTCCTGCTTGTTCTTGGGGCATTTTCCCTTCAGTTTTGTCTTCAGCAAGTGAAATGCATGCTCAATCGGATTCAGGTCAGGTGATTGACTTGGCCATTGCATAACATTCCACTTCTTTCCCTTAAAAAACTCTTTGGTTGCTTTTGCAGTCTGCTTTGGGTCATTGTCCATCTGCACTGTGAAGCGGCGTCCAATGAGTTCTGAAGCATTTGGCTGAATATGAGCAGATAATATTGCCCGACACACTTCACAATTCATCCTGCTGCTTCTGTCAGCAGTCACACCATCAATAAATACAAGAGAACCAGTTCCATTGGCAGCCATACATGCCCACGCCATGACACTACCACCACCATGCTTCACTGATGAGGTGGTATGCTTAGGATCATGAGCAGTTCCTTTCCTTTCCATACTCTTCTCTTCCCATCACTCTGGTACAAGTTGATCTCGGTCTCATCTGTCCATAGGATGTTGTTCCAGAACTGTGAAGGCTTTTTTAGATGTCGTTTGGCAAACTCTAATCTGGCCTTCCTGTTTTTGAGGCGCACCAATGGTTTACATCTTGTGGTGAACCCTCTGTATTCACTCTGGTGAAGTCTTCTCTTGATTGGTGACTTTGACACACATACACCTACCTCCTGGAGAGTGTTCTTGATCTGGCCAACTGTTGTGAAGGGTGTTTTCTTCACCAGGGAAAGAATTCTTCGGTCATCCACCACAGTTGTTTTCCGTGGTCTTCCGGGTCTTTTGGTGTTGCTGAGCTCACCGGTGCGTTCCTTCTTTTTAAGAATGTTCCAAACAGTTGTTTTGGCCACGCCTAATGTTTTTGCTATCTCTCTGATGGGTTTGTTTTGTTTTTTTTCAGCCTAATGATGGCTTGCTTCACTGATAGTGACAGCTCTTTGGATCTCATCTTGAGAGTTGACAGCAACAGATTCCAAATGCAAATAGCACACTTTAAATTAAATCTGGACCTTTTATCTGCTCATTGTAATTAAGATAATGAAGGAATAACACAAACCTGGCCATGGAACAGCTGAGAAACCAATTGTCCCATTACTTTTGATCCCTTAACAAGTGGGAGGCACATATGCAAACTGTTGTAAAACCTACACCGTTCACCTGATTTGGATGTAAATACCCTCAAATTAAAGCTGACAGTCTGCAGTTAAAGCACATCTTATTTGTTTCATTTCAAATCCATTGTGGTGGTGTATAGAGCCAAAAATGTTAGAATTGTGTTGATGTCCCAATATTTATGGACCTGACTGTATGTGCCATCACTCCTAGGAATCAATAGGCATCCCCTTTAGCATTGCAATATTTCCAAACCAGCTGCCAGACAAGCGCCTTTTTAAATAGGGAAATCTTTATAAATATATATATATTTGTAGAGATAGCGGAAGATAAATGTAAATCTATTGATTAATACACATCGATAGTTCTGCACCTAAAGAAAAGCGTGGAAGGCTGGCTTGCATCCAAGTTGCTGCAATGATAGATGGTTGTCATAGCAATGGAGCAGGAACTGCTGCCGTTGCCACCCTTACTACGGCAATGCTTCAATGAAAGGAATGTGCCGTGCCTTCTTCACACTGCGCAGGCGCAAGATCGGGAGGTGCATGCTGGGTAGCCAGTAGCACCATTTCCTGGAAAAATGTCAAGGTGGGCTTCAGATGCCCACATTCAAGATGGAACCTTGCAGAATCAGAGTGCCCAGTAAGTAACTTTTTTTTTTAAAGCAACACAAATGATTACAGGTACAGTTTATGCCAAATTGCATGGCATAAGTTGTCACTATGCCGGGGGTGCTTTAAAAAAAAAAAAAAAGACTGGAACGCCGCTTTAATTCCCCTTTTGTCCCCATTCTGATACTCAATTTGAACTTCAACAAGTTGTCTTCACCACATCTAGATGCCTAAAGGGTATGAGTTGCTACTATGTGATTGGCTGAATAGCAATTTGTGTTACCAAGCTATTGAACTGGTGTACCTAATAAAGTGGCCAGTAAGTGTATTAATCCAGTATAATAATAATAAACACTACTGTTGTCCCACCACTGTGATAGGCAGCTTCACTAATCAGTAATGATATGTATAGGACAGGATCATGAAATCTGATAAAATACAATGTAATACTGGATTTCCTGAGTTTTAGTGTAGCTGGTAACTCTACTGGGGAATTGAGCCAGGGTTTAGGCAGGTGGAGGTACCTGCTAGTGAAAGCAAGTGGAGCTGGCCATACACTGCTAAAATTTTGGATGCATCAGAGCATTGACCAAATTCTAACAGTGGTTGGACCTGCTGGCTCGACCAGTCAATTACTCAGTCGACTTCTTGGAAGAGCCAGGCAGAAATTGTCAGCTGCACAGTGCCCGTAGCCTATCATCTACAGGAACTGTTTGGGTATTCTGCCAACCAGCCCCCTGTGGTTGTCAAAATAGAATAGCCCAACACAAACTTTTTCCATCCATGCTGTTAATTTTGATGGAGAAATATGTTGGATTTCTTTTGTTCAGTCTGCAGGCTAGCTGTATGGCCCAGCTTGAGGTTCTGTAACTTTTTTTTCCCCACAAAGGTCCACGTTAACCCTAGGTTCACACCTATGCAGGTTGTATTTGAGGCATTGCTCCACTGCGTTTTGTGTTTTTGCATTTGCGTTTTTGATGCAGGTTTTTCCCCCTTTTTTAAATTTTTCTTGTTGCTAGGCAGATTTTAAACACAACGCGGCAAAAACGCAATACATGCTTTTCTGCAGCGTTCCTATGGAAGGCTATGAACCAAAAACGCAGTGTTTTGCATTCAAAAAAGTCCCTGACCCTTTCCAAAAACCGCACTGGGTGAAAAGGCACAGGTGTGAACATGTTCCATAGGAAATCAGGTTAAATGGACTGTACTGCGTTTCTGCAAAACGCAGGAAACGCTTGGGTGTGAACCTAGGGTAAGGCTGCATTCACATTTGAGTATTTTGTAGCTCGAAGCTCCAAAAAAGCGCAAACTTAAAAAAACATTGTTCTCTATGGTGCCTGTTCACACCTGATCGCGCAAACAGGCACCATAGAGAACAACTGATTTTTTAAGTTTGCACTTTTTTGAAGCTTCAAGCTACAAAACGCTCAAGTGTGAATGTAGCGTAAGTGAAGAACAGTATCTGCTGTTAGATGTTGTCTCTTCATTTGAGAGAGACTAAATAAAATCTGTTAAAGCAAGTATTGCAGAAGAAAATCCTAATTACACTTTATTGGCCCAGCCTCTCCCGCCAAGAAAAAAAGTGCGATTCATACTTTCCTATACTATCCCTGTTGTCTACATCACTTCTGGGTGGAATCCTGGAGAAGGCAGAGCAGGTTCAATCTCACGAGAAGACAACCCAGTCCACCGCAAGAGTGTCTTCTGGCAAGAGACTGCTTTGTGTTCCCCAGGATCTACAGCTGGCGGCAGCATATTTAACATTCGTAACAGGTTCATATATTCCAAATCAAATTTTTAGTTTTTAATTTTTGGTGATTAGGGAGGCGCCACTTTATTGGTTGTATTTTTCCTCTGAATCTGACCAGAAGGAGCACAATGTCATCCTCATCTAGGCACCACGGGCAAAAGAAAGAGGTGAGGTGAGAATGAACCCTACCTTTTTTCCTTACAGGTAGGTTTTACACATACTAATAGGTGATTTGTGAAGGGGAGGGGGCCCAGGCAGTGTAATCAGGCCTTGCATTTTACTGCGAGGTCCACTTTAATGTTCTTCAGATGTTTTGATTTCATTGCCTTGAATTTTCATTACTTTTCTCAGCATGGTTATGACATTTTATTGATCTTTTCTAGAGACAATGCATTACTTAATGTTTATTTGCTGGGGTTCCAGATGCTTTTCATTTTAAGTTAAATTCACACAGGATGCTTTCAGTCAGAGATCTTTCTCTTTAGTAGCTCTCTGTAGTTTTGCTCCTTGATGTGTTCTGGACAGTTAGATCTCAGAATGTTTTCATGGCGTAAATACAAATGAAGTCAGCTGACGGTGTGACCTGAGGACACAAAGGGTTGCAGCGTGAGGCAAACATCCTAATTCTGTGCTTCAGTGTTCATGAGAGTTGGGATGAAGTTTAGTACATTTCTTCTTTAAAATAGATGAAAATGTTCATGTGTCTTTTTTCCAAGTAATCATCAAGGAAAATTAAAGCAGCTGATGTTGTATTGCTCACTCCTGAAATTTATAGAGCTTGATTGCTGCATGTTGCTGCTTACCAGACAAAGTCACGTTTGGCCTCTTTCACACGAGTGTTCCGTATGTCCGTTTTTCATCTGTCCGTTTATGGATGAAAAACGGACACGCGTGTATTTCTATGGACTTGCGGATGTAAACGGATGAACAGCTTTTTACATCGATTTTTTTTGAACGGAAGAAAACCCTATTTTTCTTCAGCAAAAAACCCAGAACATACGAAAAACGGATGTAGATGGATGAAAATGTATCTAAACGGATGTAAACAGATGAAAAATGGATGAAAAAACATGTAAACTCATCGGTTTTTTGTTTGAAAAAAATGTGATAGAACTGAAGTAAAAAAATGGAACGCCTGTGTGAAAGCACCCTTAGAAACACTGGTCCAGCTGCAAGAAATAAGGACAAGCCAGTTAGTAACCATTACATCTGGGGTGTTCAACCTTTTAAAGAGCGAGGGCCACCTAAGTGCTTTGGTAACTGGTTGTGGGCCACAATGAAATGGTTCAGAATTTCAAATTTTTTTATTCTAAATTGAATAATGAACATTTTCCTCCTGTAGCCGTTAAATGCTGGTGGGAGGGAGAGGTGGAGAAGCCAACTTTCAGCAGTTGCAAGAGGAAAATGGAGAGGATTGCTTCCTTTATATGCCACCCCTCCTGTCCAAGTGTAAAAGAGAATGTAATAGGGAAGCCACATGGGCCCCCTGGAGCATGGGGCAGGGTTGCCATTGGTTCGGGGTCTGTGGTAAAAACATCTCAACTGTGAGGTTTTACTGCCCCCAACTCCCCCAAACGGCCCCCTATAAGGCTGCTTTTACACTGAAGCCCTGCGGTTTATCCGCACCAAAGATGGCTGGCAATGCCAGCTTGATGCACTCTGATGCTCTGGAAAGGTGGTTCAGCAAGCCAAGATTGCTATCAACATGTTACCAACCAAGGGCATTTACTTTACTGATTTGAGGTTGAGGGCCACAGGTTGAGCACCCCTACATTACATAATGGTGACCCTAATCCAGGCATTCTAATATTCCATCTTCCCTGCCTCCAGTGCTGTATCCCTCTTGTCAGCACACCACAATGCACGGTATGTTCATTGGCGCACCAGAGCTGTGTTGCTTTGCGCACTACAACACACATGACAAGTTAATATGTATTGAAGTTACTGCAACACACCCAATTGAAAAAGTGCTCTTTGACCCTCAAACTCATCAGAAGGAGACAGTGCTGTGAACACAAGTTTTCATTAGTTAGGTTATGGCTGTCTGTGTACCTCTGCAACTGGAAGTTTGAGGAAATCTCACAGGAATTCCCATCTTAGACATTTACCCACACTATCCAAAACAAAAAGTTCTGCCTTCACTCACACTTAAGCCTGGGTTCACACTTGTGTGGTGTGACATATCGCATGTGATTCGCACAGGAACCACACTACATTCCTGTAAAAATCACATGCGAATTCTGTGCGGTGCGATTTGAGCCATACATTTTGTATGGCTCAAATCACCGCATCCACACCAAAAAGGTGCAGGACCCTTTTTTTGGTCTGCACTAGAATCAGATGGCATGGGTATTCACCCTAATGCGATCCGATTCTGCACAATGCACTGCGTTTTGCAGACTGATTTTGGGGTGTTGTTAACATACACACCTGCAGCGGTTTGCATGAACGGGGTGCGATTGTGATGCGGTGCGGAACTTGCACACAAACCTCTGTGAATTCTGCACTACATCAGTGTGAACCCTGGCTAAAAGTCTTTTTTACATTAGCTACACGGAAAGGTTTCTTCACAGTAAGAGCTGTGCAAATGTGGAATAGACTCCCTCAAGAGTTGGTTCTGGCCAGCTCAGTGCATTGCTTTAAAAAAGGCCTGGATTCTTTCTTGGATACACAGAATATAACTGGTTACTAACATAGGTAAATTTGATCCAGGGAATATCCAATTGCCTTTCGGGAGATCAGAAAGGGATTTTTTCCCATGCAGGAGCAAACTGGATTATGCGTTGCTGGGTTTTTTATTTGTCTTCCTCTGGATCAACTGTGGGTATAGGATTATAACTTTTTTTATTTTTAATGGTTGAACTGGATGGACTTTTGTCTTTTTTCAGCCAGACTATGTATGTAACTATGTAAAGTGTTGAAAGGATGGAAGTGCCACATGAGCTTGTAGAGTCCTTTGAAAGATTTCATTTTGCAACAGTCAAACCATATCAGAGCTCAGCACTCCCTCTTCATCAGGGCTAAAATAGTTCATGCAGGCACCTAGCTTGATAAAGCAGCAGGACTCCACGATTGCTAGTGAGCAGCTTCTCGGATTACACAGCACCCATTATGTTGTAACATATCACCAGAAGGTTCAGCACCGCTATACCACAAAAAAATTGTTTACACTAGTGGGAAAGAATGCCATGTCTCTAAATAGCAATCAGATTGCAGAGGCATTTGAATGGGTTGTATTTGCATATGGTAGCACCCGCCAAACTCCAACGCTGCTTTTGTCTAATGCAGAGCTTGATATAAAAAGGTTTTAGACCTGATGTTGGCATCATTGTTGAGTAGTTTTTTGGATATTTCTGTTTTAACTGTGAAACTCTCATTATGGCTGAAGAATTTTAGCAAATGCAAATCCTGCTTCCATTCTGTAGATACTGAGATGGTCATGCAAGTGCGTTTAGTTAAAGGGCCTGCCTGATACAGTCATGGGTCAGTCCCAGTGTTTCGCACAATTGACCGCTTTGTCGCTGATGTAATGCTCACTACAGTAAACATAAGCACACTGTTGGAAGCAAAGTTCGATTTTTTTTTTTGCAGTGTTAGAAAAGTTTGTGTAATGAAGCTTATGGACGGGAAGAGGGACTATAGAAAACTCAGCAAAATGCATGACTGCAAAGGTCTAGAAGGAACCCCAAGACCCCAGACAAAGACCTTTTCAACATTGCTGAACAATATAGCCACAAAATAGTAACCCTTCATGCTTTTTCATATCAAGATAACTTAATTCCAATACTTTTTAAATCTACAGCTTTCATTAAAAGAATACCTGGTGATCCTGCCATAAAACACCTTTTTCAGGCACTTCATGTTTTTGGTTGACAATGAGTTGTGTGTAATATGCAGTTGACTGCCAGGGAAATCTTTGAAATAATATTTTTATGCATTGATTTCTTTCTCACTGAGTTGTATAGTATGCATAACTCAATGAACAAATGGAGAAGGTGATTTGAGGACATGGTGACAACTCACTATATTATTCACACTTATTACATAAAAGGGCATTTGTTTACAAACATCAAATGCCCAATCATTGTGTCCAAGAGGCAAAGCCTTTGAATACACATCAAAGGCTTCTAGCAGAGCAGCAGGTAAGACAATAGGGTGTGTGAACATAAGGCATGCTTGGACTTTGGTCCTGGACCAAATTTATGTAGATATGTTTTTTCTAAAAAAAAAAAAAAATTCCCACTTGCCATGGAAAGCTTTACATTTTTTATTACTTTTCTTTAATTTTTCCTTGCACCTCCTTAATAATAGGTTCAAACCTAAGTGTTTTCTTCAGTGTTTTGCAGAAATGCAGTACAGTCCATTTAACATGATTTCCTATAGGACAGGTCACATCTCTGCGTTTTCACCAGGAAAGGGTCAGGGACTTTTTTGAATGCAAAACGTTGCGTCTGTTAGTCTGGCTGAAAAAAGACAAGAGTCCATCCAGTTCAACCATTTAAAAAAAAAAAAAAAAAGTTATAATCCTACACCCACAGTTGATCCAGAAGAAGGCAAAAACCCCCCCAGCAAAGCACGGTCCAATTTGCTCCTGCAGGGGAAAAAAGCTAGGGTAAGGTCTACTTTAAAGTCCATGCACTGTACGTGATTATGATAGATATGCCTATCTTTTCATTTTATCTCAGGTTTAATATTCACACACAGGTATATTCCTCTATTTTCATGCTGGAATATTGACATATTTGCTCCTACAGGTATTTTATCAATGATTCAAATGTCTGGTCTACGTCTTTTCACATACACTGAATACATAAAATCATCTGGATAAGGATGCTTGTCTTAAAGTAAATGTAAACCTTAACTATATGGCATATAGTATGAAAATGCCCCATTAGATACTGTAGCTGTCCCAGGAACAGGTGTACCCATTGAAAGGTAGGTTCCGCTGACAGCTGTCAAATTTTGAAGGGCGATGGTTACCAGGGCAAACAGAATGTGCCCATTCAGTTTTTTTCTGCATGTTGACAGCAGACCTTTCTGGATCCCATGTTCAATCTATGGCCAGCCAAGTAAAAATGGACATTTTCCTAGGATCTAGCGATGTGCTCACCTGTGCCGTCCCTTCTCTTCCTCTTCTCTCCCTGGTGCCAGCATCTCAACCGTAGGCACGTGGCTGTGACAGCTGGTGGCTTCACAGCCAGGTGCCCACTGTGCATGTGCAAGTCGCACTGTGACTCCTGTATGGTCTTGCAGTCTTCTGGGACCTGTGAAGTGCCCCAGAAGACTGCAGGGGGGACGAACTTCTGACTCACTTTGCCGCGGCGAACTGAGCCAGAAGTGGGAGTGGGTACCTGTCAAAACCAGGTGCCCGCTCCCCTCTCCCCCCTAAAAAGTGCCAGATGTTGCAGTGGAGAGGGGAGAAGGCAGACAAGCAGAGCTTCCTCTTTTGGGTGGAACTCCACTTTAAGTGACTGTAAACAACCACACACCGCTTTATATCTGCATAGACTCACATGGAGCTTTCAATCAGGAAGTCTGTGAGAAAGGATCGTAATGAAAGAATCTTACATAGTATGAAACAAAATGTAATAGCAGTCTCTAAGTGACACTTCCACCTGGCAGCACTAGGGTCACCAGTTTGAATCTTAATCACAGCTCTACCTGCTGGGAGTCTGCATGTTCTCCCTGTGCCTGCGTGGGTTTCCTCCAGGTATTTTGGTATCTTCCCACATTCCAAAGACATGCTGGTGGGTTAATTGGCTCCTGTCTAAATTGGCCCTAATATGTGTATGAATGTGAGATAGGGACCTTAGATTGTAAGCTCCTCTAGGGCAGGGACTGATGTAAATGTACAAAATATATATGTAAAGCTCTGCATAATTTGTCGGCGCTAAATACTTATAATAAACAGGGAATCTGTAAGTACTTCCTCTACTTGGACTGAATCTTTGTTCTACTCAAAATAACTGATTTAAAAAAAAGGGCACACACAAGACAAAGAAATGCTTTCCTAACCATATTGATTTAGCATAATGCATTCCATACTATTATTATACAGGATTTATATAGAGCCAACAGTTTGCTCAGCGCTTTACAATATAAAGGGAGACAATACAGCAACAATACAATTCAATACAAGAGGGATAGGAGGGCTCTGCTCCTTGGAGCTTACACTCTAAGATGAAGGGGCTGGTGGTACAAAAGGTAATAACTGTGGGGAAAGAACTGATAGGAGAAATAGAAGATTCTGTTATTAGCAGGATAGGTTTCGCTGAAGAGATAGGTTTTCAGAGATCGCCTAAAAGTGGGCAGAGTAGGCGATAGTCGGATAGATTGAGGTAGAGAGTTCCAGAGGATGGAGGAGGCTCCGGAGAAGTCCTGGAGACTAGCATGGGAGGAGGAGACAAGGGAGCTGGAGAGCAGGAGGTCTTGGGAGCTGCGGAGAGGATGGTTTGGGTGATATTTGGAGACAAGATTGGTGATGTAATTTGGGGCATAGTTATAAATGGCTTTATATGTGATTGTTAATGTTTTGAATTTTATTACTTGGGCAATGGGAAGCCAGTGGAGGGATTGGCAGAGAGGGATGGCAGATACGGAACGGTTAGTAAGGTGGATGAGTCTGGCAGCAGCATTCATGATAGATTGAAGAGGGGATAGCCTGCGATGAGGTAGGCCAATGAGGAGGGAGTTACAATAGTCAAGGCGAGAGATAACAATGGAGTGAATAAGTTGCTTAGTAGTTTCCGAGGTCTACAAGATTTGGACAGCAATTGGATCTGGGGCTGGAAGGACAGATGGGAGTCTAGGATTACACCTAGTACCCTGGCATGAGGGGAAGGACTGATGGTTGTGTTATTGATCTTGATGGAGAAGTCAGGGGAGGGGGCACGGGCTGGGGGGAATACTAAGAGCTCAGTTTTGGAAAGATTGAGTTTGAGGAGGTGGTGTAACATCCATGCCGATATGTCACTTAGTAGGTTAGTAATGCAAGAGGAGACTGAAGGGGTGAGGTGAGGAGTAGAAAGATAGATTTGTGTGTCATCAGCACATTCATACTACTCATTCATAAGTCACCCATAAGATTGAATATATTTTAAGAGATGAGTAAATGGAAGAGTATAGAGGTCCACTACAAATACAGTATTTACTTATAAAAGCGCTGAGATGTAAGAAAATAAAAAGTAGTATGGCCACCAATGCATGCTGAATAAACATCAGTACATGCCATTGTTCTACTAATCAAACTGTATTTTATAGAAAGCCAGAAGGTGGCAGCCTTGGCTTGAAGTAGATATACATTCAGGAAAACATACCATAAGGTCTGATTTAAAGGGCTCTGCAGACAGATGAATGCATTAACAACAACTTTTACTAAAGTATTATTCTTCCTACTAACATAACTATTACTATTTTTTAAAGCATTCTGAAATTTGAGATGTAACTTTTTTCATTGTTTATATGGAAATAACAAACATAATGCAAAATAAATTTGCACACTTTTTTTACTTTACATTTTATTCTTTTATGTTCCAACTGCAGTTACAAAGCAGTTATGTGTATATTTGCAACTGTTGAACTAATACAATAATAAAATATCGATGATGTTTTTGTCCATACTGCTAAATATAACAATATAAAATGAGGTTTTATAAATACATAGATAATAAACAAACGACTTTCCATCCCAAATAATCATTGTGCCTAATCTAACATGTGAAGGTGGAATCCATTACTGGAAGCCTTGGTACGTGTGGTATGGTGGCTTTGCTGATTTTTTTTTTTTTTTAAATATCTAAATAATAATAAAACTGGCTGTTTGGTTTGTATTGTTTTCAGTTGCCCGTCGATCGTTTTTTTTTTCTTTTATGTGAAGCGAAGAAAAGGCGATAGACTTTTGTGGCCGTTGGAGGCATTACACACAAAGACAATTATACATTAATGTATCTGAGAAATGTGGGAAAGAGCTCATGGGAGAAGTGCTGGGCCAGACCACCCAACTCTGTTCACATGTTTAATTACAGTTGTTAGCTCACTTCATTTGTGATCAAAGCTGAATTGGAACATATGTCTCCGTTGGTGAAACGTAAGTTGCAAGATCAGTACATATGGCACATTTAAAAGGCGGTGAAAAATAGTTTTAGGGAGCTGAAACAAAAGGTGATCATTAGGGTGAAGGAAGGAGGCTGCTTTGATAGAGTTCATTCTGAGGACAGCGCCTATTCAGAATGTGCAGACACTACTTGTAAACAGACACTGATGTTCTCATCAGGAAATGTGGAAAAAAAAAAAAGAGACAAACCCAGGGAGAAAGTGCCTAGAGATAGGAGAAGTTAACACTGGACTAGTGTCATTCTCAGGATTAACCCTCCAGAGGCTGGAGTGCAGCTAAGGCAGATTTACTGTCCTCCTTTTTGAAGCTGCAATTGCATTTATCAGTCTCCCAACTCACATTTTGTTCCTTTATTTAAAGTAGATTTGATACTGTATTATATGTATTGTATTGATACTGTATATGTGTAGATTTGATAAGTGGTATTAACCACTTGCCCTCCTGAGGATTTACCCCCCTTCCTGACCAGGTCATTTTTTGCGTTACGGCGCTGCGTTACTTTAACTGACAATTGCGAGGTCATGCAAGGCTGCACCCAAATTAAATTTACATCCTTTTTTCCCACGAATAGAGCTTTCGTTCAGTGGTACTTAATCGCCTGTGCATTTTTTATTTTTTGCTCTATAAAAAAAAACAACACAATTTTGAGAAAAAAAATAATATTTTTGACTGTTTGCTATTAACCTCCCTGGAGGTATTCCCGAGTGTAGCTCGGGGTAAAGTTTCAGCACCACAAGCGGTAACCCCGAGCTACACTCAGAAATACCCTGCAGCATTGCTCCGGGATCTCTTCTTCACTTACCTTGTCCTTCGCTCCCGCGATGTCCCCCCTGCAGCGTTCTCAGCAATGTCCTCCGGCCGATGCTGGCATCTGTCTTCTGGGTTCCGTTCCCTGCGACGTCAGGACGTATGTGGACGGAACGGCGGGAAATTTAAAAATGTGAAAAAGTGACATTCACTAAATACACTAAAATCACATAGTAAAACATTACTGTATCAAACCATTTCACATACATTTTGTCCCTAGTGCTTTGTCCTGTGCTCTGCCTGCATTTTTACCATTCTTTCTGCCTGGAAACTGAGAAAAGTCCATGGCGTCCAAAAAGCGTCCCTTTAGGTCAAAAGTGGTTTTAGACCAACTAGAGAACAGCGATAGTAAATTAGAACTACTTGCAGAATTGAGTGATAATGATTCGTGGGGGAATTCATCATCAGATACTGAAAACGATTTTGCGACTTTGCTCAGTGATGTGCAAACTTGGAGCTATATTTCAAATTTCAGTGTGTTTGGTTTGATTACATTATTGAATTAAATTTATTATTATTATATTATTATTTTTTATGATAATTTATTAAATTATAATTTATGATTTCGTGTTTTAAGTTTTAACATCCCTGAGATGTTTACTAGACTCTTGTTCGGACAGATTTCAGTGAGTTATTCCTAAAAATTACAGGCCTACAATAAAAAACAACATATTTCCATGCAAAACAAATGTACCGCTTTGAGCACAGAAATACTGACATAATCAGACCACTAGGGAGGTTAAACATGCCCAGTAAAAAAAATGTACAAAAATCAAATTTCATCATAAATTTAGGCCAAAATGTATTCTGCTACATGTCTTTGCTAATAAAAATCCCAATACATGTAAATTGGTTATTGATACTGTATATGTTTAGATTTGATAAGTGGTGATAACCACTTGCCCTCCAGAGGATTTACCCCCCTTGCTGACCAGGCCATTTTTTGTGTTACGGCACTGCATTACTTTAACTGACAATTGCACGGTCATGCAATGCTGCACCCAAATGAAATTTATATCTTTTGTTTCCCACGAATAGAGCTGTCTTTCGGTGGTATTTGATCGCCTGTGCGTTTTTGATTTTTTTGGCTATAAAAAAAAAGTCCAACAATTTTGAGAAAAAAAAACTATATTTTTGACTGTTTGCTATTAAACATGTCCAGTAAAAAATGTTAAAAAACAAATTTCGTCATAAATTTCGGCCAAAATGTATTCTGCTACATGTCTTTGCTGAAAAAAATTCCAATACATGTAAATTGGTTAATGTCAAAGTCATAGCATTTACAAATGGTGGTATGTATACTGGGAATTTTGTTTTTTAAATTTTTTAAATTGTTTTTTAATTTTTTATTAGTAATGGCGGCAATCAACGACTTATAGCGGGACTGCAGGACTGTGGCAGGCATTCTGACACTGGGGGGAACTGACTTGGTATCACTGACATCCCCAGTGACACCAATACAGTGATCAGTGCAAATATAAAGTACTGACACTGTACTAATGACACTGGGCAGGAAGGGGTTAACATGTGCGGCGAATAAAGGGTTAACTGTGTGCTGTTTTACTGTGTGCTGTGTGTGTGCTTCACTGTAAGCACACTCTCAAAGCCATGCATAGCAGTGTGCAGGAGCTGACGGGAGAGATCTGTATTGTTTACTTACAGTTCTCTCCCTCTGCTGGTAATGCTCCTCGATCACCGGGTGCCAGCACGGGTAGGGCACATTCAGCTCGCACCCGCCTCCTATCCGAAGATACAAAATCACGTATATATACGTGATTTTGCGCACTTGTTCCGCCCTGTAGCAGTATTACTGCTATATGTAGAAGAAGCAGTTACAGAATATGTAAACCCTCACCTTTAAAAAAAAAAAATCAGTTCAGTTTAAAATGAAATGAAATGAAAACATTTGTGTATGGATATAGAAACATAAATACTTTCCTTTTCCCTTTTTTTAATAAGTGATCACATAATCTCTGTTCTTAGCTGTAGAGAGGTGGGAGAAGACATATAGCAGCACACTGATCTTCCCAGTGAATGCTGTGCAGGGAGGATGGGTGTGTTAGCACAAGCCTGATCATTGGATTATCTCCAAGCACAGCCAGAAAACTGTGCTCTCATACCTAGTGTGGTAAGTTTTTAATAGAAAAGCAGGGGGGCTGGCAGGAACACCAGGGATTTCAAACAAATGAAGCAATACAAAGAGAACAGAATACATGTTTATGCAAGTACATGGTTCTGAAGGCACATATCAGGAATATAAAAATGTTGCGTTTGCATATTCTTTAGCCCTGGTTTCTACTGAATGCGACTTTGAAATCGCGCTGCTTCACTTGAAGTAGCGTGATTTCAAAGCCACAGATCAGTGTGAATTTGTACCTCCAATTTCACTACAACTTGCCACTTCATTTAACCGAAATCAATGCAAGTCACAATGAAATCGGAAAAAAGTAATGCTATTTTTGAAATCACGCTACTTCAAATTGCACTGATTAAGACAGTGCCATAGATATACATTAGATGTGACTTCAGGTGCGATTTGTAAATCACATGTCGCACCTGAAGTCGCACCAGTGTGAACCAGGGCTTAAATCCCAAAACAAAAATGTTTATTGCAGCTTACCAATCCTTTATTTTTATCCTCTGATCTGGCCAGTAACATACTCCTGTCTTAACCTCCCTAGCGGTCTGATTATGTCCATATTTCTGTGCTCAAAGCGGTACATTTTGTTGCATGGAAATATGTATTTTTTTTATTGTAGGCCTGTCATTTTTAGGACTAACTCACTGAAATCTGTCCGAACAAGAGTCTAGTAAACATCCTGGGTAGGATAACACTTGAAACACGAAATCATAAATTATAATATAATAAATAATCATAAAAAATAATAATATAATAATAATATATTTAATTCAATAATATAATCAAACCAAAAACACTGAAATTTGAAATATATCGCCAAGTTTGCACATCGCTGAGCAAAGTCGCAAAATCGTTTTCAGTGTCTGATGACGAATTTCCCCACGAATCATTATCACTCAATTCTGCAAGTAGTTCTAATTTACTATCACTGTTCTCTAGCTGGTCTAAAACCACTTTTGACCTAAAGGGACGCTTTTTGGACACCATGGACATTTCTCAGTTTTCAGGCAGAAAGAACGGTAAAAATGTAGGCAGGGCACAGGACAAAGCACTCTGGACAAAATGTATGTGAAATGGTTTGATACAGTAATGTTATACTATGTGATTTTAGTGAATTTAGTGAATGTCACGTTTTGTCATTTTCAAATTTCCCGCCGTTCCATCCCCGTACGTCCCGTCGCTCGCAGGGGACGGAACCCAGATGATAGATGTCGGCATCCGCCGGATTACATTGCCGGGACCACTGCAGGAGGGACATCGCAGGAGCGCAGGACAAGGTAAGTGAAGAACAGATGTCGGAGCAGCGCCGCATGGTAAGCCTGAGTGTAGCTCAGGGTTACCGCTTGTGGTACTGAAAGTTTACCCCAAGCTACACTCGGGAATACCGCCAGGGAGGTTAAGATTCTCTTAAGAGCGATCAGCAGTGGATCACTTTTCAGAGGGCATTTGAAAAACAGTGAGGAGGTGTTGTGTCACCTCTTCACTACCTGTTTTAACCCCTAAAGGCCTGTACAAGCATAGCAACACCATATATAAAAATAATTACATCCAATTTACTATAAATATGAATTATTGCTTAAAACAATATCAGTATTTATAATGTGCATAAAGAGCAGCTGAACGCGCCTGTGAAATCACTAAAACACAGTATTACGAAGACCTAAAAAAACATCAGTGCAGCGCTCTTTTATAAACACAACATACAAGGTGTGACAATCTAATTTCTGGAATGCCCGCAGCGTAGCACTATGGTGGTGCATTTGCACTCGAGCGTGTTCCGACATGTTCTAACCTGCACTCGCCTGGGTCGCAGACCAGTTGACTCTTTACTGAGCAGTTGAGTCTATAACACGTGCGTTCGTTGTGCTGTTGGCAGAAAATGAGTGACAGGAATCTGGAGCTGTGGATTAGCATCACATTTTGCATGAAAATCAGCAAAAGTGCAAGTGAAACTTTAGCTCTGTTACAAAAGGCAAGTGTTTAAAGCAGAGTTCCACTCACACTGCCAAAAAAAAAAAGTCAGCAGCTACAAAAACTGTAGCTGCTGACTTTTAAAAAACAGCCACTTAGCTGTCCCTCGGTCCCGCGGTGTGTCCCCTGCAGCCCGTTTCACCGGCTGTCCTGTATTCCAGGAGGCCAGCATCCTCAGTGTGGGCAGCCGGCTGTGATAGCTTGCGGCTTCACAGCCGGGTACCCACTGCACATGTGCGAGTAGCGCTGCTCTTCCTGAATGGTCCTCTAGTCTTCTGGGACCTGTCATGTGTCCCAAAAGACTACAGGGAGGGAGGGAGGACACCTTCCACTTCCGATCGCCTAGGCGATCGGACTGGAAGTGGGAGCGGGTACCTGTCAAATTCGGGTACCCGCCCCCCCACCCCTCAAAGGTGCCAATCCTTAATGGGGAGCGGGGGAGCAGTCCTTAAAGCAGAACTTCCCCTTTTGGGTGGAGCTCTGCTTTAAGGAAGGGTGGGAAGATATCCACAATGACACAAGAAGTGGGCAACCAAAAACACATAGGACGGATACAAATCTAAACCCTTGTATGCTCAGAGTGAAGATTGAGTCTGCAGATGATGGCAGAAAAATTGATCATGAACAGTGATCATGATCAAAAACAGTGCGGCAGATTCTAATGGAGGGTTTGGAATGAGAAAGATTCCCGCAAAGATGGTGCCTCAACTCTTAAAAGAAAATCAGAAAGAACATTGTCTTCAAATTTCATCCATTCTTTTGAAGAATGCAGAGGTGTTTCATATTTTTTTACAGTCCATTCCTGGAATTTAATTGTCAAACCTCATATATGATAATCCCAAAATAAATATTTTGTAACCCATAAATATTTCCTAAACAATAAAGTGTCTTTGTGCTTTAATCCTTCATTTTTAATAAAATGTCCATATCAAGTCCAAAATAATAAAGGGCTCCACACTATTGCTATGCAATATCGTGTAAAAGAAAATCTGAACGTATAGATCAGTGTAAGAAATCCTTCATCCCAAGTGCATACACTTCATACACCTCCTTGCCACAATCGAGTAGATCCTTACCTATTTTGGTGGACCTTGCTAATAGGTATGGTTAGCAACAGTATATTGTAATCCTTCCCCAGTGATTCTCCTCAGCTCAACAAACTCTCAAACTGGCTCCAGGGTCCTCACATAAACCCATGAATAACCATCAGAATGCATTGCGCATTTGTGGGTCGGCCACATTCAGTTGAATGTGTCTTGTCCAGCAGGCAGTATTACCCAACAAAGGTGACAGCAGGGATAATTTTTGCCGCCCTACAATGCAAAGCACCATGACCATGGCCTGTGTAGTCTAGGGAGGAGCAGTTAGGGGTGGTAAAAACACAGCTGGACTTCACATTTTTGCAGTTCTCCCATGCAACCAAAAATGAAAACTAACCCTTAGGGTCAGGGCCGGGACTGAAGGGGGGAAGGAAGGGTTGCACCTGACCTGGGCACAGTGGGGTTAATTTACTAAAGGCAAATGGACTGCACTTAGCTTAGTAAATGAGGTAAAGCTTCACTTTACATACAACACCCAATCAACAACCCAAAACAGCAGCGCTTTCCCTTATTTACTAAGCTCTGGAGCAACTGCACTTGCAGAATGCAATTGCATTCACAAAGTGCACAGTCTATTTGCCTTTAGTAAATCAACTCGTGTCTTTATTTATTGGGGCAGCAGCCCACACAGCATATTCAAGCAAGCTGGGAGCCCACACTCAACCCTTTCATCTTTTACTGAACCACTCTGCTGCCTGGGCACTGCCCTACCTAACAGGAAAACCACCCAACTCTGGAGCAGTGATGCAGTGATGTCTCCAGTGGTGAAGTCCATTGTCTGCACCAGTGGTGTACTTAGGGGTGTGGTCATACCCAGTTTTTTTTTGGGATGCACCTTGCAACTTTTAGACAGAAGCGCACTGTAATAAAGTATCACATATCCCAGTTTAAGAAGACAATCGAGGGCACCAACAACAGACGACAGCTAAAGCTTGGCATTTTGGCCTTGGGCACTGGATGACATTGTCCATGCACTGCTTAGGGTATAAATAGAGTGGGCAACCTCCTGTGCTCAAGCTAGATGTTCCAGAAAGGAAGAACCTCAGATCTTCAACAAATCACAGTAAGGTAATGATTTTTAGCCCCCTAAGGACTGGGAAAGCCCAAAAGGAACACTGGAAGAAGCAAAAACAGAGGGCTCACCAGCCTTGTGCATTACCTATATATATAATTTTACTGAAGAAATAAAACAGATGTGTACTCACAAACAGCATATATTATCCAGCTCATCAATGTCCATAGTGGCCTGCAATGCCTGGTCCACTGAGCAAGTCCTAAAATGGCTGATGCATTTTAAAGGCAGGTTCCCTCTTCCTCAGATCTAAACAATAGTCTTATATACTCCATCATAAATACCTTTTGAGATGTTGCATAATACCTAAACTCCTCCCACTCCCAGGTATGCTGTATTAAATAAGTCAAGCGACTCCACTTAAAGAGGAAGTTGAAAACATGTGACCATTCTCATAGGCGTAGATGTAAACATCAGTAAAAAAAAAAAAGGCTATGGCACAAATGATTTTAATAATATGCTATGTCTGAATATAATATAATAAAATAATTTAAAAATCAAATGGATACACACACACTGCTTAGAGTATCTCCACTCCACTGGAGGATCAATGAAGACACCTTTGGTGAGCAGCATTGTCAATCTGGGGAGAGAGAGGACTAACCGTCCTGGCGAAAAGATGGCCACCGGAGCTCCACGTTGCTCCGGCGGCGTGACATCACGGCGTTATTGACTCCTCCTATGCGTTCCGTGCAGCATGCATCCACCCAGACAACGGTTGGTCCAAGTTACACTGATATATACATTTTTTACCTGGATACCTGCTATTTTCTGGATGCTTCATACTCAATAAACTACTATACTACACTATGGAGTTTTCTCTGCTTTAAACTCCCCTTGGGAGGATTACTTTGCAGATTCCCAGGACCCACAGTGGGATTTCTATATACCTGGTGAGCTGACCTGTCCATTCCTTAAAGGGACCTCTGTTATCCTTCCACCATACACCAGATGCTACACGACCCAGGCACATTCAGTGAGGGATTCTACTCCACTCCTGTCCAGACTGGATGATCTTCGGTGATATCGGGATTTGTAGTCCACTTATTCACAGAACTGCGTAACCGTACTGTTTTTAAAAAATGACCGCTTGTACAGGGAACGTCTCCACATATTGCTGTCTCAGGCAAGGGGGGATTGGGCAGCAGCTGCAGCATTGGGAACAAGTTACACGTTCCACCTTAAAAAGGGGTTGAACATGTAACATATTCCCAAAGGCGAACTTATTATTTAAAGCTGAACCCCAACTGACCATTAAAGGTGACCATTGTAAGTATCCCTGACAATGTTAAATGGTTTGTTTTGACATCTGCCATGTTAGCTGAAAAGCTTGGTCTGTTAACCACATCCCGACTTTTGTCAATCCGAGTGGACATCGTTGCAACACAGCTGATGACTGATCTGTGACTGATCTGTGATTAATCTGTGTACTGGCCTGCTGACGGTACCATATGATCGCTGTCACCAGTCAGTGTCCCTCATCACTGCCACACCAGTTATATGATGACGATGTACTGCACTGGTAAGACAGTATGTCAACATAAATCAGTGATTTTTTTTTTTATTTCTTAATTTTCCGAAAGATTATGACAAAAAATTACAACTTCAAAAAACTCACCATGCCTCTTACTAAATACCTTGGACTCTACTTACCAAAAAGGGGTCATTTGGGGATATCGTACTGTCCTGACATTTATGGGCCTCAAGATATTAGATCGGCCTTCAGTATATCAGGATTGATCGATTGTTAGATACATTATACACGCATATGAACTTTAATGGTATCCTATTTGTAGTCCGTAGGGTTCAATATTGATTTGGCCCACCCTTTGCAGCTAGAACAGCTTCAACTCTTCTGGGAAGGCTGTCCACAAAGTTTAGGAGTGTGTCTATGGGAATGTTTGACCATTCTTTCAGAAATACATTTATGAGGTCAAACACTGATGTCAGATGAGAAGGCCTGGCTTGCAGTCTCTGCTCTAATTCATCCCAAAGGTGTTCTACCGGGTTGAGGTCAGGACTCTGTGCAGGCCAGTCAAGTTCTTCCACCCCAAACTCCATGTCTTTATGGACCTTGCTTTGTGCACTGGTGCACATTCATATTGGAACAGGAAGTGGCCATCCCCAAACTGTTCCCACAAAGTTGGGAGCATGAAATTGTCCAAAATGTCTTGGTATTTTTAAGCCTTCACTGGATCTAAGGGGCCAAGCCCAACCCCTGAAAATCAACCCCACACCATAATCCCCCCTCTACCAAATTTTACACTTAGCACAATGCAGTCAGGCAAGTACCGTTCTCCTGGAAACTGCCAAACCCAGACACTTCCATTGGATTTCCAGACAGAGAAATGTGATTCGTCACTCCAGAGAACACATCTCCACTGCTCTAGAGTCCAGTTACAGCGTGCTTTACACCACTACATCTGATGCTTGGCATTGCACTTAGTGATGTAAGGCTTGGATGCAGCTGCTCGGCCATGGAAACCCATTCCATGAAGCTCTCTACGCACTGTTGTTGTGCTAATCGGAAGGCCACATGAAGTTTGGAGTTCTTTAGCTATTGACTCTGCAGACAGTTGGCAACATCTGCACACTGTGGGCTTCACCATGCATTGACCCCGCTCTGTCATTTTAAGTGACCCACCACTTCATGAGTTGATGTTGTTCCCAGTTGCTTCCACTTTGTTATAATACCACTAACAGTTGACCGTGGAATATTTAGTAGCAAGGAAATTTCACGGATGGACTTATTGCACAGATGGCAACCTATCACGGGACCACGCTGGAATTCACTGAGCTCCTGAGGGTGACCCATTCTTTCACAAATATATGTAGAAGCAGTGTGCATGCCTAGGTGCTTGATTTTATAAACCTGTGGCCATGGAGGTGATTGGAACACCTGAATCCAGTGATTTGGAGGGGTGTCCCAATACGTTTGGCAATATAGTGTATGTACTGTAGTTTGTGGACTCTATAACTTTCCTACACACTATAAAATATACACTGATTTGGGTTTTCACCAAAGAAATGTAGCAGAATACATTTTGGCCTAAAGAAAAGAACAATTATTTATTTGTAAATTTTTATAACAGATTTTTTTTTTAATATAGCAAAAAATAAAAAACCCAGTAGTGATTAAGTAACACCAAATAAAAGCTCTATTTGTGTGAAAACAATTATAAAAATTTAGTTTGGGTACAGTGTTGCATGACTGTGCTATTGTCATTCAAAGTGTGACAGCACTGAATGCTGAAAATTGGCCTGGGCAGGTAGGAGGTAAAAGTGCCCGGTATTGAAGCGGCTAAGGAAAGGTGAAAAAGAGCAAAGCAGTTGGGGTATTGGCACAGGTAATATGTGCACTTCTGAGAGCACCAGTCTCCACCATAAAAGAGCCCACACAAAATCTATCCGGAGATGAAGATGGAAGTGTTAGTAACTCAGGACAAGCCTCTTGTTAGGAATACAAGCAGTCTCCAGGATACATGCAAAGAAAGAGAATAAAAAAAGAGCCTCTAAGTGCAGAATTTCATCTATTTATTAAGATAAGAGTGCATGAAAGCAACTCATATTTAGGCAAAATAAAATAGGCATGTACAAAAGTCCATCTGCACTGCATAAGAGTCACTGCCTGCGCTGTTGATCTGAGGCCACCACTCAACTGGGTCTCGGAAGCCTGCTGTGCGTGAAGGAGAACCAGGAGAGAGGGCTGAAGTGCTCGTGGAGCACAGCGTCACGTGTGATGACGTCACCAGATGTTTTTGCAACGCTTTTAAAAAAGTACAAAGCATAATATGAAATAGCGGTACAAAAAAACAGCACTATTGGTATATACGTTATAAACAAATAAAATGAGAGGGGAAGTATAACAGATTTATTTGTGAAAATAAAGGGGAAAAAAGAAAAATAATGCAGCCACCACTTGTAAGAATTGGCAAGCTGCAATATATTAAAGCTGAATTCCAGATATGGATATTTTTGCATAGTTACATTGTTCCAGCGTGGACTAATGTAAGAATGCATATTCCATGCCTGGCTGTAAATAGAGAATTACTGTAGTAGCCCCGCACAGCTGTGCTGTTCTCAAACTGTGACAGTGAGTGCGGTGGGGAGGAACGCATATCCGCTGTCACAGGGAGGGGAGGAATCAGGGGTGCAGGGGCAGGTCTAGAGCATGTTACACATTACACCCTAAATATGGTGTCTTCTTGTATCTCTCTGGATGTGTAGTAAACAGGTATTCCTACACGATTTTTCACTTCCATCCAACTTCTGTAGCCATTACGTAGCCAAATCATTGTTGCCCGATGTACAATAACATAATGCAGAACATGTAGGGTGAACCAGCTCTGTGATAGCTTGTTTCAGTGTTATTTATTTATTTCAGGTACTTATATAACGCCGTCAATTTACACAGTGCTTTATATATATATTGTACATTCACATCAGTCCCTAACCCTCAAGGGGTGTACAATCTAAGGTCCCTAACTCACATTCATATACAGTCAGGTCCATAGATATTGGGACATCCACACAATTCTAACATTTTTGGCTCTATACACCACCACAATGGATTTGAAATGAAACGAACAAGATGTGCTTTAACTGCAGACTGTCAGCTTTAATTTGAGGGTGTTTACATCCAAATCAGGTGAACGTTGTAGGAATTACAATAGGACAATAACACATGCAGCGCTAAAAAATGAAACATGAAAACATCTAAAGTAACATGTGATGGACTACTAGTGCTTAGTAGTGACTAATAAGTGTCCTCATAGCATGAATGCAATAGTCCCAATAAACTTGTGCAAGACGTGATGAACTCCGTGCTGTGAAGTGTTTAATATTATGCACTCACCAGAAAGCGCATAAAAAAGCGCATTTGAGTTGTCAGACCACTCCTGGTCCCAGAAGGGTTGAACCTATATGGATCCTCCGGCAAGCTGTCACTCTGTCACTCCTTAACCAGCAGGGGGACTCCCGACATCCAAAGGACCCCACAGGGATAATCCAGGCTCATTAACCAGGGCACTCACATGCAGTATCCACCTTGAGGGGGGGGGGGGCTTGACCAGAAAGCCCACCCCAAAAAACACTGATAGTGTAGTATGTTCCAAACAAATGTTCTTTATTAAAGATGATGTGTACATATAACTCACAGGGTATCCCAGATACAAAGATGGCCGCCGGCCTCCACGAGGTACGGAACGGCGTGACGTCACCAGCTAGGCTCCACCCTGACGCGTTTCGTGCGGACGAGCACGTTATCAAAGGGAGCGAGCACTAGCCGGACAAACCTATATATACCGTTCCACGCGCATGCGCGGTGGAACGAAAAAGCCGGTGACGCCATTTTGGCCCGCTCGCGCATGCGCAAAGCATGCGATAGCGGCCATTTTCTAGGTTATCACGGCTCAGGGTAGGCGACCCTTATACATTGCAGAGAAACTTTCTCACCCGCCCTGTCATAACGGAGACAGGTGTAACGGGGGGCGGTGGGCCACGGCAGAAACCATAAACATTAACCGCAGGGAGTGTGATATGTGTAAATAGACTGCCCTTAGTTCTATTACAAACAGATTTAATATAGGTGCAGTCAGATTGCCTATATAAAGGCTAGTTGAATAGCGCTTAATGCACACCCCTAAATATATGTTAAAATGTGGCCAAACCTCCCTCAGATCCAACTAGACTTTATAAATAATAAAGAATTATGCCTAAAAACACCCCCCTGAGCCATGATATATTAAATTGCACATAATGTAAGAGAATACTATATGACATATAAATAGAATAAAAAGTCATAAAAGATACATAAACATATGAAAATGTGCAAATGGTATGAAACGAAGTGAAAAATATGTAAAAGATGCTTAAAATGATAAAAACTTATCAACTTGTATCAATAAAACAATTAATGTCAAGGTCTACATTCAGGCCTTGAGGGAAAGAAGACTGTAACTCATAGATCCACTTTGTTTCCAGTTTAGAAACCGATCTCTTTTTATATGTACCCCTCCAATATGGTTTCACAATATCTATAGCCGCAAATTTCAGGCATTTGGGATTATTGTTATGGCACAGTCTATAGTGTAAAGATAGTGAGTGGTCCTTGAAACCTTTTTTAATATTTTTAAGGTGCTCACGCAATCTATCCCGTAGCCTTCTTGTGGTCCTCCCAACATATTGTTTTCCACAACCGCATTCTAATAGGTAAACAACATAAGTACTGTTACAGGTGATGGTATTTTTAATTTCATATGTTCTGTTGGTAATGTTGGAGGCAAAAGTTTTCACCGGTCTTTTGTGTGTGCCATTATTAACACAAATCATACACCTGTTACATGGATAAAAACCCTTGTGCCCAAAATTAAAGGTTACATTTTTTGGGGGGTTCACAATGTTGGGGGCTAGGGACAACCTAAGTGGTGGTGCTCTACGAAAAATAATCTCCGGACGGTTAGGTAATTCTTTTCCCAATACCGGGTCATTCAACAGAATGGACCAGTTTTTCTTAATTATCTTTGAGACATCTTTAAATTGGGTATTAAAGTTAGTGATAAACGGACAGACCATATTACTCTTGACCGCTATGGTGGGCTCGAGTAGTTCATTCCTATCTTTATTTAGTACTTCCTTTATTATTTTAGTCAAGAAAGGTTCGTCATAGCCCTTTTCCAAAAATCTTTCTTTTAGAGTTATAGACTGTCTGTGAAAATCCTCAATGTTATCACAATTTCTTTTTATCCGAAGGAATTGACCTTTCGGGATATTCATTAGCCATTTTGGGTGATGGCAACTGTCAAGTGGAATAAAACTGTTCCGATCTGTTTCCTTAAAAAATGTTCTAGTTAAGATATTCATGTCTGATATAAAAAGAGTAAGATCTAAAAAATCAATTTGTTTAAGATCGTACTGGTAGGAAAATTTAATATTGGATTCATTAAAATTTAATGTAATAAAAAAATTCTTAAGGGTGAATTCATCGCCCTGCCATAGTAGGAACACGTCATCAATATATCTCCGATAAAACAAAAGGTCGGGCCATTCCCTGGAGTAGATGAGATCTTCCTCCCATCTGCCGCCATTCCATCATCATGCTTAATGCTGCTGTAAAGTGCTGACACATCTGCTGTGACCAAATATGTGGGAGAATTCAGTTTAATGGTTTTGATGTCTACAAGCATTTGTTTTGTGTCTCTTAGAAATGCTGGTGTTTTGGCCACCAGAGGCTGCAAAAACACTTTACTCAGCACTTTACAGCAGCATTAAGCATGATGATGGAATGGCGGCAGCCGATTTCTATCTGAATATGGCCACGGACATTCCCACAACACAAAGAATATTTATTTTAGACCTTCTTAAATTTGCTATGACACACAACTACTTTTGGTTTGGGAATGAATTCTATTTACAAACTACGGGCGTCGCTATGGGCGCCAAGTTTGCCCCAAGCCTGGCAAATCTATTTATGGCGAGATGGGAGGAAGATCTCATCTACTCCAGGGAATGGCCCGACCTTTTGTTTTATCGGAGATATATTGATGACGTGTTCCTACTATGGCAGGGCGATGAATTCACCCTTAAGAATTTTTTTATTACATTAAATTTTAATGAATCCAATATTAAATTTTCCTACCAGTACGATCTTAAACAAATTGATTTTTTAGATCTTACTCTTTTTATATCAGACATGAATATCTTAACTAGAACATTTTTTAAGGAAACAGACCGGAACAGTTTTATTCCACTTGACAGTTGCCATCACCCAAAATGGCTAATGAATATCCCGAAAGGTCAATTCCTTCGGATAAAAAGAAATTGTGATAACATTGAGGATTTTCACAGACAGTCTATAACTCTAAAAGAAAGATTTTTGGAAAAGGGCTATGACGAACCTTTCTTGACTAAAACAATAAAGGAAGTACTAAATAAAGATAGGAATGAACTACTCGAGCCCACCATAGCGGTCAAGAGTAATATGGTCTGTCCGTTTATCACTAACTTTAATACCCAATTTAAAGATGTCTCAAAGATAATTAAGAAAAACTGGTCCATTCTGTTGAATGACCCGGTATTGGGAAAAGAATTACCTAACCGTCCGGAGATTATTTTTCGTAGAGCACCACCACTTAGGTTGTCCCTAGCCCCCAACATTGTGAACCCCCCAAAAAATGTAACCTTTAATTTTGGGCACAAGGGTTTTTATCCATGTAACAGGTGTATGATTTGTGTTAATAATGGCACACACAAAAGACCGGTGAAAACTTTTGCCTCCAACATTACCAACAGAACATATGAAATTAAAAATACCATCACCTGTAACAGTACTTATGTTGTTTACCTATTAGAATGCGGTTGTGGAAAACAATATGTTGGGAGGACCACAAGAAGGCTACGGGATAGATTGCGTGAGCACCTTAAAAATATTAAAAAAGGTTTCAAGGACCACTCACTATCTTTACACTATAGACTGTGCCATAACATTAATCCCAAATGCCTGAAATTTGCGGCTATAGATATTGTGAAACCATATTGGAGGGGTACATATAAAAAGAGATCGGTTTCTAAACTGGAAACAAAGTGGATCTATGAGTTACAGTCTTCTTTCCCTCAAGGCCTGAATGTAGACCTTGACATTAATTGTTTTATTGATACAAGTTGATAAGTTTTTATCATTTTAAGCATCTTTTACATATTTTTCACTTCGTTTCATACCATTTGCACATTTTCATATGTTTATGTATCTTTTATGACTTTTTATTCTATTTATATGTCATATAGTATTCTCTTACATTATGTGCAATTTAATATATCATGGCTCAGGGGGGTGTTTTTAGGCATAATTCTTTATTATTTATAAAGTCTAGTTGGATCTGAGGGAGGTTTGGCCACATTTTAACATATATTTAGGGGTGTGCATTAAGCGCTATTCAACTAGCCTTTATATAGGCAATCTGACTGCACCTATATTAAATCTGTTTGTAATAGAACTAAGGGCAGTCTATTTACACATATCACACTCCCTGCGGTTAATGTTTATGGTTTCTGCCGTGGCCCGCCGCCCCCCGTTACACCTGTCTCCGTTATGACAGGGCGGGTGAGAAAGTTTCTCTGCAATGTATAAGGGTCGCCTACCCTGAGCCGTGATAACCTAGAAAATGGCCGCTATCGCATGCTTTGCGCATGCGCGAGCGGGCCAAAATGGCGTCACCGGCTTTTTCGTTCCACCGCGCATGCGCGTGGAACGGTATATATAGGTTTGTCCGGCTAGTGCTCGCTCCCTTTGATAACGTGCTCGTCCGCACGAAACGCGTCAGGGTGGAGCCTAGCCGGTGACGTCACGCCGTTCCGTACCTCGTGGAGGCCGGCGGCCATCTTTGTATCTGGGATACCCTGTGAGTTATATGTACACATCATCTTTAATAAAGAACATTTGTTTGGAACATACTACACTATCAGTGTTTTTTGGGGTGGGCTTTCTGGTCAAGCCCCCCCCCAAGGTGGATACTGCATGTGAGTGCCCTGGTTAATGAGCCTGGATTATCCCTGTGGGGTCCTTTGGATGTCGGGAGTCCCCCTGCTGGTTAAGGAGTGACAGAGTGACAGCTTGCCGGAGGATCCATATAGGTTCAACCCTTCTGGGACCAGGAGTGGTCTGACAACTCAAATGCGCTTTTTTATGCGCTTTCTGGTGAGTGCATAATATTAAACACTTCACAGCACGGAGTTCATCACGTCTTGCACAAGTTTATTGGGACTATTGCATTCATGCTATGAGGACACTTATTAGTCACTACTAAGCACTAGTAGTCCATCACATGTTACTTTAGATGTTTTCATGTTTCATTTTTTAGCGCTGCATGTGTTATTGTCTTAGTGTGAAGGTTTGAGGTTTGTGCCTTTCATGCCAGCTGCTTGCCACGCATCTCCAAGCGCTCGTTAATTATCTCTCTTTAGGAATTACAATAGTTTGCATATGTGCCTCCCACTTGTTAAGGGACCAAAAGTAATGGGACAGAATAATAATCATAAATCAAACTTTCACTTTTTAATACTTGGTTGCAAATCCTTTGCAGTCAATTACAGCCTGAAGTCTGGAACGCATAGACATCACCAGACGCTGGGTTTCATCCCTGGTGATGCTCTGCCAGGCCTCTACTGCAACTGTCTTCAGTTCTTGCTTGTTCTTGGGGCATTTTCCCTTCAGTTTTGTCTTCAGCAAGTGAAATGTATGCTCAATCGGATTCAGGTCAGGTGATTGACTTGGCCATTGCATAACATTCCACTTCTTTCCCTTAAAAAACTCTTTGGTTGCTTTTGCAGTATGCTTTGGGTCATTGTCCATCTGCACTGTAAAGCGGCGTCCAATGAGTTCTGAAGCATTTGACTGAATATGAGCAGATAATATTGCCCGAAACACTTCAGAATTCATCCTGCTGCTTTTGTCAGCAATCACATCATCAATAAATACAAGAGAACCAGTTCCATTGGCAGCCATACATGCCCACGCCATGACACTACCACCACCATGCTTCACTGATGAGGTGGTATGCTTAGGATTATGAGTCGTTCCTTTCCTTCTCCATACTCTTCTCTTCCCATCACTCTGGTACAAGTTGATCTTGGTCTCATCCGTCCATAGGATGTTGTTCCAGAACTGTGAAGGCTTTTTTAGATGTCGTTTGGCAAACTCTAATCTGGCCTTCCTGTTTTTGAGGCTCACCAATGGTTTACATCTTTTTGTGAACCCTCTGTATTCACTCTGGTAAAGTCTTCTCTTGATTGTTGACTTTGACACACATACACCTACCTCCTGGAGAGTGTTCTTGATCTGGCCAACTGTTGTGAAGGGTGTTTTCTTCAGCAGGGAAAGAATTCTTCGGTCATCCACCACAGTTGTTTTCCGTGGTCTTCCGGGTCTTTTGGTGTTGCTGAGCTCACCGGTGGGTTCCTTCTTTTTAAGAATGTTCCAAACAGTTGTTTTGGCCACGCCTAATGTTTTTGCTATCTCTCTGATGAGTTTGTTTTGTTTTTTCAGTCTAATAATGGCTTGCTTCACTGATAGTGACAGCTCTTTGCATCTCATCTTGAGAGTTGACAGCAACAGATTCCAAATGCAAATAGCACACTTGAAATGAACTCTGGACCTTTTATCTGCTCATTGAAATTGGGATAATGAGGGAATAATACACACCTGGCCATGCAACAGCTGAGAAGCCAATTGTCCCATTACTTTTGGTCCCTTAACAAGTGGAAGGCCCATATGCAAACTGTTGTATTTCCTACATCGTTCACCTGATTTGGATGTAAATACCGTCAAATTGAAGCTGACAGTCTGCAGTTAAAGAACATCTTGTTCATTTCATTTCAAATCCATTGTGGTGGTGTATAGAGCCAAAAATGTTAGAATTGTGTTGATGTCCCAATATTGACCTGACTGTACAAGGGCCAATTTAGACAGGATCCAATTAACCTGCGAGCATGTCTTTGGGGTGTGGGAGGAAGCCCACGCAGGCACAGGGAGAACATGCAAACTCCAGGCAGGAGGTGACATGGCTGGGATTTGAACCAACGACCCTAGTACTGCCAGGCAGAAGTGCTAACCAATTAGCCACTGTGCTGCCCCAAATGCAGAAACTCCAGTCATCATCTAGTCCTGCCCTTAAGTAGGATGGCAAAAGCCAAGGTAGTTGGAGATTGTAACCATTGCAGCTATTGGCAAAAGTAAAAAGGGACCCACAACTACTGATACAGACATTTCACAGGTAAGAATCTGAATTCTAATGCTGGTGTTAAAGTCGAAGTATGAGGAAACCACTACCCGCTCATTTAGCTTTTGGAAAACATATGTAGCCAAGCACTCGTTAGCTGTACATCAGCTATAAAATATTAAAATGGCGTCAATTCACAGAGTCATGAGATTCATTTTAATTTACCTTTAAATTTATCACACTTGGGTCAAAGTCCAGCTGCTTTATTTCCCTATATTCAGTCTTGGGTGACTGAGCTGCTGTCAGACTTGTGACTAATCAAAGAGAAGAAAAGCAGCAGATCCTCCAGTGGCTGCCTCCTCAGATGTCACGGGAAGTGGGGGGAACAGCAAAGAACGGCCTTAACAACTAAGCAATGGACACTCTTGGAAGTTTCAGATACCAGTTAGATTTTTAGCACCAATCAATCGCTAGATAATCGACACTTGTTGTGCAAGTATGTACTTTTTTTTAGTTTAACTGATAGTAGCTTAACTGATAGCTGAGATTATTTGATTAAATGTAATTTAGGTGTTGTTTTAACCCCTTACATTCAGCAAGAGGCAGGGTACGTGGTGCTACTGTTGGCTGGCACTTGCTGGAAAAATTCCTAACTCGTGTTCCAATGACCAAACAGGAAGGAAGTGATACCCTAGTTACAGTCAGGTCTTTTTTTCTCAGAGAATAGGTGCAGGTACTCCCCCCTTCTGAGTCACCCCTTGTCTCTGACCCTACCCACCTCCATGCACCATCCCTAGGTTCCACCCCCTACCCATCTTCCAGTACTGCCCTTATAGAGAATACAGAGCCAAGTATCATTTTGTGGTGCTAATTCATTTTTATGGAATTTGTTAATAAAAAGAAATGCAGTAAAATAGATCCCCTACAGCCAGCAACAATAGACCCCACAGCAGCAATAGATACCCCAGTAACAATAGATCCCCCAAAAAACAATAGCTCTCTGCCAGATACAACAGACCCATTCACAACAAAATACCCCTTTCAACAATAGATCAACCCCAGCAATAAAAGACCCCCACTAGCAACAATAGATCTCCCAGCAGCCAGCAACAATAGACTCCTTCCTTAAAAGTAGATCACTTCCAGCAACAATTGACTCCCCCAAGCAACATAATACCCCCTAGCAACAATAGATCCCCTCCCAGCAACAATAGACCCCTGCAACAATAGATCCCCCAGTAGCCAGCAGAAATAGACTCTCCAGCACACCCCAACACTCCTTGCGTTACATACTTTCAGCGCTGGAGGTGCCGAAACTGCATTCCCCCACGTTCCCGCTAAAAAAAAAGCCCTGGTTACAGTGATATACCAAAGATGGGATGGTGGGTGCACTCTGCCTAAGGAACGGCCATTGATCGGGTGCCCTTCAACTGACACGGCATTTCAAGACATGGACCACCAGAAAGGTAAGTATAAATTATCCTCTTTACAGGGCTGCCCTTATTATCACAAGTCATCACATGGCGACACTTTAAGAAACAGATAAATGAATCAGCACACTGCCAAAGTAAGATGCTAATTTTGGCATTTACCTTAAGCAAATGTGAGTGAGAATTTACAGGACTTACTTACATTTAGGAAATCTACCTTTCATTGTTTGTTTTAAAACCTCATACCACCACCCATTTAACCTGCCTTTTGACTATACTGCTTCCTGAACATAAAGGTGGTTTAAAGTTTTATATGGTGCCGTCCTTAGAATGTTCATATGTGATCAAGCCATTTCGGTAATCTCCATTGTCTAAAGTTAGCCATTAAAAAAAGAAAAAAGGGTAACCTCTGCAAAGAATAGATGAACTTTACAAAAATGTCTACTTTTATAGGTATACAAAGTAACATCTGCAGTCTGTATTGTATGTCGAATTGCATTTTATGCTTTAGCGGATAATAAAATATTTAATGTAATTTCTATAAAACTTTGTTTAATGGCGTAGAAACCAAACTTTGTTTGGGAATGTAATTTCAAGCCAAATAAATGCAGTTTTCCCATCTAACATGTTTGAAATATTTTTATAAGACGGATTATTTTATGTTATTATACTGAAATTGCACATGTGTTTTTCATGGATTTGTTTTTACCCTTCATGTGAGGCAGAGAACTTGACTATCTGAAGAGATGCATCAAGTAAACTAGAACTAGCTGTTATGTGTACAGTGAGAGTATGGAATTTGTATTGTCTAGGGGCCTGATTTTGGCTAAATCCATCTGAGATAAAATATCTTCATGCTTACTATAAAGGCATATTTTTTTTCATGAAAATCATACCATTAAAGAATAAATCCTGGGAAACAATTCAGTATGAATTTATAGGGTTTATGTGAACTGTTTTTCCTGTTACAGTATGATCAATGACACAAACTTGCCACATTAGCTAGAGGGTGACACTGCTATTTGCAGGGCTGTGGATAAGGGGGTCACCAGTCCTCCTGTACAGACCCAGGCCTGCAAGGGGGCCCAGGCAGCTGGGTGACTCAGATGTGGGCAGGAAGGGTGAGCAGGGCAATTACTGGAACCATGACCCTGTATGGCTCTCTCTGCAGCAGCTGAAATCCAGCTTCTTCTCCTTCCCCCGGCTAGCTTTTAGCCGCAGCAGAGAGAAACATGCAGGGGATCGATTCCAGTAATTTACCAGCCCCTTCCATTCCCGAATGAACATAATGAGTGATCGGTACCGATCATTCAGTGTCTTCATTCACAACTGAAGCCTAGTAAACTGTGTTTTTTTGTGGGGATGGGAGGCCCTGTTAGGTTGGCTGTATGGGGCCCTGTCAGGTTGGCTGTAAGGGGCCCCATGGTTTCTTACAGTAGCCCTGGCTAATTGGTTTGTAGTTCTGCAGCTTTTGGGTCATTCCCCATCTTTAGTCTGCTCAATTGGCCTAAAATAAACATTGCCCCACTGGTAAGCTTTCCTCCCACCTTTAAACCTTCAATAAGTTTAAATCACTCCCAGTACAGGTCCTACTACATACATTACTTATTAGAAAGATAATATAATATACATTATTACAATATACATTATTGATCATTATATAATATACATTATTACAATATACATTATTGATCATTATATTAGTAGCATGTAGAATGCACATAATTATTTTTAATGAATACATAAATGGTTACAATGTGTCCTGAACATTTGCCTACTGTTCTGTTTATAAGAATAAATGTCCTTATAAGCTATCTTAACTGTGCATATGTAAATTTATAGTTCCCATCAACTTCAGGGAAATCACAGCATGCCAATGCAGAGGGTGCATTTTCTGTCTGGAAAGGTTGTCAAGAAAAGGCAGTGCAGTGCCAGCAGAACACACAGGGGAAGATTTACTAAAATTGCATGGTGCGAAAACTGGTGCATCTCTGCATAGCAACCAATCACCTTCCAGGTTTTATTAACAAAGCTTAACTGAATAAGCTGAAGTTCGATGCTGATTGGCTACCATGCACAGCTGCACCAGATTCTGAGTGCTCCAGTTTTAGTAAATCTCCCCCACAGTGATGGTCACCAGAGCCCTATGGTTTAACATATTTTATCAGAGTAATGCTACACATGGGGTGGATGGATCTGAAAGGATAAATTCACAAAAAATAACATCAATAGATATTGTTTGTGCCTAAAATGGGCATAATGCCATTATCATTTAAAAAATATACATAATGCATAAAAATAATAATACATAGTAATAATGAAAAAAATATTGCTACGGACAGTAGGATGTTTCTGGGTAGCTTCTTGGCTTGTGCATTGTGTTCAAAGCACATAACATCTGATTTAGGAATACTAATAGGAATTACATAACTTCCTTCAGCTTTCATATGTCTGAGATTGCCTCTTAATTCTGTTTTCCTGCTCCTAAAAGTATGACTCTTCATTTTCACTTGTGATTGGTATCTCTTGCATTTTTTTTATTTATCTGCTTTACCTATAGTGGCTTGCATATATAGTCACATGATACACACTTGTTTGTGAACTACACCAGGAGTGGAATTGAGGGCACTATAAGAACATTAGCTTACCATCAACTCTGTTTAATAATAGTCCTTTACCCTTTTACAGTCAGACCCTCTTTGCTCATGAAATATTTCAGTGTCAGAATTTTTGTCTACTATTTTTCTTATTCCTCTAATTTCTGTAACTGAAACTCTGATTAATATGTAACAAATTTAAACTGGAAGCTTGTGTAATTTTTGTTTAATTACTAAGAACGTTTTTTCCCCCCATGTGTCTTTTGCTAAAAAAACCTTTTCCTTCTCACCTAGCAATTTTTTAAATAATGTACCTGGCCCGCAGAGCATTGGGCAGTGTACACTACAGCTCATAGGATGTCAGGAAAGCAGCCTGGTGCTGGAGATGATGTAACTCCTGTGCTCATGCATGTGAGTTATATGAGAAGCAGCCCCCAATAAAGTGTAGAAGATGGCGACGGGGGACAACTTTGATCTATCTTTAAATGTATACTATATAGGGCGCGCTTGTTGGAGCCCAACCTCTGTAGCTGTAGGATAAAGGTGCCAGATGGATATCAGGAATGGATGGGAGCAGTACAACTGAGGCAGCTCTTCTTAGAGTGGAAGCAAGGCTCTAATGCAGCAACAAGAAAAAGAGAGGAAGGTGCCTCTAAGTGCAGTATTGACAATTTATTTATTAAACAATGGATAAATTGCACTTACAAGATAAATAGTTAAAAAGACTGATCATGTGGTAATTAGATCCAGGTGGGGCATCCAGCTGTCCAGCAGCAAACTCTGTCTATAGTATCAGGAAGTAGAGTGCAGGATGTGCCTGTGCATCAAAATGAAGCTAAGAGAGCAGAGTACGATGTAGGAGGTGAAGGGGGCGGTAATGTATTTCGGAGCATGCTCAATAGGCTACCTAGGAACAATGTTTCCACCAATTCTTGCATCACATCTCATACCCAGGTTAGTAACATCCTAGCAGTTGCTCCAGTTTCCCAACCTTCATGTTCCCCCAGTAATCCACATCTAGGCTCTTCCAGTTTAGAAAAGACCAATACTACTACTTTGATTCCTCCTGCACTTGATATACATTTAGATGCTCCACCACCACATTTAAACACGCAGGTCCATGAACGTAGTAATCCTAACTTGTCGTTCGATAATTCTAACACCACCTTACGCGGCCCTTTACAATATGGAGACTTCACTACTCCCATTGGCACTAGTACATCTGTGGTATCTTTTTTAGTGCAAAGCCTTCCCCTTCCACCAAGACCACCTAAAACACAAAAAAGGAAAAGAAAATACATAGAAGAGGTTGTAGGGGAAGGGGAGGTAGACCCCAGCCCACATCTCAGAAAACAGCGCCTATGGTAAAGATTTTTAATTTATCCGACCATCTTTTATCTTCGCAGGAGATCACTCTATTGAGTCAGGGACTATTCTTCGCCCCTACCATTCCACCCAACCCCTTTGTATTGTTCAAGGACCTCAACAGATTTGTACGCAATCTCACTTTAAAAAGATACTTCAGCATAAAGGCTGAGAAAAGAGGCCCTTCTGACTATGAGATAGACGACGACAATGACACTAGCCCAAACATCTCTGTCGATGACCAAACCACCTTAACTATATTACAAGAACTATATTCCGATAATTCTGAATATAATCATCTATCAGAACCGGAGGCTGTCCTCTTTACACAACACCTTCTATCCTCTCCAGTTATGAGACAAACCACACTGAGACCCAAATCTAGCTTCTGCCCTATACAGTACAAAGCTTCATGCTTGGAAACCTTTTATCGAATTGTCTATTCTGACCTCATTTCTATGTGTAACAACACTAAGAAAAATAAGTATAGACAACACAACCTCACAAGGGATTAACAAAAAGCTCTTAAACTGCTCACCACCAATGACAATCTAATTATAAAACCTGCTGATAAAGGAGGTAGTATAGTCATATTAAACCATAATGACTATCTTTCAGAAACGCATAGACTACTATCAGATACAGACACATATACTAAATTAAAAAGTGATCCACTCCCTACATTCAGTATCAAGGCAAAACAATTAGCTGCCCAAGCATTTAATGATGGTATTATTTCTAAAATGGAAATATCACTTTTGATCCGAGAATTTTACCACATGCAGTATTTCTATTATTTGCCCAAGGTGCATAAAAATACTACCAATCCCCCTGGCTGACCCATAGTGGCCGCCATGAACAGTGTCTCTAGCGGCTTCTCACAATATGTAGATTTATTCTTGCAACTGTTAGCCCAAAATCTGCAATCATTTCTCAGAGATGATATACACTTATTAGAACTACTGCATACCTAACGATGGGAACCTACAAATCTTTGGCTGTCCGTTGATGTCTCCTCTCTCTATGAATCTATACCCCACCATGTTGGCATACGGGCCATACAACATTTATTATCAGAGGATGCTACCATTAACCCTAGACAGGCCACATTTGTTCTCAATGCTACATTATTTTGCATTACTCATAATTATTTTCAATTTGATTGATATTATTACTTGCAGCTACAAGGCACTGTGATGGGAGATAATTTTGCCCCTTCATACGCCAATCTCACTATGGGCCACTGGGAACATCCTTATATCTGGCATAACAACCCATACCTATCCCACATCGTGTATTACGGTCGCTACATTGATGATATTATAATTATTTGGGATGGGAACATTACTGACATTCAGGATTTTGTATCCTACTGTAATATCAATGATATGGGCCTGGCAGTTACCCATGTAGTCGACAAAGACCACCTAGCCTTTCTTGATCTTGATATTTATCACAGCAACAATCAGATCCATGCCAGGAACTACACCAAACCCACAGCCAGAAACTCTCTTTTACATTATAAGAGTTGCCACTGAAAGGATCTAGATAACCTCCATTTTGTTAATGTACGCCATTTTAAGTATTAAGTTAGCTTTTTGCAGATATATTAGAAGCTTAATGAAACTGTTTTAGTTGTTCAAGGATGTATCAACAGAAGCTAACATGACCCTGACAATGTCTTTGTCTGGTTGTTTCTCAGTAAGTTAGCCAAAACAATTTGTACCAAGAAATGTATATGTCATGTTTCATGTAGTCAGCTCATGATGGAAATTTACAAGTTACAGTTTTGAAACTCGCTCCCCCCTCCCTTATTGTTTCTGTATTCTATATAATCTTAGTAATGTCTAATAAACTTTGAACATCTCTGAACATAAGCTGCCGTTATTTCCGTGTTCAAGGGGTGTTCCCAGAATTCTGCTGATAAACCAGGAATCCCTCCACAGACACCACCCACATTGGCTTAGAAACATTCCTAAAAGCCAATTTTGTCAATTGTGCCATAACTGCACCCAGCAATCTGACAACATTTCACAAGGTACAATACTTAAAAATAAATTTATCAAGAAGGGTTACCCTTTGGATATTGTAGAAGAAGCCCACACACTTTATACCAATGTCCCTACAACATCAAAACATCCTACTGACAATATGCCATCACAGATTAGATTTGTCACTCAGTTCCATAGTCATCATAAGCAAATGGAATATACTATATGCAAACACTGGCCAATCTTGCACCAAGACCCTTACTTCAAATCACTTTTACCACAACAACCCAAGTTTTCATACAGGAAAGCTCCCAACTTAAAAGGGAAAATAGCACCCAGCAAACTTAAAACTAAGAGAAAGAACACAGTTCCTCTCACCCTTTCTCCTATTGTTGGTATGTATCAGTGCAAAAAACCTTATGTAAGACATGCCAATTTATTCATCATGGACAAAAGGAGTTCACTGTCAAAGGGATATCGTATCAGATTAAGGAATTTTACACATGCTCTTCTGAATACATGGTCTATTGCCTAATTTGTCCTTGTGGTCTGAACTATGTGGGTAGAACCACACGTACCCTTCGTAAACGTTTTGGCGAGCACCGTCGCCTTATAGAGGATAGAAAAGATCAGCATAGCGTACCCAGACATTTCCTTGAATGCCCGATAAATCCACTGATGGTCTTAGTGTGTGGATCATTGAAGGAATGCCACGGGACCTCCCCCTGGCAGAGCGCCTTATGCGTCTCTGTCAGAGGGAAACCTTTTGGATCTACACCTTGGATGTGTTATCCCCTGGTGGCCTAAATGAAGAGCTTGAAATAAGCTCCATTTTATAGAGACATTCACTTCTTTCCAAATGGTGGTTATAAATATCAACACAATATCCTTATACAGCTGTTTGTACTTTATCACTAGTAGTCCTTTCCTAAAACAAATTTAGGTATATTATTATACAGTATTTTTATAGCGCCAAAGGGTATGCTCAGCGCTGTATATCCCTTCCTTATCCCTCTCTCACCTAACTACGATCCCTTTTAGTACATCACAAAGGGATAATAAGGAGATACATAAAATTCACATACTATTATAGCAAGCCCATTAATTAAAATGCATTTTTCTAACTTTGTTTTTAATCTTGCTTTTATATTTATTTCTATTAATTTTTTATTTATAGTACAATAATCTACCCTTTTCATTATCTCATTGATTTATGCATTATTATTAACATTTATTTTCACCTCCATTGTTCTATTCTATTTATTTTTAGATTTAATTTAATTGTCATTTTCTATTTCCCTTCTATCGAATATGCCATTTTTTTTATATATATGTTATTATATGTATACACTTGTATACTTTTTAACCCAAAAGCATTAGAGCTATTCTCTCGTGTGTTTTTATTTCTATTTCTGTTTTTATATCTTTTTTATACCTGTATTAATTTCTGTATGATGCAGGAAAACATGTAGGTCCTTAGGACCCAGGAACTACTTGCCTCCCTCCCATTCCTTTCACTCTATAAAAATATCAGGGTTCTACTGGGGCTCAGGTCTGAAGAAGGAGCCTATTGAGCATGCTCCGAAATGCATTACTTCCCCCTTCACCTCCTACATCTGAAGCTGCTCTCCTAGCTTCATTTTGATGCACAGGCACATCCTGGAGTCCACTTCCTGATCCTATAGACAAAGTTTGCTGCTGGACGGCTGGATGTCCCACCTGGATCTAATTACCACATGATCAGTCTTTTTAACTATTTATCTTGTAAGTGCAATTTATCCATTGTTTACTAAATAAATTGCCAATACTGCACTTAGAGGCACCTTCCTCTCTTTTTCTTTTTTTGATCTATCATTGCAGGAGAATCAAACAGACAGGTGTATCGATACTAGAAAAATAGTGCATGTGTACCATTTGCTGAGAAGGTACACATTGTTCAGCTGTCCCATCATTTAAAGGAGCTACACTGGACTCAAGCCTTAGTAGCCCTGCCAATAAGGATCACAAACAAAATTGACCTTTGACATTGCTGTCCTATAGCATTCATGCTACTGGGGTACCATCTAGAGTTTGCAAGCAGAAATGTACAAAGAATGGAGAAGGCATTTAAATTCCCGCTGGCCATTGCTTTGGAGTAGGTGCGATCAATTGCTTTTCAGGCTGACGATTTGCAAGCAGTGGTATGCAGCACTGAGGACCAAATTTATAAATACCTAAAGGAAAAGAAAGGGCCATAAACCTCTTAGCAATATCAGAGTAAGCACCGTTGTTCCATCTCACAACTGGGATTGTGGGGGTGTGCTCTCTTCAAATAAATGAAAAAGATAGAAAGTTGTAACTGTAAGTAGTTTGCTTAAGCAGTATTAATGTTGTAAAATCACATTAATATGTAGCCAAGTGCCTGCTATTGCATAATGGAATCAAGGGGACATTTTTAAGCTAGACCGTAGACTAGTTAGTTCCCCTCTAGTGCCCAGTACCCAGACCATTACATCACTTACTTTCTATAGTAGGAGGGGAGCTGTTCTTCCTGAACCAGTGCAGAGGATCTTGGGACCTGTAGTCCTGTAGCCAACCCTTACTGTATTTCAGAGCTCTTTTGAAACTACAAATTCCAGAAAGCTGGTCCAACAAAGGATTATGAGAAAGCCTATATATTTGACTGCCTCTGGCAGGCTCACTCTCTTGTCCTGGGGACATCAGGAAAGACAGTTGGAAGCTGCTGTTCTGCATTCAGCCACATCGGGACCCAGCAGCCTACCCTGTGACAATGACACACAGCCTGTTCATCTGCGTAGCTGCACTGCAGATTCCCACACTGAGTGTTCACAGCTGCTCTCCTGTGTCCAGTGATCCTCACAGCCCTTCTCAGCATCATCCGCCATGTCTATCAGTGCACCAGCAGGTCACTGAATGACTGGTGCTCCATATGGAAGGAGAAAAAAGTGCGCACTCATCCTTAGTGATGAAGGTCACATCAGTACTGGATTGGTGAGAGGGCAGCTGCCCACCCTTCTGTTTTACCCATTTATGGTTGTTATTATTATTGTTATTATTATTATAATTTAGGATTTCTATAGCGCCAACAGTTTGCACAGCACTTTACAATATAAAGGGAAACAATACAGTTACAATACCATAAAATACAAGAGGGTTAGGAGGGTCCTGTTCAAAAGAGCTGACTTTCTAATAGGGTAGCACAAGTGGTACAAAAGGTTATAACGGTGGGGAATGAGCTAATGGAAGAGATAAAGGTTCAGTTAGTTGGAGGTGTGATAGGCTTCCCTGAACAGATGAGTTTTCAGGAATTGTCTAAAGGCAGCCAGAGTAGGAGATAACTGGACAGACTGAGGCAGAGAGTTGAACATGGGAGGAGGCGACAAGAGAGCTTGAGTGCAAGAAGTCTTGGAAAGAGCGGAGAAGATGGTTTGGGTGATATTTGGAGACAAGTTTGGCGATATAGCTTGGGGCAGAGTTGTGGATGGCTTTGCATGATGTTGTTAGTATTTTTATGCCAGAGGAGAGATTGGCAGAGAGCGGTGACAGACACTGAGCAATTAGTAAGGTAGATTAGTCTGGCAGCAACATTCATGATAGACCGAAGAGGGGATAGCCGTAGAAGAGGTATGCCTATGAGAATGGAGTTGCAATAGTCAAGACGAGCTATAACAAGGGAGGGAATGACTAGCATGGTGGTTTCCTTAGTTAAAAGGGGGAACATTTTAGAGATGTTATGAAGGTGAAGTATACAAGCTTTTGACAGCGATTGGATTTGGGGCTGAAAGGACAGGTCAGAGTCTAGGATTACAACTAGTACCCTAGTGTAAGGGGGAGGGACTAATAGTTGTACTATTGATCTTGATAGCAAATTCCTGGAGGAGGGCATGGATGGGGGAAATATTATCAGATTTTTTTGAGAGAGATTTAGTTTAAGAAATTGGTGCAACATCTATGATATGTCAGTTAGTAAGTTAGTAATGCAAGAGGAGACTGAATGAGTGAAGTGAGGAGTAGAGAAATAGATATGGGTGTCATTGGCATAAAGATGGTATTGGAAGCCATGGGAGATTATAAAGTGACCAAGAGAGGAGGTGTAGATAGAGTAGAGAAGGGGTCCAAGAACAGAGCCTTGGGGGACCCCTACAGAAAGAGGATGTGGAGAGTAGGAGACAGAATTATAGGTGACATTGAAGGAGAGCTGTGATAAATAGGAGGAGAACCAAGAAAGAGCTAAATCATGGAGGTCAAGGGAGTGGAGTTTATTGCGAAGGAGTGGGTGGTCAACAGTATCAAAGGCCACAGAGAAATCTAGTAGTAAGATAATGGAGTAGTGGTCATTGGTTCTAGCAGTTACTATATCATTTGTGAGTTTTAGTAGGGCAGTTTCTTTTTAAGTATGGGGAGAGGGAAAGGTGCCAGTAGATAGGGAGAAATTGAAGATGTGAGTGAGGGAGCATAGGATAGAACAGCCTTTTTCAACCAGGCACCCTGTGGTGCCTTGAGGTTTCTTCAGGGGTGTCTTGGCAAAATGACTAAAAAATTACCCAAAATTACCCAAAACTTGTACAAGCCAGTGGGTGGAACAAGCCTATCTTTTAGCTACACAAAGCCACAGGTTTTCATTGTGCACCATTGCGACCTTCTAGCCTCCAGTATCCTGACAACCAATGACAATGAAGATGTCGGTTGCCTGCACAGTATCCTCGTTTGGCCCTCCCCTGCCCCTCTCTATCAGTGCTGGAATCACAATAGCTCAGTGATGGAGAAAAACTGAGGGAGAAGAGAAACATTGAAATACTAGTCAGTACCAGTGTGCAAAAGTGTATTTTGTGCATGCGCCTTCAAGCACTATAAGTGAAACAAAGTGATTCACCAAAATATGACGTATAAATATAGTGAATAAATAAGTAAATAAAAGTTCCAATGAAATCAAGTGACTTGGGTGGTAAATAAAAGTCAAATAAGGAAATTATTCTTATTAGTGAATTCCGTGACTGGGTGACTGGAAACTGGTAATGTGATTGCACTAACCAGAAGTGCAATATAAATGCGCATTTGTGTAAATGGTTATCCTGTCATGGTCATCTGGATGTGGATAGGAACATGGACAATCATCTTGCGCATGTCAGCATACAAGGTGATTAGCAGACCTCTCGCACAATCTCCTGGGACATCTCATCAGATATTGTAGACCAATGGATGGGAAAACAGTGGGCGTTTGTAGAATTCCAATATAAACCAGCGCAAAACACAATTAATAAATAATAAATAAATATAAAATAATTTGTAGAATTCCACCTTTGGGGCTCGCTAAATAACAAGCCAAAAAGAATACTTGATAGTGCAGTATTTTATTGCTGTGTGGCGAAATGATAAATAAAGTAACATAGATGCACTCACATCTGACAATCTGAGGAAAAGTAAGATGCTCGCTGGCCTTCCTGACAGCCTCGGTGGCATGACGTCAACAGTTAGGCCCCTCCCTTACGCGTTTTTGGCCTCTAGCACATTTTCAAAGGGAGCGTGCTAGCTGTGGACGTCCGCATTATATAGAGCTTTATGCGCATGCGCGGTCGAGCGCCACCTTGCCCGTTCTCAATCAAGCGCGAATCAAAGAACACAATGAACTCACGGGTGGCGACAGCACAGCAATGAGGGGGGAAAGGAATACACAACAGGGCATTAATATAATGCAAATCTGTGTGTAAACTAAATGAATAGTCAAGTTTAGTAATGTATATTGGTGGTGCAGTTAAAACAATGGTGTGATAATATTTCTTAACATTTGACATACCCAAACCCCCATTCCCTTTTGCTCTAAACAATACCTTATAGCTAATTTATGGTTTCTTATTTGCCCAGATAAACTTAAGTATCATCTTCTTTATTATCTCGAAGAAAGATCCTGGTAGATGTACTGGGAGCATGTGAAACTTATACAGAATTTTTGGTACTATCACCATCTTTACCAGGTTTATACAACCTATGCAGGAAGTGCCACCTTTTGACAATCTCCCCAGGTCCTCCTTTACTTCATTTACTAAAGGGATATAATTTGCCTGGTACAGAGCTTTTATTGAAGGAGTTAGTTTTATTCCCAAGTAAATGGAAAGTCTTTTTGTAGACTCAGCTTCTCAACTTTTGGTATATTGATGTTTAAGATCTCTGACTTTGCAGGGTTTATGTTCAGATTTGATAGCTCACCATATTGTTTTAATAGATGAGAAGTAAAGGGAAGGAGGAGCAGCCAGCTTGGGAAAGGAGGCAGTGGTGGCTGGGAGATGGAGGTTCTGTAAGCAGGGTGGACTGGTGGCTGTATGGTTTGTACTTCTGAGCAGCAGGCTCCTTACCTCTGGGCCTGCTGCATAACGGAAGTGTCCTAAGGACTTGGTTTGGACCATATTGTTCTAGGCCTCGCAAAGTATACAGCAGCTTCCCTCCATGCTTTTGGGTTGAAGAGAGTAAAGTGCTTTACGTAACGTGTGTTGAGCTGGTGGACGAAAACCACACTCAACATGCTATCTCTCAAAGAGGACAATTCACTAAGTGGTGTCTTACCACATCCAAGTATGCAGTAAGATATCGCACAACATTTAAAAAAAAAATTGACAGTCACTAAAAAATGGTACTAAAATACCGTATGAGTTGTTTTATTAATTCATGCAGTATTTTATTGGTGAAAACATGTGGTAATGTATCAGCTGTCAGTTGACAGGTGAATGTGAAAAAATGAATTGCTGGCAATTATAAATTAATTTAAAAAAACATCCAAACCTAGCCCTTGAGGTCTGGTATGAATTTTTAGAGAAACCCCCACACCAAAATTTTTTAAAAAATGGCAGGGGGGGTCCCCCCCAAAATCCATATCAGATGCTTATCCAACTATGCAGCCCAGCAGGAGCTAACACGGGGGCCCCCAGATCCTGACTCCCCTATGTGGATGAGTATGGAGAATGTGGTATAGCTACTCATTCACCAAAAAAAAAGTGTAGTGTAAAAAAACACAACAAGCAGTTTTTGCCAAGTCCTTTATTGAAAAAACAACAACAAAAAAATGTCCCCTGGTGTAGACCCATCGTCAATCATGAAACCAGGACTGTCAGGCGATGGAGCTGTCATAAGGCGAGAGTCTTTGTTGAGAGTGGAGCCTTTTTTTCTTTTTTCGGGTCAGCGGTGATGGTGGGCATCGTGATTCACGTGATACTCTAGCAGGCTCCTGCACGACAGTATTGATGTAACCTTGTAATTTCGTGCCACCTAATTTTGGAGTGATATCCAAGCATGTTACAAAATATACATATTATATCATATGATGCAGTGGAAACTTTATGATGTTTCTAATCAACCAGTTGACTTAAATCCCTTTTGAGGATATCTTAAGTGCTATGGTGTCACACTATACTCTGGTACAGAAAACGTAACTACCTGAAGCTGTGGCAGGGGAAGGTGACAGTTCTGGTGGTTATCCCAGATTGGGCGAGGGGCCCTTGGTACCCTCTGCCCCTCCTTTTTTTTTTTTTTAAATTTAAATATTTATTAAATTTTTCATATAAATACAAATACCCAAAAAGGCAAACAATTCACATATAAATAGACATTTATAACATTTCTACATTTCCCCTTCTAAAAACTCTTTTCTTTCCCATCCCACCCCAACCCTTCCCACCCCTCCTCCCCCCTCCTCCCCCTCTGCAGACTCTAAACCTTTCTAATCTCTCGAGGCATTATTAATTTTTAGCTAACATCCTAGTTCATAGTTTCCTATATTTCTCTTTCAATCCTCCTTTTTCCCACTTTTCCCATCTCATATAATAAACTCCCATGCTATCTTCCTGCATATGGTATGATCTTTCCATTCTACCTATCTGGTTTACTCTATTAATCCAGTCTTCCTCCTTCGGTACCTCAGTTTTCTGCCAAAACTTGGGTATCAACCCTTTCGCCGCATTTAAGAAGTACCATACGCCTGAGTTTTTGTATTTATTTACAGATGTCTCCACATTGTGTAGGAGGCACGTCGTTGGGTCTAACCCTATGTCAATTTCAGTTATTTCTTCAATCAATTTGACTATTACCTTCCAAAAAACCTGGATTTTCGGACATTCCCACCATATGTGAAACACCGTGCCTATCTCTCCACATCCTCTCCAACACATTTTTGAATTTTCCCCATTCATCTTGTGCTCAACACTCGGTGTAATGTGCCATCGTGTCATACACTTATAATTAATCTCAACCTCTCTCATACTAACATTCTCGTGTATCAATCTAAACATCTTTCTCTGTTTGTCCTCGTCAAACCCAACTTCCATGTCCCTTTCCCATTTTGTTATAAAACTTAACTTTATGTTTGTGTCTAATTCTGTGAGTATTAGATAGATTTTTGAAATACCGTGCTTCCCATCCCTTCGTGTTTCTAACAACCTTTCAAACATATTCCACTCCTGTTTTAATCTCAGGGGTTTCGGGAGATTTCCAATAAAACATTTCAATTGATGATATTTCCACTCATCTATTCTAATAAAGATATCTCCCTTCTTCTCCATTAATTCTTTAAGTGATCTCAATTCCCCCTCCACCAGAACATCTCTCAGTTGGGTATCCTCCTTTCTAAACCATCTCCCTGATATCTTATCCTGTCCCGGGGGAAAGTACTCAGTGTTTGTGAGAGGCATTAGTGTAGAATTAAATTCCCATTTCATGTTTTTGTGTAAATTGTCCCATACCCTTAAAACATTTAAAGTGTAAATACTTGTGCTTTCTTTAATTCCTCTAAACTGTGCTGGAACCCATATCATCTGACTCAATCTAATTCCACTAAGATCATTTTCAATTGTTACCCAACTTTTCCCCTTATGGTTAAATGTCCAGTCATATATTCTTGCTAAAACCACTGCTTTATAGTATCTCTTGACATCTGGTAGACCCAATCCCCCTTTCTCTTTAGTCCTACTCAATGTTTCATATGCTATTCTAGGTTTTTTATTCTTCCATATGTATCTTGTTAACATTTTTTTTATTATCTTAAAAAAGGCCTCTGGAATTTTAATTGGTACCATTTGAAATCTATACAATATTTTAGGCATAATTACCATTTTGACTAGGTTTATACGTCCTATCCAGGATGGGTTTCCTCCTTCTAATCTTTTTAAATCTTCCCTGATCTCATTTATCAAAGAAATATAGTTTAATCTATACAAATGCTTAGATGAGGCAGTGAGTTTTATTCCTAGGTATTTTATCTCTTTTTCTCTCCATATAAAGGGGAATTCTTTTTGTAGTTTTTCTTTTTCATTCTTTGATATATTAATATTCAAGATCTCTGTTTTCGTTGGATTAATTTTTAGATTTGATAGTTCACCATACTCCTTCAGAATCTTCATTATATTTGGGAGAGTTATTCGGGGATTCCCCACATAGAACAATAAGTCGTCCGCAAAGGCTGCTACTTTATGTCCTATAGTTTCTATCTGAATTCCCTTTACCGCTCCACTGTTCCTTATTATTGACAACAGAGGTTCGAGTGACAACACATATAGTAAAGGGGACAGTGGGCAACCCTGTCTTGTTCCATTAGACATTCCAATGGGTTCTGATCTCTCCCCATTTACCGTGATGATTGCAGTAGGCTCCCTATATAATTTACTTATCCACTCACGCATTCTATCACCTATCCCCAGCACTTTTAAGTTGTCCATCATAAAGCCCCAGTCCACTCTATCAAATGCCTTCTCTGCATCAATTGACAAGAGCACCACCGGGGCTTTCCCTTTTCTACTTTTCTGAATAAGCATCAGGGTTCTCAAGCCGTTATCTCTACCCTCTCTCCCAGGTACGAAGCCCACCTGATCTCCATGGATCCATTCAGGCATTAGATCTTTCAACCTGTTTGCTAAAACCTTTGCATACAGTTTGGTATCTGTGTTCAATAATGAAATAGGTCTATAGCTGGAGCACTGAAATGGGTCTTTTCCCTCCTTATGAATAAGTACTACATGGGCCTGTAAAGATTCTCTCCTCACTTCCATCCCACCTCCCAGAGCATTCATATACTTTTCCAGTTTGGGTAACAGCACTTCACTAAATTTCTTATAGTACTTAACTGTATAGCCATCCGGGCCTGGGCTTTTTCCTCCCCCTGTACTTCTTAATGCTGCTTTAATTTCTTCCTGGGAAATTTCCACGTCCAAGGAGTTCAGCTGAGCTTCACTCAGTTTTGGTAATCAAGCAATTTTTAAATATATCATCCTTTTTTCATTAATTCCCTCTCGAGCTTCTTTTGGGGAACCTTGGGGACTAATGTTATATAACTTTTTGTAATACTCCGTAAACACTTTAATAATCTCTTTAGTTGAGTGGGCCAACTCCCCCTTAGAACTTTTTATCTTTTCTATATAGTTCCTATTTTTCTTTTTATTCAAGGCTCTCATTAAGTATTTTCCTGGTCTATCACCCCATCTATATCTCTCATTTAAGACTTTGTTATATACTCTTCTCTTCTCCTCATCCATCAACATCTCTAGCTCATCTTTTTTATCCGTTAACCTCTGACTTGTATCTTTTGTTATTTTCTTCTTATGGATCTGCTCCAAGTCCAGTATTTCTTTTAGAAGCCCACTGACCCTCTCTCTTCTTTCTTTTTTCTTCCTTGCTCCTGCCGCAATCAAGATTCCTCTTATAAATACCTTATGACTTTCCCAAACTGTGGCTATCGATACTTCCTCTGTTTCGTTCTCCTTGAAATATACCTTAATCTCTTTCTCGATTTTCTGAGCTATATCCTCATCCAGAAGAAGGGCCTCATTTAACCTCCATCCTAAACCTCCAGTCCACCTTCTTCCCCATCCCATTTTCATTACGACAGGGGCATGATCCGAGAACGTTCTTGTCTCTATTTCAATTTTAACCAGAAATTCTATAAGTTGATGGTCGATTAAAATGTAATCTAATCTCGAGTATGTCTCGTGAGCATTAGAGAAGAAGGTATAGTCTCTGTCTTTCATATGCATTATTCTCCAAGTGTCCACTAGTTGATACTCGTGAATCACTTTTTTCAAAGCTCTCAGAGACCTACCCCCCTCTCTTTGCACAGAAGAGGTAGCGTCCTTTTGTGGGTCCATACAGAAATTTAGATCTCCTGCTACTATCAAACGCCCTTTTTTAAATTCCATTAATTTTTTCAACAGACCCTTTATATACATCTCCGGTTTCTTATTAGGGCAATATATCCCCTCTGCCCCTCCTAATGAGTGCCAAGGATTTACTCCCACCGCTGGTAAGACCGGATCTTCTCCAAAGTCCCATGCATCCAACACCTGACAGGCTCAATTTCATGGCTTGGGTTTTGAGAGGCAGAGGCTAATAGTTCTTGGGTGTGCTGTAAAGGTTGTGAATATTCTTATGAAAGCAAAGAAGAACAGCAATAACAGTTCTTATAGTAGAATATGACATCAATTCACAGGGTTGCTGCTGATCAAGATTTTACACTGGGATCTTCACATGTCTGTCACATTCTGAAGATTCTGCAGGGAGGGTTTGATTTTGGTCTATGTTTAGTGTAAGTACAATATGGGCCCACATTTCAGCTATCTCTGCCTTCAGTGGGCATCCAACACTCAATTATACTGTTCTTCGAACAGCAGCTTGATTGAAATCTACCTAAGGCATTGTTGTTTGTGAAGTGGTATCTCCCATTGGTGGTAGACTTGTTTGCATCAGATGCCTTCAATCAAAGTGGCCCTCTGTGGTACCTCTCGCTGAAAACTGCTTTTCTGGTAACAATTACATCAACCAGAAGAGTGTCCGTATTGGCGGCCCTGGGGTTTAAAGAACCCTTTCTTACATTCATCTTGGACATCATGCTGATGCTCAAGATTGTGCCTAAGTGGTCTTCAGAGTCCATATCACACTAACAGTTGTCCTTCCTATCTCCCTCTTGGGGAGTACCCAAGAAGTCAGCCCATCTCTTAGATTGTAAGTTCTAATGAGCAGGGCCCTCTGAATCCTCCTGTATTAATTTGTATTGTACTTGTACTGTCTGCCCTTATGTTGTAAAGTGGTGCGTAAATTGTTGGCGCTATATAAATCCTGTATAATTATGTATATGTATAATCAGATGAGGCCAAGCTTTAAAATGTTACATCAGTGCGACACCTGTCATCAGGAAGTCAGAGCACTTGTTTGTCATTCCAGGTGGAGTGTGCAATGATTTCATGGTTTCCAACAAGATTATTGCCTCTTTTGGTTGGTGATGCTCATCTCCTGGGCCTACAAGTTTAAAATGTTGGCTTTACCAGGCGGATCACATCACTGTCCACTCAAAGGGTCTCCACCTTGTGAGTAGCAGCAGGCTGAGTGTTCCCAGACACTATTTGCAAGGCAGCTATGTGGGCATCCATATATATAAATTCATGGCTCATTACTGAATAGAAGCAGTCTTAATGACAGTTGAATTTGGCAGAGGCATCCTGTCTTCTGCTTTTAGTCAGAATTGAGGAGTGTGTAGCATTATCCCTTCCTGTGTGGCTAGTTAGTTCCCAGCTGTACTGACATGGAGCTGTAAGGAAAACAGAAATTGAATGACAGATACTTATCGTATTTCCAAAGAGCTCCATGTCAGTACAATTGCCACCCAGCTTGGTAGAACTAGTTACAGAATGCCAAGGCTGCAGGTGGGCTCAAATTTATGAGTTAGGTCCTGGAAGCTTGGGGGCCTTACCCAGCTGTGGTGACATGGAGCTTGTCAGGAAAGGACAACTACGGTAAGTATCTGTCATTCAATTTTCCGTTTTTTTTTTTAAATGACTGCAGAAGACACATGAATGTTGCACTGCTTTTACTGCATACTTTCTCAGGAGGTTAAAACCTTCAGTATTTTATTAACACCAATTTAAAAACACTCATACACTGTGTGTACAATACTGCAGAGTGCTGTCAGACATATTAATGTGTTTCCTTGTCTCTCATTATATATCACTTTCAGTGCAGACACAGGAAGCGTCATGTGTCACTTGTTATAATACATTTCCCTTTCCCTGTTTCCTGGTCTTAACCTACTCTCTTCCTGTCAGCTTGTTAGACTTCTGCCTCTTGACTTGTACGTAGTACAGTATATTATTTTTGTCATGTCTGGTGCGTCTGCAATAATCCAGTTTATGCTATGAACCACTTCTATTAATAGCCTCTTTGAATGCAATAAAACCTTATTGTAAAAGGCTATGGTGGTTGTAAAACTGAGAAAACTAATTGGAAATGTTGCTCATTTAATATTAGCTCACAAAATATATATATATATATATATAATAAATATATATATGTATGTAAAGTGCTGTGTAAATTGACGGCACTATATAAGTTCCTGTAATAAATAAATACAGAAAATCTGATAAACCAATACTAATACCCAGTTTAAATTTGTACTCTCTTATAATTCACTTGTCCTGTGAGACTTTCAACAAATATCTCAAGTAAATACATTTGGTTAGAGTTTGATTCATTTTCTAACATAAGACCATTTTTAAATGATCACAGAATAACATAGACAGTAACATTTTTATTACAATGCCTTCTGAAAAGACTGCAGATCTCTAATACTTTTTATTAGAGATACTGTATGTTCAGTCTGGATCTGTAGTGCTGTTCTTTTCTATTATGTTTAGCTTTAGTACGATTACTTTTGCCAAGTTCTGTGCCAATCCCTCCTCTGGCTTCCCATTGCCCAACGAATGAAATTCAAAACAATAATAATAACAACATATAAAGCCATTTATAACTCTGCCCCAAATTATATCAGCAAACTTGTCTCCAAATATCACCCAAACCGTCCTCTCCGCTCCTCCCACGACCTCCTGCTCTCTAGTTCCATTGTCTCCTCCTCCCATGCTCGTCTCCAGAACTTCTCCAGAACCTCTCCCATCCTTTGGAACTCTCTACCTCAATCTATCAGACTATCTCCTACTCTTCCCACTTTTAGGCAATCTCTGAAAACCTATCTCTTCAGGGAAGCCTAACCTGCCTTCAGCTAATAACGGATTTGTCTATTCCTTCTACCAGTCCAACCCCCACAGTTATTACCTTTTGTACCACCAGCCTCTTCCTCTTAGATTGTATGCTCCAAGGAGCAGGGCCCTCCTAACCCTCTTGTATTGAACTGTATTGTTGCTGTATTGTCTCCCTTTTATTTTGTAAAGCACTGAGCAAACTGTTGGTGCTATGTAAATCCTGTATAATAGTAATAATAATAATTTAAATTTAAAGCAGAGCTGCTCCTCAAGAACCCTATACAGGTGTCATCCTGCTATGTGACTTCCATCATGAGAAGGCATATGAAGATGAATGTTCTTAAAATGTTGCTAAACAGTAATAGGCCTCTGTATGACGCTTTCTGTAATAGACCCCTTTATTTTTTCCATGCTCAAAGAAGTTAAAAAACACAATCACCATGTTGGTGCGAAGGTAAATGGTTGGGTAGGTGTTTTCACAACTGTTTCTCATGTGGAGGGCCTGTTCATCTTTTGAGACCAAATACCTCTGTCCCTTGGGCAACCTCAGTTGTCCTTCTTTTTGCTCAGATGTGTACATCATAATACAAGAAAAGTGTTATGCTGCACCAAACTTTTTATCCAACCTGTAGATTTCTATACTTGGTATTTTGAAAAGCCAATATAAAGAAAAAATAGAGGTCAAAAAGCACTTGTGTGTTTTAGCCAATCATTTTCTGCATATTAAACCCTTGTGGTCCATGTAACTGGTCGTGGCAGGGACGTGTCTTTTTCTAAATACAAGGGTTGATTTACTAAAACTGGACCGTGCAAAATCTGGTGCAGTTCTGCATAAAAACCAATCAGCTTCCAGGTTTTTTGTCAAAGCTTAATTGAACAATCTGAAGCTAGAAGCTGATTGACCACCATGCACAGCTGCACCAAAGTTTGCACTGTCCAGTTTTAGGAAATCAACTTCACTCTGTACTAAAAGGTGCCTCTTTATCATTTCATAAAGTTATTAGCTTGTGTTTAGTGAAGGATGAATCTCAGAAGAAATGATACAACTGTCAAAAACGAATTAAGCCTTAAATAAATCCTCATCTTTCTCCACTTCCTATCCAAGTCATTTTGTCATTTTAATGTTTCTAAAATTACCTGCCCAATCTGTCATTTTGTAAAAGTGTACACAACAATAGTGATAGTCTGGAGGTATTCTGTATACCATCAGTGTGCAGGATGGCCCCAGAAATCTCAATTCCTGTTTGTGTGATTGCTTTTCTATGAAGTCTGCATTGAGACACGAGTCATATTTCAAGCATCTCCTCCTTGGAACTTTTTTGGTAAGATTAACTAAAACTCATTAATTCCTACAGGAATCTAGCTACTACAGATTTTCCCATTACAACACTGAAATGTTGATAATGAAGACAGACCTTCCCAATTACAAATCGGGTTCAGAAATAACATGGTAAAACATAGATTACAATAGAGAGGAAATGTACTGAAGTTACACTTTAAATTCTTAAGGAGACAAATATTTTCCAATCAATACGGTGATTGATAAGCAAGCAAAGTGTTCATCCATCGTTAATTAAATCAAAGAACACATCAAATGTAACAAGTAGTCAAGGATATTCAGAGGGGAATCAATAGAGCCTGCTGGAGCAGTATATTCGGGTACGTGCCAAGATACCAAAAGGCTAATTTTCACCTGCTATAAAGGGTGGGGTGTTGGCAGATCATGATACTAAGGAGGATATTTACGAAACTGGAGCACAGAGAAACCGACGCAGCTGTGCATAGTAACCAATCACCTACTAGGTGTTACTGTCAAAGCTTCATTGAACAAGCTGAATTTAGAAGCTGATTGGTTATTATGAACAGCTGCACCAGATTCTCTGGGCTCTAGTTTTAGTAAATCTCCTTCCCCATTTGTTATTCTGTGCAGAATTTGGCCTCCACGAATAGCAAATTGTCATCACTGACTTATATTATCCACACATGGAAACAAATTCATGTTCCCTGTTATCATAGCACCTAGCTCTACCAGTTTCCACTAAACATTTTCTGCATTGCTCTCATTGCACTTCCACTACTAATAAGTTCTAAGTGGAGAGAAGCTCAATTCTGAAACTACAGAGGAGTAGAGGCTCAAAGCTATATTTTCATTTTAAAATAAATATTCTCTTGGCCACAGTGAATAGTAAAGTAATTTCTTGAAAAGCAGGACACAGTTTTAAAGGAAATTGTTCCTAGTAGAAACATGGAGGCATCCGTTATCGTCTCCTCATTCTGCAAATGTTAACTGCCTGTCATACAGGATCCTATTGCTTCAGCACTTTGAGTCACAAACCTAGGACAAGTATGCAGATGAGGACTTTTGACATTCCAGATTCCTGGTTAGTAAATCAAAGCTCAGATGGCAAAGGATCAGCATAACAGTCAACTACTATTTTCACAAAGAGTAATAGTAGTTTCTTATCAAAAAGATTAGCTTTCACACCATATCCTCTTAAACTACGTGTCTATGCCAACCTTCCATACAACACAATATTATCAAAAATATTAGTGTGAAAGATTAGAGCAGGGAAAGCTCTTATTGCATTATGGTAGCTGAGAATTTTTCTTGGTTCATGCCTGCTCAGCTATGACGTTCTAAAGAGGAGTAGCCACAAAGATGACTCAAAATAAAAAAGTAGCACTACCCCCTTAGGAGTTGAATAATTTTCTGGCTTCCTGCAGTTCTGAACCCCTCTCTGAAAGTCCAACTCCTACTGACACCACAGTACTCTTCTGACCAAAGTAAATTATCACCAAAAAATAGACTCACACAGATTGGAGTGAACTGATATGATGTTCAAACAGCATAAAGTGGTATATGTGTATGTAATGACAATTATCACTCTTAGCAACTCTAAGCAAAGGAACAACACATACAGCAAAATCTCAATTATTGTTAGCAGCCATATTATTTAGAATATAACCCAAAACCACCAACCTGAGGCGTTTCTAGTCCCAGTGTGAACAAGGAAAACTATCAGAGGTTGTAATAGCTCACTTTGGGCCCTCAGGATCTGATGGCAAGGTTTAAATCTGAGATAGGAAAGAGCTCTTTAACTAGGGTAGTCAATCTTACTTTAGACCCAGTGAGGTATCTTCTGCATGCTCAATGGGGCCCAGTTGGTGCACTACAATGATCTATACCTTTAAATGGAACGATATTAAGGTGACAGTCCCTCAAAGGATTAATTCAAGGAAAGGAAGAAGAAAGGAAAAGTACAATCCCTTTAATTGGCACTTGACTTGGATGGTGTCCCTTTTATTGCACTGAGCAATTTGCACATTTTGGGCACAAATGTGTCAGAAGTTGGCAGGAGCACTTGTTGACAAAGGGCAACTCCTTTCTGGGCTGCAGTAACTAATGGCAATGGTGATAGATGTTCCTCTAAAACGATAGGCTGATGGTTAAGGGAACAATGATGTGGTTTGGCCTGCAGAAGGCGTGCACTGCGGTCAGTTCTGATGACTGAACTGTGCTACAAATGTGTTCAATAGTAGCGGTTGGGGGAACTAAGCCGCAACACGTGTTAACTATATGCAATGTCCGCAACTGTGTGCAGGAAAGTGTCAGATTTTAAAGGAATGTCAGTGTTCACTTGTTTGGCTGGTGTATGGGACTCTCTTGATAACAGGTTGCTTCCAGTAGGTCCTGGTGGTCTCTGTCAGTGGATGGGGGCCCCCACAGGTTCTCCAGTCTCATTTGCACCATCCTGTCATGACATATACTCTGACAGCAGGGACTACACTCCCCCCGTTAGAATAAAAAAATCAGCGCTGCAGCCATTCGCTGTTCGAATGCTGGTTTCCCAGCAGGACTGTTTGTCAGAAGCTGGTCATTAGACTGGCTTCTGTTGAACAGAAAGAGGTACACAGGGACAGAAATTCAGCTGGTTCATGAGGAACTGACCAATTTTTTGGTCTGTATGTACCCTGCTTTAGACATTTGTCTCAGGAACAGATGTCTCTATTGGTAGCTTCCCCTCAGTTTTGGCTTTTGATACAATAAGTTGAAGCAATTTCTCTGTATCAACTAATATGGAAATAGATCCTTTTCTTTAGGATAGTACATATTAATTTACAAAAAGCTATAGCCATATCCACAAGGGAGAGGGAGAACTAGGGCAAGTGGGTTCAAATATCATTCTTTATTTATGCGAGTCAAATCTCAGCAGAAATGATAAAATCCATATAATAGAAAACAGCTTTTCACACAGCTTGCTGAGTGATTTACACACATGTACTGCATCTATGATGAAATATTGGGGATTTCATTGTTTGCTTTGAGGTTTTCTTTTGAGACAGTTAAAGGGCACATGTTGAAGGATATTCTTTTCAAACCCTGCTCTGCCATTCAAATGCATGAGTTTGAATGGCAAAGGTAGGATTTGACAGGAAAAGGCAGCATTTGACCTGCTTTGCTGCAGTTCAATAAGACATTCTCTGTCCAAAGAAACGCAGCTCAGTGCAAAGCAGGTCAAACACAACCTCTGAACTGCCATGTGTACTGCTCAATTAAAGTCAACGAGATTTTGCAGACCCATTGTTCATGTGCATTCCAAAAGTCAATAGCAGGAAAACAACAGCTATCCACATAAGCCCTATTAAACTTTTCTGTTTACAGGTATACTGTATCTGCACACAAAAACATTATTTCATTATATGTATTCACACATGCTAAGAACAATGACTAAAACCTTAGTTCAGAGACTATTGACAATTGTTATTGGAAGGCTTTGAATGGGAATGGTATTCATATTAAAGTGTATATAAACTAACATACAATGAACTTCTCTTATTTGCTTCCTTTTTGTCTGTTCAATAATTCATTAAAAGTGTTTTGTTATATCTGTTTGATAAGTTAAAACAAACCTGTTGATCATGCCAAAAATCCAGAGCTGTCCTATATCCTTGGCTCATTCATGTCAGACTAGATGAAAATAGTTGCACAGTCCCTTTAAAAGTCAACCAAAAAAGACTGTAAATGATTGAATCACCATAGAACATTAATCAAAATGCAAATACAAAATACAAATACAATGTTGTCCAATAACTGCCCCACCTTATGTAATGCCGTTCAGGTTAGTTAAATAGTTTTTGTTAGAAGAGTAGCAGCCTGGGGATGAGTCAGCCTGGGAGTGAGGTAGTGAGGTTACCTCAGGACAGGTTGGGAGGCTCTAACAGGTCAGGGCTTCTGGAGACCTCCCACCTTTCCAGAAAGCTTTCTGGAACAGGGGTGGAGGAGGGGAGGAGGCTCAGATCTGCATGTTTGATGGATCTTGGCCAATCCCCTGGCAGGAGGCTGGGAATGGTGACCAGGGCAACCCTAAAAAGTGGCAGAGTTTGGTGGAAGCTGTGCAGTGTCGGGTGGAAGATGGATTTAGGAAGGCTGGAGTGTGGAGCCTGGGAGGTGGCCCACAGGCAGGCTGCTGGAAAAGAGGATCTCCACTGCCTCAACATCTCCCAGAAAGGACAGCCTGTGTAGCAGGGAAAGAGCCAGCCCAGCATAAGGCCTGAAGGCAGCCACCAACCCACCAAGCTAACAGGAATGGACAATGTGAGTACTCTTACACCCCCTGGGCCAGATAAGGGAAGAGGGCAGTCAGGTGTAAGACCCAACTAGCTTCTCCTCTGGGACTGTTCTAAACTAACAGCTCTTTGGCCACCTTGCCCCAGGATACCCTCAGGCAGCTGGGTGAAAAGAAGGTATAATCCAGGGTCTGAGGTAGTACACCTTTAGTGCTGTTCAAGAGCTAATCTGAATCTTTGTACATAGTTGCTAAGGAGTTGTCCTCAAATTCTACAGTTCCCCAGGCATCCCATATACCCATAGACCCCATCCCAGTTTACCCCTTAATAAAATAAAAATAAACAAGCTCAGTGACTGTTTATTCACCGCAGTGTGCAAAGAGTGGAAAATGTGTGTTGCCTGGCTGTGCAGAGCATAGGGGGACTCAATTCAAATCCAGCGGCCCAAAGGGGGTAGTGCTACACTTATAAAAATTCCATGTAACACAAAATAAGCACAGGGAAGGAGATTTACTAAAACTGGAGCACTAGAGTGAATCTGGTGCAGCTATGCATGGTAGCCAGTCAGCTTCAAACTTCAAGTTCAAGTTAAGCTTGTTCAAGTTAAGGTTTGGCATTAAAACCTGGATGCTGATTGGTTTCAAAGCAGAGCTGCACCAGTTTTTGCACTCTCAAGTTTTAGTAAATAACCCCCTTTTATGTATATAAAAAAAGATAAATAGAAAGAAAGTGCAGCCACTATAAGTTCACATATCATTTGACCAAAAACAATTGCACTGTCTCTCTGAACAATAGCAATATCTTTGTGATAGTGAAGATTAAATGTTTTGAAAACCATAGTAGTGAAAAAATGGAGTAAACCTGTTATCTCAAACATTCAAAAACATAGTCGTTGTGTTGAGTGAAAATCAAGTGCTAACAATCCACTGTGTAAACTGTGTAAACTTCAGTGCTCCAATACCACAAATATACCCTACAATTTACCAGAGTGTTTGACCTCCTAATGTTGAGGTCAAATGACACTTGTGGGTAAAACCATACAACAAGGTCACCAATCACCAGGTAGACTTCGGCTGGCCATACATTTTACAATTATCTTCCAATTTTCTGCCCAATTTCCTTTAGATTTACCTTCAAATGTGTAGTGCAAGGGCCTGCCTAATTGGATACAACTGAAAGTGTTGATTAGGTTTGTCCTCCTATTATATGGTTTTTGGTAAATCTAAGCCAAAAATCTCCAGATAATTGTATAATGGATGGCCAGCCTTAAGGATGGAGGTCATCATTGCACCACAGTCATCACGCATCAGTTCGCGGTAGCTGTTTAATCAAGCACTCAATCCATTTTGGATGATGTTTCCAGTGCCTTTTTGAACACAATAGTGTTATGGCCCCAAAAGACAAAAAAAAATTTTGTTTAATTAAAAATGTACTGAAAATATTAAGAATAGATTACTGCACACCATCAAATCGTGGCCAAAACCCCATCTTCTTTATTTCCATCAATGGGACGTCAGCAGGACATCAGCACACACAGACAGCAAGAATGATGCAGTTCACATCTTAGTTGTTAAATGTCACCTTGAGCGATTTCTACCTCTCAAATATATAGCCAATGACACCAACAATCTTTTTGGCTATCTGTAAGGGGGAGATTCTTTCTACTGACCATAAATGTAAGGAGCATTCTTCCTACTGACCATCACACTAATGTACTGTGAGCTGTATATGTATTAGTTATTGGCAGGGGTTTCCTGAGATCTGAAAGTTATTTCAAGGGTTCCTCTATGTTAAAGATATAATTTCAGGGTATATACAGTGTATATATTAATGTTTTTCTCTCAAATTTTAAAACTAGCTACTCTAACAATGGCACTGAAGTGTTAGAGTTGATTGTTCTGTATTGTAATTACTGTGAAGTTACTGTGCAGTTGTTAGGGTTCCCTATTATTGTGTACTTACTTTTGTGTTCACAGAGAATAGATTGACCGCTCCCTTTTACTACTACTACTACCTAATTTCCTGTTCAATTGCTGTTTCCTCCCTTTGCTTTTTTTGTTGTTTTATTGGGGTTTTATTATTGTATAATTTATTTCACATTTTTCTATTTATTTTTATACTTACCATTTGGTTAAAAAATACAGGTTTGTGATTTAGTATTATATGGTTGTAAGTGTTTTAGTTTTTTTTTTTTTTCCAGAGGGAAAACAGTTTTGCTAGGGTCTTGCAATTTTTTTCAGGGTCAGCAACACATTTCAGCATACAAGTGCAGCACTCTTTAGTGCATGTAATCACCACATCTTCAATGCACCTAGTCATAGCTGTTAATAAAGTTTTTATCCTGTGTTGTTCCACAGTGAAAGGGAACCAGCTGCCATTTTTTCACCTAGAAGGACATCTCTGCATGTTGAAGGAAATGTCTCTATGTCACTGGACCACAAGCAAGTTCATGGCGAGAGATGTTGCATCTCTTTTACAGCACACTATAAATTTACTGGTGACTGAGGAGGATGCAGGATGCTGGACATGCTGAAGCTGGAGGTGTTGCTTTGTGTCCTGCACCCTTGTGGGGGGTGACAGCCTCCCCGCCCACTCCCAATGGCCTTAGGCAGGCCATAGATGGGCCCTTTATCGGCCGAATTTTCGGCCGATAATTGAAAAATTGGTCAGCCCCGTTGCCGATGCTGCCACCAATGTTCACAAAAAACGGCAACTTTTTGTGGATTTTCCAGCATGACCGATAAAAATAAATGAGAAGATCCATGAAAAACGGCCGGCAGGCTGGCCCCACTAACGGCGTGAATATCGGCCGATTTTTCATGCGTACGAAAATTCGACTGATAAACGACCCGTCTATGGCCTGCATAACCCAATGATTTGTCAGAGCCACCAACTTGCTGTTAGCCCTTCAGCAAAGAAGTTCACACATGTGCCTATCCTGGAAAACATCCTGAATCTGATGTGCATGGCCAGAAATTGTTCATCTAGTCAAAATGCAGCGACAACACAATCTGCCTGCCAACTACTTAATATGCAATACATCCATGTGCTGGAACTTGATGTTGGCCATGCTGCTGCAGCTTCTCCTGCAGCAGAGGGTAGTCCATGAGTATTTGTGAGAGCAAAGGATAGTGACAAGCTTTGTGTGTCTGGGATTCTTTTCACTACATCAGAGGCTTCTGATTTAGGACTTGTGTACCATCTTGTCACCATTTGAAGAGACAACCAGAATGGTGAGTCATAATGAGGTGGGAGCAGCACGATTCCTCTGGTGTTCCTGCTAGAGCACATACTGTGTTGTGTAATAGACTAGGCACTGGAGGGACAACAGCATGAAGAAAGGGAGGACTTCCTGGTATCTCAGGGCCAGCAGGATGTGTTCATGAATGGCTACATATTTGTGAGGCAGAGACATCAGCAGTCAAAGGAGGAATAAGAGAAGAAGAAAGAAGGTTGAGGTAATGGTGGTGAGGAGGAGGATGGGATTGGGCGAGGTTTCAGGGGTGTGTTTCGCCCTTCTAAAACCTGAGGAGTTGTACACCGAGAACTGGGGACTTCTGCTGGCAATTTGTGGTGAATAGGCTCATTTATGCTGAACTGCCGAAGCAGGGACCCTAGGATTTGGGCATAAAGGAAAGGAACCACTACTGGTTGGCCAGCTTTTGGCTCCCTGATACATAATGGAAAATGGCAGATTTCATGTTGCCATCCCAGAAGGAACAAAAAATGTGCCACTTGGAAGAGGTACTGCAGAACAACCCATTGGTTGCCTCTGTAGAGATTGGCAGGATCTCCCTTCATGGCCAATGTACCTGTAATCCTCAAGTTGCTTAATGGAGTTGGAGGGGTTGGGGTAGACATTTATGCCAGTAGACATGAGACATCCTGCACAGAAGTATACTGTATGTCCCCTGCTGATGCTCTCTCCTTCCTGTTCCCGCTGCCAGAAATATCCAGAATCTGTTGAGTAGGAGATGACTGCCACACACAGGGGTTTATTCGCTAAAGCTGGAGAATGCAAAATCAGTCTCACTTCTGCATAAATACCAATCAGCTGCTAACCTCAGCTTGTTCAATTAAGCTTTGACAATATAACCTGGATGTTGATTGGTTTCTATGCAGAAGTGAGACTGATTTTGCACTCTTTATTAAATAAACCCTACAGAGTCTGCATAGAGCTGGAGCTGGGTGCTTGAACAAGCTGGAATTTACCAGTATTTGGATGCAGTGGTGTATTAGTTGTCTTTTTTATGGCATTTCTCTTTTTTTTCTCTTGGTGACCCTTTCAGAAATACACTTCCTTCCTAGGGTGACAATGCTCACTCACTCTGCTCAAACCGATCCCCAGGAGTCAATGAACACCAGTGTGTAATGGATGGCGTCAGCTGCCGCTCCGGCCATGCCCTCTGATGCATTTCACCCCACACACAGGGGGCTTGGTCACAGAGGCCTCTGTGACCAACGGCGGCTGAGGCCATCCATTACACGCTGGTGTTCAGAGACATGGCGATCTGTTTGAGCGGCGTCCATCCTTACATACACCATCTAGTTTCTGGAGCAACTTGGGACACTACTCCCTCTCTATTTCTCTGTCGGCAGGGTGATCATTCTTCTCAATCAGCCTTGAGCGGTGCCAGAAGATTTCATCTGGCTTTTAATGCTCGCTCAGTGTTCTGTATGTGTTGGAGCAGCATTTTCACTGTAAGGCAGGAAGTACTGGGACTGCAGAACACCCTCCTTATCTCCATAAGATGAAGGTCTAAGTCTTAGTGCTTATTCTTGGTGCCTATCACTGTACTTGAATCTGCCTGCTTAAAGAAATATTTGGACTTCGAACAAAGCTTTATATAGTAGTAGGTGATCACATTCAACTGGACTTATTCTGTAATATTAAAGACATTTTGCAAGTCACTATTTAAATACTGTAGCTGCTGATTTTTAATATAATCACACTTACCTGACCAGGGATCCAGTGATGTTCTCACCCAAACCAATTTCTTCAATCAGCTTTGGGTGCAGGCACTGGCATCTTAAGTAAGGGAAACTGCTAGCGAAGCCTTGTGGTTTCACAGCTGGCGGTCTACTGCGCATGCATGAAGAATGCTGTGCTTTGCAAATGGTCCTGCAGTCTTCTGGGACCTGTGAAGTGTCCTAGAAGGCTGTGGGGGAAGGAAGGGGCCAAACTTCTGGCCCAGATCACCGCAGCGCATCTGAACAGAAGTGGGAGCAGGTACCTGTTAAAATCAGGTACTCGCTCCCCCCCCAAAAAAAAGTGTCAAATGTAGCAGTGAAGGGGGGTGATGCAACAAGTGGAACTTCCCCTTTTAGGAGAAGTTCTACTTTAATGCAGCTCTGTAATTATGATTACATCATTACATGTATCATTTTAATGCAAGCAGTGTAAGTACCTGAATTTGACCTGGTATCAGCCTCTTGTAGTCCCTGTATAATAGGACTGAATAGTGAAAGGAAGCAGCAGCACAAGTTCCCAATCAGTTCATGTGCTGACTAGAAGCATGCTGATAGGAATAGAAAACAGAGTGACAGAGAAATATGCTAATCACTGTACTGTTTCTCCTTTCACTGTCCAGTCAAATGTTGGGGCAGTTCAAGGATGACCTAGTTTAAGAGGAAGTGGGTTTAGTGATGCTGGTCATTAGATGGAGGATATGTAGCAGCAAAAAAAGTACTGTGGAGGAAATTATTGGATTGATGGTAAATTATTATTATTATACAGGATTTATATAGTGGCAACAGTTTGTGCAGCACTTTACAATATAAAGGGAGAGAGTACAATTACAATACATTTCAGTACAGAAGGAATAGGAGGGCCCTGCTCATGGAGCTTACAATATAAAGGGAGAGGAAGGTGGCACAAAAGGTGATAGCTGCAGAGGATGATCTGATGGCAGTGACTCAAATACAGTTTTTAGGTGGAAACGAGGTAGGCTTCCCTAAAAAAAATAAGTTTTCCAGGATCACCTAAAGACAGACAGGGACCGGACATACAGGGGTAGTGAGATCCAGAGGATGGGAGAGGTTCTGGAAAAGTCCTGTAGGGGATTGAGAAGGTTGTTGTCAGTGAGGTTGCAACTCCTATGGTTGTGGACAAGGCATTCAAGAAGCTTGGAGGCAAACAGGAGCAGGGAGATGGGTCTTAAGTTGTTCAAACAAGTGGGGTCCAGTGAGGCATTTTTAGGTATGGGGGTAAAAAGTGCATGTACAGGTCCTGCTGGAGAGGTTGAAGATGTGGGTTAGGGAGTTTAAAATTGAGCAGGAAGGGGGCCGTAGTAATTGTGAGGGGACAGGGTCCAGGGCACAGGTGGTGAGGTGGGCCTCGGAAAGGAGTTTTGCAACCTCCTCAGTTGTAAGAGGGTTGAAGGAGGAAGGGACTGAGTGTGGTATTGGACCTGGTGTGTCGGTTGGAGAAGAAAGCTGGACACTGGAGATCTAATTATGAATAGTGTCGATCTTGTTTTTGAAATGGCTGACAATCTCCTGGGCAGTAAGTAAGTTGGTGGGAAGAGGCAGTGGGGGTGTGATAAGGAATTAAGGGTAGAAAAGAGTTGACAAGGATTGGATGAGAGGGTTTTGATGAAAGTAGTGTAGTAGGTTTGTTTAGTAGTGTGGAGGCAAGAGTTTTATTCGAGAAAGGCAGAGGGTGAAGACATGCAGGGACTTTTTTACACCACACTCACTCAAGAGCACAGCTGGGTCTCTTGAGACTTCTGGTGTCATCTGTTTGCCAGGGTTGTAGCAGGCAAGGCCTGGTTCTACTTGTAGAGAGTGGAGCAAGTGTCTCCAGGGAGGATAACAGAAAGTTGCTGTAGACAGAAGTGGCCAGGTCTGGGCAGGACATTGGTGGGATTTTGTCACAAAGGTGGGTAATAGCTGGATGAAAAAGGGAAGGGCTGAGGTGGCGAAGGTTTCTACAAGTAACTGTTTGCTGGCTGCAGACATGGGAGGATGGAGACAGAGAAACTGATAAGGTTGTGATCAGGGAGAGGAAAAGGTATGCTAGAGAGGTTGCAGGGAGTGAAGAGGTGAGAGAATACAAGGTTGAGGGTGTTGCCATTGGAGTGGTGATTTGTGTCCATTGAGTTATTACAACAAAAGCTGATTTTGTTATTTTAATAATGGGATATTCATTTTTATCTCCTTATTTTTGGCTGGTGTTCTGTTTTATGTATAGGTGGCAGGTACAGTTTAAATAGAGAACAACTGCATATCTGTTTCCCTAATTTTCATTACAGTAGAACTAAAGCCTCCTGTTAAAAAAATACCTGCTTCAGCACTTAAAGTGTATGAATAGCCCAAAGTGTTTTTGGGATGGAGTAACTGGATTTGGCCACTGTTTAGACTTTAACACAGGAACATTTATATGTACTTTAAAATGTTTCCTTCAACCCTTTTATGACAGTAATATGCATATAAAGTGCTCAGAATAAATGAGTACACCACTTTTGAAAAGTAAGATATTAATCAATATCTCAATGAACATAACAACAATTTCACAAATTGTGATAAAACTGAGTTTTATAGAACATTTTTTAGCTCATTACATGAAAGTAAGGTTAATAATATAACTTAGATTACAAAATCTTTAGTTTTACTCAAATTAGTTGATGCAAAAATGAATACACCCCACAACAAAAACCACTACATCTAGTATTTTGTATGACCTCCATTATTTGTAAGGACAGCACCAATACTTCTAGGAATGGAATGAAGAAGTTGGTGACATATTTCAACATCTACGTATCTTGTTCCATTCTTCAAGAATAACCTCTTTTAGAGCCTGGGTGCTGGATGGAGAGTGATTCTCAACTTGTCTCTTCAGAATTCCCCATAGATGTTTGATTGGGTTCATAACAGGAGACATACTTGGCCACTGAATCTCTTTCACCCTGTTCTTTCTGTTCAGAAATGCAGCAGTGATCTTAGATGTGTGTCTTTGGATCATTGTCCATTGGGAAAATGCACGATGACCAAGGACACGGAGTGATGGTAGTACCTTCTCTTTCAATATAGAGCAGTACATCTGTGAATTCATGATACCATCAATGAAATGCAGCTCCCTGACCCCAGCAGCACTCATGCAGCCCCACAGAAGGACACTGCCACCACCATGTTTCACAGTAGGCACCATGCATTTTTTCTTTGTACTCCTCACCTGTGCAAGGCCATACAGTTTTGAAGCCATCAGTTCCAAAAACATTTATCTTGGTCTCATCACTCCAGAGTACAGAGTCCCAGTAGTCTTCTTTTTCAGCATGAGCCCTGGTAAATTCTAGGTGGGCTTTTTTGTTCATGGGCTTTAGGAGAGGCTTCCTTTGTGGACGACACCTATGCTTGCCATGCCTCTGCAGTGTACTCTGTAGTTTGTCACGGGAAACAATCACCCCAGTTTGGCTTTCTACTTCTTTAGCTAACTGCAGTGAACTTGCATGGCGATTTTCTTCAACCCTTCTCATCAGAAGACACTCTTGTCGAGGTGTTAACTTCCGTGGACAGCCAGGACGTCTCTGTAAGTTGGTTACAGTTCCATCTTTGTTAATTTTTTGTATCACTTCTGCTACAGTATTCTGACTGATAAGTAAAGCTTTGCTGATCTTGTAGCCTTCACCTTTCTTGTGTGAAGAAATTATTTTCTTTCTCAGGTCTTGTGACATTTATCTTCAATGTGGTGCTATTGCTGACAGCATGAAATGGAAAAGGGTTTTCTTTGTTAAGTAATGCCCTTTTATAATCAACTGTGTGCTGGACACCTGTTTAATGAATAATTAGACTCACCTGTACTTGAATTCTTGTTAATTAGGATTTTTTTGTCTAAAATTTAGCTTTGCTCCTAAGACTTTCATTGGGGTGTATTCATTTTTGCAACATAGTCTTAAATGAATTTGTTAGGAAAAATACTTTTTTGTGTGTGCAAATTAACAAATCTTGTTTGCAGTCAATGGCCCGCATTTGTGAGTATTTTGTAGTATTGTGTCCCATAGAAAATGTTGATTCGGAAAGGAAAGTAAAGGTTTTCTGACAAATCTGTGGGGGTGTATTTATTTAGGCTGAGCACTGTATGTGGCAGCAGGGTGGGTGGGCCTTATGCCTCACTGTGTTGTTCTTGGGGCACTTCATCAGCACCCTCAAAACTGTCACCAACTACCAATGATCTGTAGCCAGTAGGATAAGCTCCCGATGATGTCAGAACTGTAATGCAAATCACAGTCAAAGTCGCATGATCAAGATCCCATCTTGGGTGTTACAGCCTACCTAAAGGTCCAGCTCTTGATGTTGCCAAGGGGTTGAAATGGGTAAAAAGCCAGAAAAGCAATTATGACAATTTTGACATGTGAAGTATCACTGTTAGCCTATTTCACTTTCCATTACCACCTCCCCCATCCCATGTTTTTATTGTTGAGATTGGCAAAGCACACTTGGAATTTGTTTTGTCCTAAAAAATAACAATATAGTTTTATAGGTATGAAACATAAAGGTTAAAACATTGATTATATAAAGCATTAATGATAATAATAATCTTTAAAAGCAATATTCTTTATATCAAGCTGCTCTCTAACAGTACAATATAGAACAACTATTTGGCACATTGAAGTTTTTTGGTATGTGCAGTATGTCAGCCATGAAATCTTCTATACATTTTGGCAGTGAGAAGATTGCTTTTTGTTCTATCTCCTTACAATGTTCACTTTTAGCAGTCCAAGTAAAACATAATTGGAATTTCATTAGAGGCAAAAAAATATTATTGTTCAGACCCAAGTCCCGCACTGTTTCTCGCTTTGAGTAAAGCTCATTTCAAATAGGTAAAACATTGACAGGAATATACAAATTCTTAAAATAAAAAAAAACTTCAAGAAAATACTCTAATCCTCAGTTTGAGACAGGAAAGTGGAAAAAAAGTTTTGGGTAGTATGACCTTTCCAGAGCCTCAGTATGAGTTTGTTCTGTGGTCTTCTACAAAACTGGGTTACCAACTGGCAGTATGCCCTGTACTTGTGGTTAAATGTATCTCTACCATATAAATTCATAAACAAGGTTTTTTTCTTTGTGGGAAGAAATAGTATTATATTGTGATTTTACAACATACCAAAACAAACCAATGCCTCCTTTACATATCATGTTATAAAGAAACTAATTTCTAACTTTAGGACAACAAATATCTCTTTTTAGCTATACTTTTATTTGGGAAATGTGTGTTTGTTTTACAAACAGAAAATATTTTATAGTGCGAATATAAATGTGCAAATACTGAAAATGTCTACAGCCTATTAGTTTGTTATGACCTAACTTAGAGAGGAGTTCCAACTTACACTTAGCTTTAAAACTGTCCTCTCGCCCCTCCTAACACCTATGCTGACTAACCTGTGTAAGATAGATGTAGATAATTACCTATTTTCAGGCCTCTTCCATGTGGTCACATGATCACCCCTGTGTAAGCCAGCGGTAGCTGTAGGGGAGGGGAGAAGGCTCTCCACAACAGCTATTAAAGCCTGGGAGCAATGACGTCATCCATAGGCTTCCATGGCTCATCCATTGTTGGTGCTCCTTACTCCTCCCTCCAGCTGCGCTGGATGACATAGGGGTGTTAAATCATGTGAAAATAGGTAAGTATATACATCTTTCATACACATGTTAGTTAGCAGAGGTGTTAGGAGGGGAAGGGGACAGTTTTAAGACTAGTTAGGTATAAGCAGGAATTCCACTTTAAATCCATATTTAGTCAGTCCTGATTCTTCATCTTTGTCCAATAAAGGTTTGGTCTTCTCAAAATTGATATCTTACATTTTAGTTGCTAATCCACCCAATGGTTTTATATGAACCTAGTGCAAAATATTTGTTTTCCAAATCAAGTTTCCAGGCCCATCATGATCAATACAAGGAGTTTATACTGTAAACTAGGTGGTTGGAAGACCAAAGAGTCCTCCTAGAAGGTCTTCTTATTAGCCCACCACCCACTTATATTGGCGGTTTAGTGGAACATTTTTAAACTCTATCACTTATGACACCTCAGAATCTGCAGCAATAGCAACCCTTACCTTGTGCTAATTACAAGTACTGCTTTCCTCCTTCTTAGTTTTGAAAGTGGCATCATTTTCTGAACCAGACACAATGCTTTTATTTACTTGCAGCTACAGACCTAACATGCCATACCTTAGGGGAGAGAAGAGTACATTCTGTTTCCTGTCATCACTGGATGCTACATCAGCATAAACATTTACTTCATACTGAAAGCTAGGTGATATTTTTGTGAATACAGTTCTAAAAACCATTATGATCTAATACAGCATAACTAAAAACCTCAATAACCAATTGTAAACTAGATGAAGATATTGTAATGGTTTTTGTAATACCTACGGATGAGCGAATCTGCATAGGTTCGGTTTGAATTGAGGTCACAGAATCCTGCTTAAAGTTTGTGAATGCTGAACGCCATTGAAGTCTATAGGAGGCACTATTTTCAAAGCTAATAGACAAGCTATTGCAGAAAAAAGGCATGGGGAGTTGGACACTGCCATAGGAGACATGTACCAATGCAAAAATTTTTTTCAAAAAATACCATACAGCAGGGAGAGGATCTTAATAGGGAAATACTAAAAATACACAAATCAGTTAGATACCATGCTTAGAGTAGGCCTTAAAGCTGCACATGGGGTACAGAACAGTGATTTTTTTTCATTTACAATTAGCTTTGCTTACATACAGTAGCTCCCCAATCTGATTCATTGCAATTGCAATGTTATAATATAAAAAAAAGAAAAACATGGTATAGGGTTTCCCTTAAAATTCCAAAAAGACCCTTTTTCAGACATGTAGCCTGGGTGGCCAGGAAAGAGAGAACAGGACATGTGCGGCTCCACCATTCCTGTACCAGAAAAATCCACGTTTTTCAAAATTGGGGGCTAATTATGGGCAAAGCGCCTGCCCTGGATAGCAGGAAGTCCAGAGTGAGATTATTAAGCAAATTTTGCTATGCCCAAAATGTAGTTAGTGATGTTGCTCAGGATTCCCAGCAGTGTATTTACATTATTGCAATGCTGGGAACCTGTCATTTAGTTCAGGATTGTGGTGTGTTAGGATTGTCAGGTGACAGGTCAACACCCCCTTGTTTTTCCCTTCTCGCTAGGCACCCTTTTCCCAATGTTAAGGAACAAGGACCCCTTCCATCCAGTGATGTAATTCTCATCAATCATGATGACTAGACGTTCACTGATGTTTATATGCTGCACTTCCATTTATGAAGGACAGATCTCCAGCTGCAGTAATGTAAACAGACAGTCAAGGACCCTAGGTGATGTCAATGGCATCAAATTTGTTCAAAGGCCATATTTGGTCAGTGACATCACTTGGGATCCCTAGCTGTAAAATTACACTACAGCAGATAGGGATCTGTGATTTTATGATATGAGTGTGGCATGTAAACATCAAAAGATTTCAGGTCATTATGACTGACAAGGACACGCTTGTGGATTTACAATGAGGAACATTAATACAATTTATTTTCGTGTGCCTTTCTTTTATTTGTATTAAAGGATCTTCCCAAGGTGTGTGTTTATTTATGCTTAACTGTTTATGGGAATGGGTAAGGGGTACTTATGTTTCCTCTGTTCTCACCCCCCTGGGAGAGGATAGATATCTGGACACCTTTGTTTTAAAGGTCCCCTTCCACTATAAGCTCCCTTTCTTAGTGCATCTGAGGTGGAAAAGTAGACTTTCTCCTTCAACATTGGGATAAGGGTCCCTTGCAAGATGGGGGGACTTTGTGACCAACCCCACTTTGTAAGGTATCCCCTGATGTTCAAAGGCATATGTTCTGACCTGGTACAGTGAGGAAGAAGGAGGGGGGGGGGCACATTATTATTCAGGAATTATATAGTGCCAACAGTTTGCGCAGTGCTTTACAAAATGAAGCAGACATTACAGTTACATTACAATTTGGTACAAGAGGAATCAGAAGGCCCTGCTCGTTAGAGCTTACAATCTAAGAGGAAGGGTCAAGTGATACAAAAGGTATTAGTTGTGTGGGATGACCTGATGAAGAAAATAAAAGCACAGTGCATTAGTTAGAAGTAGGATAGGCTTCTTTAAAGAGAATGGTTTTCAGGGATCATCTAAAGGTGGATAAATTAGGAGATAGTCAGACTGGGGTAGGGAGTTCCATAGGATGGGAGAAGCTTGGGAGAAAATTTGGAGGCGAGCATGGGAGGAGGTGACACGAGAGCAGGAGGTATTGGGAAGATCAAAGAGAATGGTTTGGTTGGTAATTTGAGACCAGGTTAGTGATGTATCTGGGGGCTGAGTTATGGATGGCTTTGTAAGTTGTTGTTAGTAATGTGGGTGAGTGGAAGCCAGTGGAGGGATTGGCAGAGAGAGGTGGCAGACACTGGCAAGTTGGATGAGTTTTGCAGCAGCATTCATGATGAACATAAGGGGGGATAATCTATTTAAAGGTAAGTCAAAGAGAAGGGAGTTGCAGTAGTCAAGCCGAGAAATAACCAGGGAGTGAAATAGAAGCTTTGTAGTGTCATTGGGTAAAAGCAGCGTATTCTGGAGATGTTGCAGAGGTTGAGACGGCGTGATTTGGACAGTGGTTGGATATGGACCTGAAAGGACAGTTCAGAATCCAGGGTTACACCTAGCACCCTGGCATGCGGGGACGAGTTGATGCTCTCTGTCCTTCCTTTCCTAGCAGCTCAAGCTGAATGCATGGATAAAGGTCTGATGGGAATTTTAGGAGAACCTCACTGCTTTTTTCCTTTTTTTAAATTTTAGATAAATATATACTGTCACTTTAATTTAAATATATATATATATATATATTTATATACAGTCATGGCCGAAATTGTTGGCACCCTTGATATTTCTCCAGGAAATCATGTATTTCTCACGAAACGTATTGCATTAACACATGTTTTGCTATACACATGTTTATTCCCTTTGTGTGTATTGGGACAAAACAAAAAAAGGGAGGAAAGAAAGCAAATTCGACATAATGTCACACAAACCTCCAAAAATGGGCTGGACAAAAGTATTGGCACCCTTTCACAACTGCGGATAAATAAGAATGTTACAAGCATGTGATGCTCCTGTAAACTCACCTGGGGCAAGTAACAGGTGTGGGCAATATAGAAATCACACCTGAAAGCAGATAAAAAGGAGAGACGTTCACTTAACCTTTGCATTGTGTGTCTGTCTGTGCCACACTAAGCATGGACAACAGAAAGAGGAGACGAGAACTGTCTGAGGACCTGAGAACCAAAATTGTGGCAAAATATCAACAATCTCAAGGTTACAAGTCCATCTCCAGAGAACTAGATTTGCCTTTGTCCACAGTGCGCAACATTATCAAGAAGTTTGCAACCCATGGCACTGTAGCTAATCTCCCTGGTCGTGGACGGATGAGGAAAATTGATGAAAGATTGCAACGCAGAATAGTCCGGATGGTGGATAAGCAGCCCCAAACATGTTCCAAAGACATTCAAGCTGTCCTGCAGGCTCAGGGAGCATCAGTGTCAGCGCGAACTATCCGTCGACATTTAAATGAAATGAAACGCTATGGCAGGAGACCCAGGAGGACCCCACTGCTGACACAGAGACATAAAAAAGCAAGACTACAGTTTGCCAAAATGTACTTGAGTAAGCCAAAAGCCTTCTGGGAAAACGTCTTGTGGACAGATGAGACCAAGATAGAGCTTTTCGGTAAAGCACATCATTCTACTGTTTACCGAAAACGGAATGAGGCCTACAAAGAACAAAACACAGTACCTACGGTAAAATATGGTGGAGGTTCAATGATGTTTTGGGGTTGTTTTGCTGCCTCTGGCACTGGGTGCCTTGACTGTGTGCAAGGCATCATGAAATCTGAGGATTACCAAAGGATTTTGGGTCGCACTGTAGGGCCCAGTGTCAGAAAGCTGGGTTTGCGTCCAAGATCCTGGGTCTTCCAGCAGGACAATGACCCCAAACATACGTCAAAAAGCACTCAGAAATGGATGGCAAAGAAGCGCTGGAGAGTTCTGAAGTGGCCAGCAATGAGCCCAGATCTAAATCCCATTGAACACCTGTGGAGAGATCTTAAAATTGCTGTTGGGAAAAGGTGTCCTTCCAATAAGAGAGACCTGGAGCTGTTTGCAAAGGAAGAGTGGTCCAAAATTCCGGGTGAGAGGTGTCAGAAGCTTATTGATGGTTATAGGAAGCGACTGATTTCAGTTATGTTTTCCAAAGGGTGTGCAACCAAATATTAAGTTAAGGGTGCCAATACTTTTGTCCAGCCCATTTTTGGGGTTTTGTGTGACATTATGTCATATTTGCTTTTCTGCCTCTGTTTTATATTTGTTCCAATACATACAAAGGGAATAAACATGTGTATAGCAAAACATGTGTTAATGCAATACCTTTTTTGTGTGAAATACTTGATTTTCAGGAAAAATATCAAGGGTGCCAACAATTTCGGCCATGACTGTATATGGGCAGCACAGTGGCTAAATGGTTTGCACTTCTGCATGGCAGTACTAGGGTCATTGATTCGAATCCCAGCCACGGCACCACCTGCCTGGAGTTTGCATGTTCTCCTTGTGCCTGCGTGGGTTTCCTCCGGGTTCTCCGGTTTCCTCCCACACTCCAAAGGCATGCTGGTAGGTTAATTGGCTCCTGTCTAAATTGGCCCTAATATGTGTACCTTAGATTGGGGACCTTAGATTGTACACCCCTTAAGGGTTAGGGACTGATGTGAATGTACAATATATATGTAAAGCGTTGCGTAAATTGACGGTGCTATATAAGTACCTGAAATAAATAAAATATATATTTGTTTACACTACTAGAGGGGTCCAGTCATTTTCTATCAAACTCTCATTAAGAACTGTAAATGATGCATCAGTGTATACCTTGAACCCCTGAACCTGAACCCTAATAATAACATTCACACCTGATTCAAAAAGAACTTGACTATCCAAAGCTAAGCTTCACTGCACTAAGTAATACTATGGTACTGACTGCCTAATATATCTATGAACCTATACAAATTTAACAAAAATATTTTTGGCTGGAGTTGGCCTTTGGAATAGAGAAGGGTTAGAACCTCTGTTTTTATTGCTGTATGTGTTTTTGTTGGGGATACAGAATCCTCCTAGCTAGGACAGTGCACATGGCAATAAACCCCCCTCCACCGACAGGGATTTTAATCCCTGCCAGACTGTTGGAGAGATCTCCTGCACTTTCTGTCCCAGTGTCCAAATGGAAAGTAAAAGGAAATCTTCTTAATGTTGAATCACAGTCAGAAAAAAAATACTGAAAAAATATTATAAACTTTCCCCACTCTGTTAAAAAAAAACAAAAACAAACTTGTGCTTTGGTGTGTTGCTTCCTTAGTGTTTACTTGAAATACAGTTATAGTACAAAGTATATACTGTATATGGTGTTTGATTCTGCTTGATACTTTATGAACATAGATGAAGTAAAATTAAAGCCATCCTTTTGGATAAAGTTATGAAATAGGCAAAACTACTGTGGCAGCCGTGGGTAGATCACCACACTTTGACTCCATTCTGTTGCTCCCTATATACATAACATCAGTATTTACTCATATATGACACGGCAGGGGCTACTAATTACTAATTTTATATTTGCTGGTTAGGTATACCCTCTATCCAACAGACTTGCCTACTGCTGTAATTCCTGATGTTATTGCAGCTTTATTGTAATTCCTGATGTTACTGAAGCTCTACTATATGCCATCTAGTCTGGTGTATCCTCTGTACTCCAAATGCCTTTTAAGGTAACAAAACTCAGGGCTCGTTCACACCATAGTGCAGAGACATCATTTTTTCTGCACGTGTTATGCAAGAGCACAACGATGACATCACCAGGTGACCCTGCCTCTTAGTTATTTAAGAGCTTTCAGACTGCTGAACTGCCAGATGGTGGGAGCCTTCTTCAGGATCGGAGGGTTTTTTTTTTTACTTTTTTTCGGGTTGGAGGTGGGGAAGGGCATCCTGATTGACGATGGACCTGGGGACATTTTTAAAATGTATGTTTTTTTAAAAAGAGTACTTGTCAAAAACTGCCTGACTTTTTTTTACAGTACCCTTTTTTCTGGTGAATGACTAGGGGTACAATATACCCCATAGTCATTCACATGTGGGGGGCAGGATCTGGGGGCCCCCTTGTTAAAGAGGGTTTCCAGATTCTGATAAGCCCTCCACCAGCAGATCTCTACAACCAGGCCCGGGCATATTGGACTGAGCAGCCCCAAGCCCGGGGACCGTTTCCTCAGAGCCTGGTGGCAGAACACTAGGGCCCAATCACAAGCAAGAAAGAAAGAAAGAAAAGAAAGAAGGAAAGAAAGAAAGAGAGAGAGAAAGAAAGGAAGGAGGGAAAGAAAGAGGGAAACAATAAGGGAAGGAAGAAGGAAAGAAGGAAGGAGGGAAAGGAACAAAGAAAGAGGGAAGAAGGAAGGAGAGAAAGAAGGAAGAAAGGAGGAAAAGAAGAAAGGACGGAAAGAAGGAAGGAGGGAAAGAAGGAAGGAGGGAAAGAAGGAAGGAAGGAAAGAAAGAAGGAGGGAGGGAAAGAAGGAAGGAGGGAAAGGAAGAGGAAAAGAAAGAGGGGAAGAAGGAAGAAGGGAAAGAAGGAAGGAGGGAACCAAGGAGAGAGGGAAGGAAGGAGGGAAAGAAGTATGGAGGGAAAGAAGGAAGGAGGGAGGGAAATAAAGAGGGAAAGTAGAAAGGAGGGAAAGAAGGAAAGAGGGAGGGAAAGAAGGAAGGAGTGAAAGAAAGAGGGAAAGAAGGAAGGAGGGAAAGAAGAAAAAAGGGAATGAAGAAAGGAGGGAAAAAGAGAAAGAAGGAGGGAAAGAAAGAAGGAAGGAAAGACAGAAGGCAGGAAAGAAGGAAGGAGGGAAAGAAGGTAAAAGGGAAAGAAATAAAGAATGAAAGAAAGAGAAGATAGAAAGGAAGAGAGAAGGAAAGAAAGAAAGAGAGAAAGAAAGAAAGGAAGTAAGGAGGAAAAGAAGGAAGGAGGGAAGGAAGGAGGGAAAAAAGGATGGAGGGAAAGAAAGAAGTAAAGAAAGATGTAAAGAAGGAAGGCGGGAAAGAAAGAGGGAAGGAAGGAGGGAAAGAAGGAAGGAGGGAAAGGAAGAGGGAAAGAAGGAAGGAGGGAAAGACGAAAGGAGGGTTGAAAGAAGGAAGGAGGGAAAGGAAGAGGGAAAGAAGGGAAAGAAACAAGGAAAGAGGAAAAGAAGAAAGGAGGGAAAGAAGAAAGGAGGGAAAGAAGGGAAGAGGGAAAGAAAGAAGGAGGGAAATAAAGAGGGAAAGAAGGAAGGAAGGAAGGATAGAGGAAAGAAGAAAGGAGGAGGGAAAGAAGGAAGGAAAGAAGGAAGGCAGGAAAGAAGGAAGGAGGGAAAGAAGGAAGGAGGGAGGGAAAGAAGGAAGGAGGGAAAGGAAGAGGGAAAGAAGGAAGGAGGGAAAGACGAAAGGAGGGTTGAAAGAAGGAAGGAGGGAAAGGAAGAGGGAAAGAAGGGAAAGAAACAAGGAAAGAGGAAAAGAAGAAAGGAGGGAAAGAAGGATGGAGGGAAAGAAGGAAGGAGGGAAAGAAGGGAAGAGGGAAAGAAAGAAGGAGGGAAATAAAGAGGGAAAGAAGGAAGGAAGGAAGGATAGATGAAAGAAGAAAGGAGGAGGGAAAGAAGGAAGGAAAGAAGGAAGGCAGGAAAGAAGGAAGGAGGGAAAGAAGGAAAGAGGGGAAGAAAGAAAGAAAGAAAGAAAGAAAGAAAGAAAGAAAGAAAGAAAAAGAAGGAAATAAAGAAAGAAGGGAAGAAAGAGGGAAAGAAAGAGGGAAAGAAGGAAAGAAAAGGGAAAATAAGAGAAAGAAAGGAAGAGAGAATGAGGGAAAGAAAGAGAGAGAGAAATAAAGGAAGGAAGGAGGGAAAGAAAGAAGGAGGGAAAGAAAGAAAGAGAAGGGAAAGAGAGGGAAGGAAGGATGGAGGGAAAGATGTACCTAGGGAAAGAAGGAAGGAGGGAAAGAAATAAGGAAGAAGGGAAAGAAGGAAGGAAAGAAGGAAGGAGGGAAAGAAAGAGGAAAAGAAGGAGGGAAAGAAGGAAGGAGGGAAAGAAGGAAAGAGGGAAAAAAGGAGGGAAATAATGCAGGAAAGTAAGAAGGAAGGAAAGAAAGAAAAGATGGAAAGAAAGAAGGAAGGAGGGAAAGGAATTGGCCACAGTGATCACATGTACAGACTGGGCCAATAGACGTAGCTATTTCTGACTGTTCGCACAGCCATCCATAACCTGAGCTTTGTATGCATCCAGCTACAATCAGTACATGTAATCACTGGCTTTATGAATGATCACAGCTATCTGCCACAACTCTCAATCCCGGCCACAGGAATCAGCAGATTTTTACTACTCAGATTCACAGCCTGGGTAAACACATGTGCAAATACGGTTCCTTTAACATGGGCTTTCTGATAAGGTCCATCTACTGTATTTCTACTACTACTTTCTTTCTGTCTACCTTCATCCGCCTACCTCTGAGTTCTTCCAGGTCCAAGTCCCAAAAAAATGGAAAAGGACCACATTCTTTTCCTTTTTTTCTGGACCTAAATGTGACAGATCAGAAGAAACCTGATGTAAACGGACACAAGTCCATTTACATCTGATGGCCCAAAGATCCACCACAGGTCTTCAATAATAAATGGCATGGATACCACAAAAGTGATATCTGTCCCTTTCTGCTCCAGTCCTGCAGGGGATCTGCTCATGGACACCCTGCTGAATAGAGCAGAGTGTACTGTGTGAAAAGCTCTTTAGGGGTTGATTTACTAAAGGCAAAAAGACGGTGCAATCTGCAAAGTGCAGTTTCTCTAGAGCTTAGTAAATGAGGTAAGGCTTCACTTTGCAAAGAATACCCAATCACATGCAAGGAAAATTAAAAAAAATGAATTTGTGCTTGCACATGATTGGATGATGGAAGTCAACACAGGTTCTGCTTATTTACTAAGGTCTGGAGCAACTGCATTTGGCAAAGTAGACAGTCTTTTTGCCTTTAGTAAATCAACCCCATAGTGTGCAACCTGAGCAGGAGCAAAGGACATCATTCCATGTTGGGCAGTTCACTCAACCTTTTAAAAATTGTGTCATAAATAGTTTTATTAAATCATCTGTGGTGGATCGCTGTGTGACAGGTGGTGGGAAGGCAATAATGTTGCCTTGATGCTTGTTTTAACACTTAAAAATCTGCACCACAACTATGTGGTGTATGGGTAGCTTTTGGTGGGTGCTACTGCCCCCTGAGTTTGGGTACCCACATCTGCTGCCTTTGCAGCTTAAAGGGGAGAGGTTTGGGGGTGGTAAAAACACAGCTTAGCCTCAAGCTGAACCTCCCACCTGAAACAAAAATTATCTATGGTCCTGTTCACATATAAAAATTAAAGTGGTAGCAAACCCAAAAACAAAAACGTGTCATAATGCAGCTTATCAGTCCTTTGTTGTGGTGATTTCATTAGTTTTCTTATTTACGCAATTTTGCCTTTAACTTCACCTTTTGATCTAGCCAGTAAGTCTGTGTTTTTTCAACTTCCTTTAACACACCATGCAACATTTAGACCTCATACACACAAGATGTTTTGCCAACTCTCCTAGAAATCTTTCTTTCTGACAGCAGCGTTTTGACAGAAGAAACATCTGACCCTTGTTTGGGCTTTAATTCATTTCAATGGCCAGAATAATAATTTAATTAAATAATAATTTATTCTGGCCATTGAAATAAGTTAACGCTCAAGTGGCAAACGAACGTTAACAGGTATCAATTGTTTTTTCTGCCAAAATGCCTCTGCTCCTGGACGCACAGGCTCTGGGTTTTTTTCTGCCTGTAAACTCCTCTAAAAGCCTATGGGGTTGATTTACTAAAGGGAAATATACTGTGCACTTCAAGTGCACTTGCTTTAGATTCAAGGGGAAGCTCTGAAATTCAGCAAAGCTCTGCTGGTTTCTTTCATCCAATCATGTGGAAGAAAAAATGCTGTTTTTTTATTTTCCTTGCATGTTCCCCCCAGGTCTAGAGCAACTGCAGTTTCAATGCACTTGCAGTGCAAAGCCTATTCGCCTTTAGTAAATCAACCCCATAGGTTAACATATAGTGGTGTTTAGAGGCAGAAAAAAAACACCAGACACCCTGGGAACAGCTGAAAAAAGTCCAGTGTGCATAAGAGCATCCTTTCCTTAATGACTCCAGAAACCTGGAATGGGGGGTTGCATTTACTTTAACTGAACCCCTGTATTTTCCTCTTTCCGGCTTCTCCTCCTCTTCCTCCTGCTGACATTCAGTTGCTGCTGGCGGAAAATACAAGGTTCCAGTAAATGCTACCCAACCTCCCCTGCTGTCCAGGCTCCTTTTCCTTCTGCTGCCTGGGCCACCCATAAGCTCTCCTGGCCCTCCCTCGTAGCACTGCCAGCTTTCCCCCTGTCCTCTCCTGAAGGCTGCTGCAGGCACATGGGGGAGGTTTCAGGATGGAGAGTGGGAGAAGAGGATGGTAAATATGTAATTTACTTATCCCTTCCTTTGCTGAATGAACACAGTGAGTGGTACCAATGACTTACTGTGTTCATTCATAACTGAAGCATAGTAAATTGTGTTTACTATGCTTCCATTTGTGAATTAACAGGAGCTTCTCTACAAAGCGCTTTCTGTTTATTCACTTTCCAGTGCAAATGAGGCTGCAGAGAAAGGGATAGAGAAATCTATCTTCTCAGTCCTTTCAAAAGTGAGACATCAGGGGTCTATTTAGACCTCTGATATTTCACCAGAGCCCCTCAACAGGGCTGTTTAAAAAATGAATAAAAATAAAATTGTAAAAAATAAAAAAAACTACTGACACCAACCTCTGCCCTACTGATACCATCCTCTGCCCTAATGACAAAGTCCACTACCCTACTGACACCATCCATTGCTCTACTGACTGACACCATCCACTTCCCTACTGACACCAACCTCTGCCCTACTGGCAATGTCTACTGCTGTACTGACACCATCTTCTGTCCTACTGACACCATCCTCTGCCCTACTGTCAAAGTCCACTGTCCTACTGACACCATTCACTGCTCTACTGAATGACACCTTCCACTGCAGGGGAGGCTCCCTCCCCGAAGCACCTTGCCCCATGTTGATGAAGGGCCTCTTCCCCACAACCCTGGGCAGTGGTTTTTGGAGTCTGCAGGAGGGGGGGGGGGTTAACTTATCAGAATCATGATGCCCCCTCCCAGATCCCCCCCCCATGTGAATGAGTATGGGGCACATATTACCCCTACTCATTCACCAAAAAAGTGTAAAAAGTGAATAAAAAAAACAAAACAACAGTTTTTGACAAGTCCTTTATTAGAAAACTAAAAAAGAAAAAATTGCCCCCCAAGTACATCCAACATCAGTCATGATGAATGCTGCTGCTGCCGCCGATCTGTTGAAGTAAAAAAGAGCTCTGCACCCGACAAAGGCTCCCGCTGTCTGACAGCTCTTAAATAAGCTAAGGGACATCATTGACAGGGGCATGCTTGGTTGATGATGTCATGAGGGGGCAGGATCACCCAGCAATGTCACAGATTGGCTCCGCTTCTTGGTTTTAAGTTTGTCTTGAGCTCCACCTGCCTTCAGGAAGCTATGAGAGCCTTCCAGAACATAGGTAGGTGCTAAGCAAATGAACAGCATGAATATGGATACAGCCCCGGCAAATTGCAGGGAAAGGTTTCCCCATTGCATGTTGGGAGTGGAATATATGTTTTGTGAGCACATGCGCTCAGGGTTTTTCCTGGAAAGCCAGGCCAGGCTGGAGGCAGGCTTCCCTTGCCTGGCACATGCTGCCATGTGGCTTTAGGTGGGGGGCCTGAAGGCCTCCAGCTAGAAAGAATGAACCTGGTTCTTCAGTATGCTGACTGAGGGAAGCTGTTTGCCAAGGATCTGTCTGGTATCACTGAAGGGTGTTGCTGGGAAGATTGGAAAGAGGCTACCATTCTCACCTTGCGTGTTGTGAGTACAGACACTGAGAGATCTTGGGGACTCTGTGTGCTTGCTACCCCTCTGGTGCTTGATAGTCAGTGTGGGTCTGAGAAAAGGGAACACTGGCTGGTATTCTGAAGAGCTTGTCCGACCATTGCTACTGCAAAGGACTTTGCTCAATCCTAAACTACTTGTTGCTGTAATCCTAAAGAGAAGTCTTCCATCTGCCTTCAACAGTACTTAACTAAATGATCAGTTAAATGTCCTCTGGGGGTAGTGCTGCAAGTGAATTGCAAAAAATTTTTTTGAAAAGCTATTTTACCACAGATCTACAAGCGATACATACTGCTTTGTGAATGGAGCCCAATATACTTTATTGTACTTCTTAATTATTTCACTGTTTTCCAGTAGCTCAGACAAGGTCTTCAGATTGATAAAGATCTTGTTTTATTTCTCTCTCCTTAATGTGTGTACTCAAATGGTTTATATTTCTGATTCCCATGAATTATTACATTTTGATAGCACCATGTTATGGAAAACCTCTGCATTTTTTGCCATTTCAAATTAAACACTATGCAGGGAATTAGTCTAGTCTATCTAGGACTCAAGTGAAAAGAGCAGAACTAAAGTGAGCCAACAAAATAAATCTAGATCCTGCTAATGTTGTCCAGGAAAGTCCCCCATGTAGTACCATTTATTCCTCTTGAAGGTGTACTTGCTAGAAACCACAGCAAAGATACAATTCAACTTACCTAAAATGTAAAGAGCCTGCAGACTCAGTGGCAGCATGGATTAGCATAAAGATAGTAGGAACGTAGTACAAAACCGAAACGGATGGCACCTTTAGTCCTCATTTACATCTATCTGTTTTGGTGGTTTGTGTTTATTTGAGCATTGACACTACCCACCACAGCATAGTATGTGAGTTTTATAGCATTGTGGTGACATTAATTTTCAATGGCAATGTACCTCCGGCATATACAGCAGCAAACTACAGTGCACCAAAACCCACTACCATGTGCTGTGGTGTTTGCAACATAAAATACTACATATCCCTTTATTTGCCCATTCTGAGGAGTTGGCAGCACATTCATTTCACTTTCCTTATTCAATGCACGTTAACACACATTAAAGCATGCATGTTGATGCAGTGTACCAAAACGGCAAAGTATGAATTAACCGTTAAGTCTGAATAACTTAAGACCTGTAATCATTTCCTAATGTATCAGTTATTTAGAATCCTTTTTATGTGGGAAAGGAAATTATGTCCTTTCTAATTAGATTTACTACTTGATTGGCCCCTGCTCCCCAGTTGCCGATTCAGTGTCTGTCCTCTGTCATGGCGCTAGCAGTTGCTCTTGCATAGATGAACCCTGCAAACACTGTTTAAAAGCTTCATTCAAAAATACATTGTTACCATGTATTTTTTTATTACTTACAGGACATTAAGATCAAAAGACAAGGCTTACACAGTTATGTGTGGGGAGGGGCTTGAGAATAAGGCAATACAGCCTTTGTTTGAAAACAGAATATTTCCATAGACCTGACATGTTTTTATATATGGAGTACTTAAAACAATTTGGGTGCTGTCGAGTATGAGTCCATATCCTCACCTACATTTATAAGCAATGAATGGTGTTGGTGCACGAGGCAGAAATGACTTTTTTCAAGTGACTTACCCTCTTTGATAGTGTGAGGAGTGTTATGGTTTCAGAAGCAGATTTGTTACTTTGTTCATTGCCTACTCATTTAAAGAGCAGTGACCAATGGAGCACACCTAGAACATTTAAGCTAATGCCCTTTGAGGAAATGGAGTCCGTAGTCCAAATCTGGACTGACTGGCTCCCACATTTTCTACTATAGCTGCAGGACTGAGTAGTCTGAAATAAATGAATTTGATGATATTCAGCCTCCTTGTGAATAGTTAAGAGGAACTTCACTCCTCCTTTTCCGATTTTTTTTACATCCTCCTAGCTTGTCCACAAGAAACATGCTAATCTTATCCTTATCTCCGAATCCAGCATTTTCTGATGTAAACCATCACTCCATCTCACTGTCTAGGAACTCGGGGTCTTGCACTGCCATCTTCCCATCTGATGTCATCAGGAGACCAGCTGTCTCTTTCAGGTTCTTGCAGCCGACATTCTAATAATGCGCCGCAGCGCATGCAAAGTGTTGTGGAGATGGCCTGATGCATGCACAGTGTGGCAGATGTGTAACTTTAGTTTAAGAAGACTTCAGTCGGGATTGAGGGGATGATGTAATTCCTGCCTAGGCAAGAAAACAAGAAATACAGGTCTAGGTCCCGCAGAAAAGCTATTTAACCTTTTATGTTGGCTATGACTAGGTTGGAAACCCATGGGGAGGAGTCAGTAGGTTCTATAATATCCTCTTGCAGAAGTTTTTGTAGCTCTTCCTTGACGGTGGCCCGACCTGCTAACGTGGGCCTGTGCAGTGTTTCAACACTGGAGATATCTGAGGGTTCAACACTGGACTATGAGAACATTTGCAAATGCAACCTAAACCAGTAAAGGCTTGTGGGTATCTTTTCAGACATTGTCTATCAGGCATATTCAATATCTGTCTCATCCAGAACTTTGAACCCTAGTGCCTGAAACAAGTCTAGTCCTAATAGGTTGCCTCCATTCTCAGTGATGTAAATGTGAAACATAAAATGCTTGTTTTGGTATGTGCGAGTATTGATAGCTTACCCAACATTGACATTTTTATATTATTGTAGCCCTTTAGGATAATCAGTGTCTCCTGGAATGGGTAATGATGAAAATGGGCATTGTATGTTGCTGCATTCAAAATGCAAACTAACAGCAGCAGAATTGGGACATTAGCGATTACAGAGTGACAAAGTTTAAAACTTGTTTGATCCTTTCCAATTGCATAAATATGCAGGTCATGACACTCCTGATCCACCTGCTTTAAGTTAGGAACAGATGCACAGTACTTGGGGTGCAAAGGCAACGTTTAGCAAAGTGATTCAATTTGGCGCAGCTTTATGCCTCCCTTATGGTGGTTACCTCCACAGTTAAAACAATGTGGGTTTGGTCTTCTGTCAGTCAGTTTTTGTACTTGAACAAGAGCTTCATGACCATCCATGAGGCAAGCACACTTCCTGCACAGCTATTTCCATCTGGCAACCCAAATCCACAACTCTTAGCTAAATTAGGTTTGGCTCCATAAACAGCTTTTCTCTTAGTTTTGGGTTTGTAGTCTTTCTAATAAGCTTGTTTATAACATTTTCATCATGTAAGAATCCAAATATGAAGTGTGCTGTTACTCTGGCCACTGAAGCATTTGTTGCTGGTTTAAAATACTGTTCCATGGGTTGTACTACAGCTGTGTATAAAATCTGCTCCCATAGTTGAAAAAATCCTATAGGTTTCAGAACCTAATGGGTTAAACAGTAAGGCCCTCTGTCTCTCAGGTAAGGCCCCATCCAGGCCAGATCTTAGTAAGCAGATTGAAAATTGTTCATCACAAGGCACTACTGGATCACCAGCCTGCTGCATACATTTCTTTGAAGGTTGCACATGGGGTTCAAGTATTCTTGTCACCATTGTTGTTTCTCAGCAGCCCAGACAGACTATTGTCAGTTGACAGGTCACCGTCTTTATTAAAGTGGCTGTAAACCTCTGCGCGCTCCCAGCACAGTAGCAGGCGGGGATCAGTAAGCTCCTGATGCGTACTTGCGTTTGAGAGCTTTCCAATCATGTGACCGTTGTGACAGCCAATCACAGCGATCACATGAACTGGATGCCCACCTCCTGGCTTTTAGACCTCTGTTTTAACAGGGCCACATATGTGTGGCCGCTTGGTGTTAGGCCTCACACAGGACATTAAAAAAAACTCTCCTAGAAGCCTTCCTCTTGCAAGCAGCGTTGTTGCAGAAAAAACGCCTGACGCTTGTAAAAGTATCTAACGCTTTTACAAGCATTTAGACACGTTTACAAGCGTCAAGCACTTGGGCATTAATTCAATTCATTGGCCAGAATAATAATTTATTCTGGCCATTGAAATTACTTAATGCTCAAGCGCTAACATGCCTAGCGTTAACACACATTTAGGCGCACTTAGCCACATTAAGTATTTTTTCTGCCAAAACACTGCTGCTCCTTGACGTACTGGCCCTGGGTTTTTTTTCCTGCTGGTAAACAGTACTGCTACTAAGAGCTTCTATGGACACATAGGATAACATGGAGGGCTGTTTTGAAGCACTAAAAAAAGCCTGATGTCCCTAAAAGTGGCTGCATAAACGCCCTGTGTGCATGAGGCCTTAAGGCCCAGCCGCCAAGCAGCTGTGTATGGCCAGCGTGAAGAGGTTAATGTTATAAGTTAAAAACAATTAACCTGCGCTTGGGTAAATATACTAATCAAGTGACTACAAAACAAGAAAAAAATCAGAGATCGCATATCAGGCAATATACATAATGGAAAATAAATAAAAATTGCAATTGAATGACGAAATGCATTGGGTGCAGCTTCGGCGTGTGATGTCATCACGTTTTTTGGAGGAAGGGCGGCCATTTTCCTGGTTGGAAACTTGATTCAAATGCTGATAACCGTCCAATACAATGTACGAGTAACTTGTAATAAACAGGGTGACTTTATTATTTATTACTACACTATGAGTGGCCTTTTTCTTTTATTCCTTAGCTAAACATTGGATGGGAGTCTTCTTTAAGACCTTTTTTAGATCTTTAAGAGGAGGATTGATTTCTATCTGGATGAGGATTGTTGATTCCATGATCTGCACATATTCATCTCCCATTTGAGTTGCCTATATTGACGGGACGTCTTGGTGATGGTGGATCGTGGGAACTGCATTTAGGACTTTTTAAACTGGAACTTTTTTTTTATTTATTGGACTTTGTTTTTTAATGTTAAAAGTTAGCCAGCAATGTTTGAAACATTTTAGTTTCTAGTTAAATATATGAATTCATATACAGCAACAAGTTGTATTATATCTCACATTTCATACAGAATGATTTCTTCTAATGCCAACTAACTTGCAATCTGACTCATGGAACAGAGATATAAAAGTGGCACAGTGTACATGAATTTGCTCTTAGCTTTGTGCTGATACAAAACTGTAGCCTGAAGATTATAGACTATACATACAGTATGTGGGGAATCATTCTAAAATCATAGTTGCCAATTCAAATAGTGTGTCTCTATCTCATTCAGGCATCTGTGACAAGCCAGCCAGCAGCATAATGGTTAACATCATCTCCTGCCACTTGGTTTCATGGACTGCATAGAAAATTGTTTAAAACAGGTTTTGAAGGGGAAGGATGAGCAATTCTATGGGTAATAAAGATGCTCTGCACTTCCTTACATGTGACATTTAACCCAGGCAAAAGTACGATATTTATTTTTCTGTCAACACTGCGTTTATTGCTGCTTATGTTCTTATTCGTGCATTTCCTGGTTTTTACAAAGGCTGAAAAGTAATATTGCACATCTGAACATCTGCAGCACTCAATATGAAAGAGACATTTTGAAACATAAGCTCTGTAGTGTAACGTGCCATAGATATTGCATATGACAGCACTATACACATTTTTTTCTGTGTGTATATAGTGTGTATTTAGTACATATTAATAGCTATGGAAATGTTTGGATCAAATGTTTAGGAATTTATATAAAACTAGCAGAAGGGTGTTTACTTATTAAATGTATGTTGAAGGGAAAGGAAGTGCAAAAAAAAAAAAAAAATCTTTGCACCAAATTTTTCAGCTTCACCATATGCTGCAAATTTTTATGACCCCCATTCCTGGCTCAGCAGCATGGTGTACATGGAAAAAAAAATCTATGTTCCTCAACCCTGTCTCAGCAGTACACTGTATCTAGGATATATTTATCTGCACCGTTCCTGGCTTAGCAGTACACTGTACCTTGAACATTTCTGTGCCCCTGATTCCTAGATCAGCACCACACTGTGCCTTGAAAATCTCTGTCTGCCTTCCCTGTCTCATCAGCAGATTGTATCTGTAAAATCTGTTCCCCCTCTCCCTGTTTCAGCAGCACAGTGGGCCTGGGAAATTTCTATGTTCCCATTTCTGGCTCAGTAGTACACTGTACCTGGAAAATCTTTATCTGCAACATTCCTGGCTTAGCACCACACTGTACCTTGAACATTTCTATGCCCCCCGATTCTTAGATCAGCAGCACACTATGCCTTGAAAATCTCTGTCTGCCTTCCCTGTCTCATCAGCAGACCGTACCTGAAAAACCTCTGTGCCCCTGCTCCCTTTCTCAGCAGCACAGTGTGCCCTGGGAAATTTCTATATTCCCATTTCTGGCTCAGTAGTACACTGTGTATATTCCCATCCCTGGCTCCATGATACAGTGTACCTGAAAATCTCTAAGTCCCCCAAACCTCTCTCGGTGGCATACTGTACCTGGAAAATTGCCATGTTCCCCATACCTGGCTCAGTAGTACACTGTACATAAAAAAAATATGTCTCCCATCTCAGAAGTACACTATATTAGGAAAATCTCTAAAACCACCTTTGCTGACGCATTAGTATGCTATACCTAGAACAGTTTTATGCCATCCCTAACTCAACAGTACAGTGTGCCTACTTGCTAGGAATTATACATGGATCTCTGCATGGACATCTGAATCCAAGTGCAGAGAGTTAAAGTGTATGGACCCCGTTTCCAAAAAGTGTATGGACCTTTTGGATCCAAAAAGTGTATAAAACCTCTGCATCTGAGCACTTTTAGCTTCTATTGCAGGCACATGTATGCAAGAGTCTCTATACTTAGTATTACTGTATCGCCATTGCTTTATGTGGATGATATATTTATTACGTTGTGCAATGCTATTCACTGTGTCAGCACACGCTGTAAAAGTCTTCTGCGTTTGTTGTAAACTGCACATATGAATGTCATTACAGATATGTCTTCTAAGTATGCTGACAAATGGTAATGTGTACAGTATCTGTGTCTAATATTGCCAATAAAACCACACTGTAAACACATTGGTATGCAAACCCTTGTTTGCGCCATTTTTTAAATTATCAGCTATAATATAAGCAGCAAAGGCAAATGCTGCTGAAAACAGAATGATATTAATCCCTTAACACCGGTGCCTCCCGGCCCTTTAAGGGGTTTCTGATTCCAGGAGACGGGGCAGGGTTTATGATCATGTGACCACTGCGCATGTTCTCAGCACAGGTTTGTTTATATTTTGCTAAGCAAATGTGCGGCCTCTTGGCAGGTGGGCCTTGACTTTGCGTACTCTCGGTGCAAAGTGGTTAATCATTAAGAAGTTAATATACAACTAAATGCTCCTCTAGGAAGGCTGCAGGAACGCTGCATTGGAAAAATCGCGTGATATAAAAAATTGCGACCACCATTTTTTTCTCCAGGGCCCCTGCTTTTACAAAATATATAATGTTTGAGGGTTTTGCAAATATTAATAATGGGGGTCCACCATCCAGGCATCACATCCCAATTTCATAGACTACAGTAATTCCTTATTACCAATTGCACACATAAGGGATTTTTTAAGTGTCATATTTAATATACAGTAAATGCAGCACTACTCCGTTAGGAGTCGCTGAAGTTTTGGGTCCCCCTATAATCCTGCACAGCAGGCAACATGCATCTTCCATTCAGATTTGCATCCAGGAGACATTAACCAGTCTTTGAGTTTGTTTTTTTGGATTTTATTAGGGGAATATGAACTTGTATGAGGTAAAGAGTGCATAGGATTCCCAAGGAACTGCAAGTTGAGTACAGCTCTGGGGGCTGATGAGGTCTTGAGCTTTACTCCTTTCCAGCTCCACTACCTGTAGGTGAGTCTGTTCCCATCTGGGCCCCCTCCCAGGCTCCTGCTCTTCAGCCTCTCACTTCTCTATTAGAGATGAGCGAATCGAACATGACGAAGTGGAATTCGTTCCGAAGATTTGGAAAAATTCTATTCGCGACGAATCCGAAGATTAGCAAACTTCGGATGCACGAATCGAATTTTCCCAAAAATGGCGGCGACATGTGTGGCGACGGAGAAAATGGACAGAGAAGATGGGGCGGGGATCTCTGGGAAGGCGCGCAGACAAGGCTCGCTGACCCATAATGCATTCATGACATGTGATCGCATTAGCCAATCAGCAGCCAGCCAGCACTGTGTAATGGTGGAGCTATAAATCGTGGCCATCTTAGAATTCTCCATTAGCCTCCGGTCATTCAAGAGAGACAGACCTGTGTGTATTAAGGGACAGAGTTAGGGCCACAGAGACTTTAGGGCCACAGAATCGTTACTCAGGGACACAGAATCGTTACTCAGGGACACAGAATCGTTACTTAGGGCCACAGCTATCAAAGAATTGAAAATTTAAAGTGACATACACCCTTTTTTTTTTTGGTGACTGTCGTGCACAGTTGGTGCTGCAGTTTGCTGATTGTGCAAAATAAACTGACTTTCTGCTTCACAACCACTATTGTACGTTCAAAGAGTTAAATCCATTTACACGCCGGCTGGCGGTAATATTTTTTGGGTGATTAGTGCATTCCAGTGACACAAACGTACAGTTTCCAGCCAACGGCAAGCTGCAATTGACCGATTGTGTACAATAAACTGACTTTCTGCTTCACAACCACTATTGTACGTTCAAAGAGTTAGATCCATTTACATGCTGGGTGGCGGTAATATTTTTTGGGTGATTAGTGCATTCCAGTGACATAAACGTACAGTTTACAGCCAACGGCAAGCTGCAATTGACCGATTGTGCTAAATAAACTGACTTTCTGCTTCACAACCACTATTGTACGTTCAAAGAGTTAAATCCATTTACACACCGGCTGGCGGTAATATTTTTTGGGTGATTAGTGCATTCCAGTGACAGAAACGTACAGTTTCCAGCCAACGGCAAGCTGCAATTGACCGATTGTGTACAATAAACTGACTTTCTGCTTCACAACCACTATTGTACGTTCAAAGAGTTAGATCCATTTACACGCCGGGTGGCGGTAATATTTTTTGGGTGATTAGTGCATTCCAGTGACATAAATGTACAGTTTCCAGCCAACGGCAAGCTGCAATTGACCGATTGTGCTAAATAAACTGACTTTCTGCTTCACAACCACTATTGTACGTTCAAAGAGTTAAATCCATATACACGCCGGGTGGCGGTAATATTTTTTGGGTGATTAGTGCATTCCAGTGACATAAACGTACAGTTTCCAGCCAACGGCAAGCTGCAATTGACCGATTGTGCTAAATAAACTGACTTTCTGCTTCACAACCACTATTGTACGTTCAAAGAGTTAGATCCATTTACACGCCGGGTGGCGGTAATATTTTTTGGGTGATTAGTGCATTCCAGTGACATAAACGTACAGTTTCCAGCCAACGGCAAGCTGCAATTGACGGATTGTGCTAAATAAACTGACTTTCTGCTTCACAACCACTATTGTACGTTCAAAGAGTTAAATCCATTTACACGCCGGCTGGCGGTAATATTTTTTGGGTGATTAGTGCATTCCAGTGACCTAAACGTACAGTTTCCAGCCAACGGCAAGCTGCAATTGACCGATTGTGCTAAATAAACTGACTTTCTGCTTCACAACCACTATTGTACGTTCAAAGAGTTAAATCCATTTACACGCCGGCTGGCGGTAATATTTTTTGGGTGATTAGTGCATTCCAGTGACAGAAACGTACAGTTTCCAGCCAACGGCAAGCTGCAATTGACCGATTGTGCTAAATAAACTGACTTTCTGCTTCACAACCACTATTGTACGTTCAAAGAGTTAAATCCATTTACACGCCGGCTGGCGGTAATATTTTTTGGGTGATTAGTGCATTCCAGTGACATAAACGTACAGTTTACAGCCAACGGCAAGCTGCAATTGACCGATTGTGTACAATAAACTGACTTTCTGCTTCACAACCACTATTGTACGTTCAAAGAGTTAAATCCATTTACACGCCGGCTGGCGGTAATATTTTTTGGGTGATTAGTGCATTCCAGTGACAGAAACGTACAGTTTCCAGCCAACGGCAAGCTGCAATTGACCGATTGTGTACAATAAACTGACTTTCTGCTTCACAACCACTATTGTACGTTCAAAGAGTTAAATCCATATACACGCCGGGTGGCGGTAATATTTTTTGGGTGATTAGTGCATTCCAGTGACATAAACGTACAGTTTCCAGCCAACGGCAAGCTGCAATTGACCGATTGTGCTAAATAAACTGACTTTCTGCTTCACAACCACTATTGTACGTTCAAAGAGTTAAATCCATTTACACGCCGGCTGGCGGTAATATTTTTTGGGTGATTAGTGCATTCCAGTGACATAAACGTACAGTTTCCAGCCAACGGCAAGCTGCAATTGACCGATTGTGCTAAATAAACTGACTTTCTGCTTCACAACCACTATTGTACGTTCAAAGAGTTAGATCCATTTACACGCCGGGTGGTGGTAATATTTTTTGGGTGATTAGTGCATTCCAGTGACATAAACATACAGTTTCCAGCCAACGGCAAGCTGCAATTGACCGATTGTGCTAAATAAACTGACTTTCTGCTTCACAACCACTATTGTACGTTCAAAGAGTTAAATCCATTTACACGCCGGGTGGCGGTAATATTTTTTGGGTGATTAGTGCATTCCAGTGACATAAACGTACAGTTTCCAGCCAACGGCAAGCTGCAATTGACCGATTGTGCTAAATAAACTGACTTTCTGCTTCACAACCACTATTGTACGTTCAAAGAGTTAAATCCATTTACACGCCGGCTGGCGGTAATATTTTTTGGGTGATTAGTGCATTCCAGTGACAGAAACGTACAGTTTCCAGCCAACGGCAAGCTGCAATTGACCGATTGTGTACAATAAACTGACTTTCTGCTTCACAACCACTATTGTACGTTCAAAGAGTTAAATCCATTTACACGCCGGGTGGCGGTAATATTTTTTGGGTGATTAGTGCATTCCAGTGACATAAACGTACAGTTTCCAGCCAACGGCAAGCTGCAATTGACCGATTGTGCTAAATAAACTGACTTTCTGCTTCACAACCACTATTGTACGTTCAAAGAGTTAAATCCATATACACGCCGGGTGGCGGTAATATGTTTTGGGTGATTAGTGCAGTCCAGTGACATAAATGTACAGTTTCCCGCCAACGGCAAGCTGCAATTGACCGATTGTGCTAAATAAACTGACTTTCTGCTTCACAACCACTATTGTACGTTCAAAGAGTTAAATCCGTTTACACGCCGGCTGGCGGTAATATTTTTTGGGTGATTAGTGCATTCCAGTGACAGAAACGTACAGTTTCCAGCCAACGGCAAGCTGCAATTGACCGATTGTGTACAATAAACTGACTTTCTGCTTCACAACCACTATTGTACGTTCAAAGAGTTAGATCCATTTACAGGCCGGGTGGCGGTAATATTTTTTGGGTGATTAGTGCATTCCAGTGACATAAACGTACAGTTTCCAGCCAACGGCAAGCTGCAATTGACCGATTGTGCTAAATAAACTGACTTTCTGCTTCACAACCACTATTGTACGTTCAAAGAGTTAAATCCATATACACGCCGGGTAGCGGTAATATTTTTTGGGTGATTAGTGCATTCCAGTGACATAAACGTACAGTTTCCAGCGAACGGCAAGCTGCAATTGACCGATTGTGCTAAATAAACTGACTTTCTGCTTCACAACCACTATTGTACGTTCAAAGAGTTAAATCCATTTACACGCCGGCTGGCGGTAATATTTTTTGGGTGATTAGTGCATTCCAGTGACATAAACGTACAGTTTCCAGCCAACGGCAAGCTGCAATTGACCGATTGTGCTAAATAAACTGACTTTCTGCTTCACAACCACTATTGTACGTTCAAAGAGTTAAATCCATATACACGCCGGGTGGCGGTAATATTTTTTGGGTGATTAGTGCATTCCAGTGACATAAACGTACAGTTTCCAGCCAACGGCAAGCTGCAATTGACCGATTGTGCTAAATAAACTGACTTTCTGCTTCACAACCACTATTGTACGTTCAAAGAGTTAAATCCATTTACACGCCGGCTGGCGGTAATATTTTTTTGGTGATTAGTGCATTCCAGTGACATAAACGTACAGTTTCCAGCCAACGGCAAGCTGCAATTGACCGATTGTGCTAAATAAACTGACTTTCTGCTTCACAACCACTATTGTACGTTCAAAGAGTTAAATCCATTTACACGCCGGGTGGCGGTAATATTTTTTGGGTGATTAGTGCATTCCAGTGACATAAACGTACAGTTTCCAGCCAACGGCAAGCTGCAATTGACTGATTGTGCTAAATAAACTGACTTTCTGCTTCACAACCACTATTGTACGTTCAAAGAGTTAAATCCATTTACACGCCGGCTGGCGGTAATATTTTTTGGGTGATTAGTGCATTCCAGTGACAGAAACGTACAGTTTCCAGCCAACGGCAAGCTGCAATTGACCGATTGTGTACAATAAACTGACTTTCTGCTTCACAACCACTATTGTACGTTCAAAGAGTTAAATCCATTTACACGCTGGCTGGCGGTAATATTTTTTGGGTGATTAGTGCATTCCAGTGACATAAACGTACAGTTTACAGCCAACGGCAAGCTGCAATTGACCGATTGTGTACAATAAACTGACTTTCTGCTTCACAACCACTATTGTACGTTCAAAGAGTTAAATCCATTTACACGCCGGCTGGCGGTAATATTTTTTGGGTGATTAGTGCATTCCAGTGACCTAAACGTACAGTTTCCAGCCAACGGCAAGCTGCAATTGACCGATTGTGTACAATAAACTGACTTTCTGCTTCACAACCACTATTGTACGTTCAAAGAGTTAAATCCATATACACGCCGGGTGGCGGTAATATTTTTTGGGTGATTAGTGCATTCCAGTGACATAAACGTACAGTTTCCAGCCAACGGCAAGCTGCAATTGACCGATTGTGCTAAATAAACTGACTTTCTGCTTCACAACCACTATTGTACGTTCAAAGAGTTAAATCCATTTACACACCGGCTGGCGGTAATATTTTTTGGGTGATTAGTGCATTCCAGTGACAGAAACGTACAGTTTCCAGCCAACGGCAAGCTGCAATTGACCGATTGTGTACAATAAACTGACTTTCTGCTTCACAACCACTATTGTACGTTCAAAGAGTTAGATCCATTTACAGGCCGGGTGGCGGTAATATTTTTTGGGTGATTAGTGCATTCCAGTGACATAAACGTACAGTTTCCAGCCAACGGCAAGCTGCAATTGACCGATTGTGCTAAATAAACTGACTTTCTGCTTCACAACCACTATTGTACGTTCAAAGAGTTAAATCCATATACACGCCGGGTGGCGGTAATATTTTTTGGGTGATTAGTGCATTCCAGTGACATAAACGTACAGTTTCCAGCCAACGGCAAGCTGCAATTGACCGATTGTGCTAAATAAACTGACTTTCTGCTTCACAACCACTATTGTACGTTCAAAGAGTTAAATCCATTTACACGCCGGCTGGCGGTAATATTTTTTGGGTGATTAGTGCATTCCAGTGACATAAACGTACAGTTTCCAGCCAACGGCAAGCTGCAATTGACCGATTGTGCTAAATAAACTGACTTTCTGCTTCACAACCACTATTGTACGTTCAAAGAGTTAAATCCATTTACACGCTGGCTGGCGGTAATATTTTTTGGGTGATTAGTGCATTCCAGTGACAGAAACGTACAGTTTACAGCCAACGGCAAGCTGCAATTGACCGATTGTGTACAATAAACTGACTTTCTGCTTCACAACCACTATTGTACGTTCAAAGAGTTAAATCCATTTACACGCCGGCTGGCGGTAATATTTTTTGGGTGATTAGTGCATTCCAGTGACATAAACGTACAGTTTACAGCCAACGGCAAGCTGCAATTGACCGATTGTGCTAAATAAACTGACTTTCTGCTTCACAACCACTATTGTACGTTCAAAGAGTTAAATCCATTTACACGCCGGCTGGCGGTAATATTTTTTGGGTGATTAGTGCATTCCAGTGACCTAAACGTACAGTTTCCAGCCAACGGCAAGCTGCAATTGACCGATTGTGTACAATAAACTGACTCTCTGCTTCACAACCACTATTGTACGTTCAAAGAGTTAAATCCATATACACGCCGGGTGGCGGTAATATTGTTTGGGTGATTAGTGCATTCCAGTGACATAAACGTACAGTTTACAGCCAACGGCAAGCTGCAATTGACCGATTGTGCTAAATAAACTGACTTTCTGCTTCACAACCACTATTGTACGTTCAAAGAGTTAAATCCGGTTTTATTTTTGGGGTGCTTATTGAATTAAAGAGTATGTCAGACAACACGCAGAGGAGTTGCAGAGGAGGCAATGTTTCAGGAGCGAGCAGACGTGGCAGCAGAGGAAGGGGTCGAGGCAGCACTAGTCGCAGCCAGAGGCCAGTGCTCCCGGTGTCATCCAGCGGTCGTGTCTCCACCGACAACCCTGCTGTCATCGATTGGTTGACTCGGTCGTCTTCCTCTTCCCAGGTCACCTCTGACACCTACAGCCAACGGTCGGTGGGTACGTCAGACACAACCGTTAGTTGGCATGGCCCGGGAGCAAGCCCACTGAAATCACGTGTCCTCGACCTGCCCCTGTCCTTTGGTGTTCCCTCACCAAGCGAAGTATCGCATGCTGTGGGCTCAGCCCCACTGTACAGTGAGGAAGAGCTAACAGAGGGCGGTCAGGAACGGGGGGAGACATCCGCCTCTTCAGCAGCCAGGCGAAGAAGTACTGGCGAGGAGAGTGGCTCGGTAGCCGGTCTAGAGACAGGTCTGTCTCCTGACCCACACGCAGCCGAGGGGGCTAGTAGTGACGCGGAGACCCTAATTGATGATGATGAGGCTGATCGCACTTGGCAGCCTCGTCGTCATCAGGCTATTGCTTCCGCATCATCAGGAGAAGAGGGTGGCAGCTTGGCAGCGAGCAAAACAGTCGGTGGGTTGCCCAGGAGGCAGCAGGGTCGCAGCAGTGTCAGTGGAGCCAAACGGCCACGGAGTAGAGCACCAGCTCCACTGCAGCCTACCACCACGGCCAGTAGTGGTGCCGGTGTGCACGGAGGAAGTAGCAGTCAGCCAGTGAGGAGTAGCGGGGGCAAAGTTTCCTACTCGGCGGTGTGGCAATTTTTCGTCAAGCCGCCCGAGGAAGTAAACGTAGCCGTATGTCGACTATGTGGCCAGAAAGTCAAGCGTGGCCAGGGGGCCAATGTTGGGACTACAGCGTTGCGTCAGCATATGCAGCGTCGCCATTCGGTGGCCTGGGAAAACCGTGATAAAGATACGGCGGTTCTGCCTGCCCCAGCCCCCGCTCCATCACCCGCTCCGTTACTTGCTCCGTCACCCGACGTCAATCGCCCTCTATCAGCCAGTCAAGGCTCCAACACCTCTGCTGAGGGGAGTTGTCGCTCGTTGGCATCTTCCGCTCGTTCAGATGCTCCTTCTCCTGCTACTCCTCTTCACGGATTCCGTCAGCAGTCTTTCTTGGAATCCGTTTCCAAGAGACAACAGTTTGCGAGCACGCACCCGACGGTGCAGAAGCTGAACGTCCTCCTGTCCAAGTTGCTGGTGCTGCAGTCCCTCCCTTTCCAAGTGGTGGACTCAGCACCTTTCCGAGAAATGATGGCTTGTGCCGAGCCGCGGTGGAGAGTGCCAAGCCGGCATTTCTTCGCCAAAAAGGCAGTGCCAGCCCTGCATTCACATGTAGAAGAGATGGTGGGCCAGTCTTTGAGCATGTCGGTCTCTGCCAAAGTGCACGGCAGCGCCGACGTGTGGAGCTGTAACTACGGTCAGGGACAGTACATGTCATTTACGGCCCACTGGGTGAACGTGGTGCTGGCACAGCCGCACCAGCAACTTGGACAGGTCACGCCGCTTTTGCCTCCACGTTTGCACGTCCTTGGTCCAGCAAAGATGTCCGCCTCTACCACCTCTTCTTCCGCCGTGTCCTCAGCCGCCACCCCTGTGCCAAGTCCCATTACCCGACCGTCATATCACATGTGCAGGGCGCAACGGTGTCACGCTGTGCTGCACCTGGTATGCCTTGGCGAACGTAGTCACACAGGGGAGGAACTTCTGAGTGTAATGAACAGAGAAATCGTCAGATGGCTGTCTCCGCGCAAACTGAAAATCGGAACCATGTTGACCGACAACGGAAAGAACATGGTGTCTGCTCTGCGTCAAGGAAGGTTGTGCCATGCGCCATACATGGCTCACGTGTTCAATCTGGTTGTCAAGCGGTTCCTAAAATCCACCATCCCACTGCAAGACATCCTTAAAATGTCACGTAAACTTTGCATGCATTTCAGCCATTCCTACACCGCAAAGCACACCCTCCTTGAGCTGCAGCGGCAGAACGGAATTCCACAGCATCGCCTGATCTGCGATGTTGCAACAAGGTGGAATTCAACCCTACATATGTTAGACCGCCTTTATGAACAGCGAAAGGCCATCACCGATTTCCTGATGTTACAAGCGGATAAAGGTACTCCCCTGTGTAACTTAGATGTCAGCCATTGGCAGCTCATGCGTGACACCTGCCGCTTGCTCAGGCCCTTTGAGGAGGCCACGCTATTCGTGAGTCGGCAGGACTATGGGATGAACGACGTCATTCCTCTGTTGCACGTCCTGGAACAAATGCTGTTAACAATGGCTGGTCAAAGTGCGGTAGACGTGGCGCACAGATCTCAACGCCACATGACCCTGTGGGGGCAGGACAGAAAGAAGAGGAGGAGGTAGAGGAGGACATTGGTGCTCAGGAATTATTGAGTGAAATGGGTGGTTTTTCCACTCAGCGGACAGGAGTGGAGGAGCAGGAGCATCTGGTAGAGGAGGAGGAGGAGACAGAGGACCCAGACGCACCGTGGCAGTATGCTGTGGAGATGGAGGCAGGGAGTCCCTCGCATTCCTTGGCACAAATGGCCCACAATGTCTCCTCACACTGCTGGTGGGTTCCGTTTTGTCATAGGGTGCTGTATGGCCTCCAATTGCTGCTGCCTCCACCACCACACTGTGGCTCCACACTCTGGTTTTGGCCCCGTGACTGCCCAAATGAGTGAAGTGTGCGGTGATTCTAAGATCGACGGCACTCATCTGCATGTCATACTGACTGACAGTATTATTTCTCTTCCCCAGCAGACTCCAAGGGCATTTAAATTAAAGGTACAGTGTTCTGCACTAATATAAAGGCTCTCTGAAGCCTAGAAACACCCTTTTTATAAGTTAAATTCGCAGCGAATATATTCGGCTCGAAGCGAATTTATTCCGCGAATTCGGCGAATCAGCCGAACCGAATTTTTGAATAATTCGCTCATCTCTATCTTCCACTCGAACTCTCCTGCTGCTGAGCAGGCTCTGTCACTCTTAAGGGCTGTCATGACCCCTTGCCAAACCTCTTGTTGGGGACTGGTCAGGATCCCTCAAGAGTGCAGACCAACCACTCCTCACCCCCTCCCACTGCTACTGCTTCTAGAGTTTTCTCCAAAACTTTAGAGCAGGGGGAAGTCCCAGAGAGCTGGTCTGCAGAACCTCTCAGCTCTACCCTGAATTTGACCTGCCTCTGATATTACCACAGGCTGATACTCAGCTTCTGACTGACAATTTAGAATCTAGCTCCCCTAGCTATCTAGAAGGGTGCTACATACAGTAAGGCTAATTTCCTGACAGCTTCATGTCAGCACAGCTGGGTAAAGGTTCCACCCCCCTCCATGCTTCCAGGCCCTAACTCATAAATTTGGGTCTACCTACAGCCTGGCTGATCTGAAGGGCTGGCTGTCCATCCATGCATGTGGGTTTCAGCTGGACTCAGTCTCTGGTGTACCGGCTAAATGACCCATAATCCAGGGAGCCCCACTGCTGGTTGAAGAGGCTTTTATCATGGCTAACAGCCTTGTCTGGGGCCCACTGGGTCCATGTGAAGTGGGCAGCGGTTTCAGCAGAGTCTCCCCTAGGTACACACACCCTTGCAGTACCAGTGCTTACAGTCAGCTGGCGGAGGTTGGGTGCAGTAACAGTGCTTACAGTCGGATGGGTGAACTAAATTTAAAAATGCTTTGTATCCAAATGAACGGTGCATTGCTAAGTGATGTTGTGCCTTGTCCCCTGCAGCCGCTGTTCATACCCTGAGCTCCTCCATACATAGTACTCTGCATAACAGGTGCACAAAGTAATACTTTGTCTATGCACACATGGCATTACCTGTTGGTGGCATTTCATGTTTGCCTACTATTGTGCCATTATGTCAACCCCCTCAAAAGACAAGCATTCCCAGAGAAGGTAGAGGAGTTGCCTGTGGATGACTACTGTAGCCAACATTGTCTGTTGGAATATAGGACATCCCTTTAGTATTTGTTTGTGGTCCCCAGTTTCTCCAAAAAAAAGAGAAGGTCTTTATGGTGTCAACATTTCCCTTGGATGGTTTGTGTACATTGCAGAATATTATTGTACTTCTGTTGCAGATTCTCACCTCTTTGTTGCTCTTCTTAACAAAAGACCAAACATTTTGGAAAAAAAAGGATATTTTCTCATTTCTGTTATAAAAGATATCCAATAAACTAAATTTTGTCATATATTTAGGCCAAAATGTATTTTGCTACATGTCTTTGGTAAAAAAAATCCCAATAAGTGTACATCAATTGGTTTATGTGAAAGTTATAGCGTCTAAAAAATATGATATATTTACTGGAATTTACGGCATTTTTTGCTATAAGGAGCTGCGCTAGTTTAACTGACAATTGTGTGGTAATGCAATGCTGTACATAAATGAAAGTTATGTAATTTTTTTCCCTACAAATAGAGATTTCTTATGGCGGTGTTTGATCACCTCTGGGTATTTAATTTTTTGCACTATAAACAAAAAAAAAACAAATGTTAGAAAAAAAACCCTATATTTTCTCATTTCTGTTATAAAAATATCCAATAAGTAAAATTTTGTCATAAATTTAGGCCAAAATTTATTTTGCTACATGTCTTTGGTAAAAAAAAATCCCAATAAGTATACATCAATTGGTTTATGTGAAAGTTATAGCATTTACAAACTATGGTATAGATACTGGAATTTGCACCATTGTTTGCTATACAGTGCTGTGCTAGTTTAACTTACAATTACGCGGTCATGCAATGCTGTACATAAATTAAATTTATGTCATTTTTTGCCCCGCAAATAGAGCTTTCTGTTGGTGGTGTTTGTTCACCTCTGGGGTTTTTATTTTTTGCGTTATAAACAAAAAACCAAAACATTTGAAAAAAAAAGATATTTTCTAATTTCTGTTATAAAACATATCCAATAAACTCAAAGTTAGTCATAAATTTAGGCCAAAATGTATTTTGCTACATGTATTTGGTAAAAAAATCCCAGTAAGTGTATGTTAATTGGTTTGTGTGAAGGTTATAGCATCTACAAACTATGGCACAGAATGGAATTTACACAGCTTTTACTTTCTGACTACCTATCACATTTCTTGAGGTGCTAAAATGCCAGGGCAGTACAAACACCCCCAAATGACACCCAAAGCTATCTGCTGAGAGGCATGATGAGTCCATGGAAGATTTTTTTTTTCACAAGTTTTTGGAAAATGACAATTTTTTTTAACACAAATCTGTCATTTAAATGGTATATTGCTCACACATGCCATGGGTATATTTGGAATTACACCCCAAAATATATTCTGCTACTTCTGAGTATGAGGATACCACATGTGTGAGACTTTTTTTTGTCATTTTCCAAAAACTTCTTGTAAAAAAAAAAAATTCTTCTTTTGACTCAACATGCCTCTCAGCAAATTTTTTTTTTGGGGGGGTGTTATCTTGGCATTTTATGCCCAGCATTAGAAGCTTATGCCACAGATCACTCACTCTTCTAACCACTTGAAGACCAAGCCTTTTTTGATACTTTTTGTTCACATGAAAAAAATTTGTATTTTTTGCTAGAAAATTACTTTGAACCCCTAAACATTATCTATTTTTTTAAAAGTAGACGCCCTAGAGAATAAAATGGTGGGTGTTAAATTTCAAAGTAACATAGTACTTGCGCAGCGATTTTTAAAATGCAATTTATTTTTAAAAATGCACTTTTTAAAATTTTAATGCGCAAAAACACAATATATTGACCAATTGTTTGGTAAAATATAAAAGATGATGGTATACCAAGTAAATTGATACCAAACGTGACATGCTTTAAAACTACGCACCTCCTATGCAACGGCGACAAACTACATACATTTTTACTATGCATAGGCGACGCTTTAAAAGCCTTTACAGGCTACTACTTTAGATTTACACAAGAGGTCTAGTGCTAGAATTACTGTCCTCGATCTTACGTTCACAATGATACCTCACATGCATTGTGCAACCGCTGTTTACATACTGCCAAAATATATTGTAAAATATATAAGCCGAAGCATAGGAGCAATCCACTCACTGGCCACCCCAGGACCCCATGCTTGGGCATATATGTCCTTTTTTTTAACTGCACGACCCTACGGCTGCCAGAATAAACAGATCAGTGCTGCAGCTGAATGGCATTCCTGCAAATAAACCAGTTGCTTTGTAAAGCACAAAAGCGTTGTACAGAGCCAATAGAAATAAATATACAGACACTTTTTTGTACTAGCATCTGGCTTTACGTGAAATTAAGTAGGACTTGATCATCTGTTCATTGAAGTCCACCCCTCCCATGTTAGGGTTATATTCGTGGACACAGAGGGGCTTCCCAACAACACCAGCTGCCGTGGAAATTTGGATGGTCATGTCTGCGTGAATGGAAGACAAGATGAAAACATCCCATTTGTCCTTCCACTGCACTGCGAGCAATTCATAATTTTTCAAGCAGGCTTTTGCCCCCTTTCTAAGACTGGTATTTACAAGCCGTTGGAGGAAGCCCCGGAGATTAGGTCGCACGGTGCCACATGCGCCAATTCCAAGATTGAACAAATGTCTAAATTGTGGCAAGCTTGTATAAAAATTGTCCTCGTATAAGTGGTACCCCATATGGAAAAAGGGTGACACCAAGTCCCAAACTATCATGCCACTGCTCCCCATGTAGTCTGGGCATCCGGGGGGCTCCACGTGACTATCTTCTCCCTTGTAAATCCGAGAATTACATGTATAGCCTGAATGTGAATGAGTTGTCAAAATTGCTGTGCTATATATTGGTTACTATGTAATGACCATTTTGTATGTGCTGATTAGCAAAACAAAAGAAATTTCTAATGACTTGTATAAATAAAATGTTGATTTTTTTTTTATTATTTGTTTTTTGTCTGTAATCCAAGGTTGCCTTAAAAATCCCATCAAATGTAAGATATAATTCTCTTTATTATGGAAATAGGGATGATAGCGACCACACCCTAAGCTACACTGAACGATTTTTTGTTTACATGTATAGCCTGTAGCCCTTTCACAGGTCTTATACAGTATATATATGTGATTCTGCGCAGGGAGTCCGCCCTGTAGCAGTAAAACTGCTATAGGGCAGATGGTAACTGGTTAACAAAACATTTTCATTATCTCCTGCTCTCTCGCAAGGCAAAGTTTGGTTCATTAACCACCTGGTGAAATTTGGCTGTGGTTGGAAGCTGCAGTATCAACTTCCACCTAGCAGTTACTAACCTTTTAAGGTTTGTTACTAAGCAAGCTATTTTCTACTTCATTATATTAGTTATAATTAAGTACATCTTCTACATTCATTACAAGAAGTTGTCACCTAACAAGTTATCACATTCATTGACCATGTGGTCAATACATTCTAAAGGAGTTCCCCCACTCACCTTGTAAAGGGGTCATACATTCAGCCAATCAGCAGTCTCAAAATCTTCTCAGGCAAATCAACTCTTGCCAGATTCATCCAAAGAACATATGGATGAACATGACTGTATGATTCCAGCTTTGTTCAAGTAGACAGTGATTAAGATGATGGTGACCAAGTTGTCACAATTAATTAAGCATGTGGTCAAGACACTCTAAAGGAATTGCTGAATTCACCTTCTGCAAGCCATCTATAACTGGTCTCAGAGCCTTCTCAAGCCAATCAATCCTCTTCAATCCCTTCTGAACAAGAAGACGAGGATGACCTTTGTTCAGGTTTTTTATTCTTCCTTTTGTAAGGTTGATGAAATGCTTTTTAATAGAAGCAAAGCTGTGAAAGTATTTCAAGTGCCTCCAGAGGATGGCTTGACAATTCCCTTATAGTGACCGAATCAAGTGCTCGTTCTACAATATTGGAACATGTTGTCATTAGCCAGATACATGACCTTACCAATAGAAGATGCCTTCAAGGACATACTCAATCACTGCATTGTTCTTGATCTTATAAGGTGAAGCCTACATTAATAGTGGTCAGTTTGGCTTCCTGCCTCAAGATGAACACCTGTTGAGTTAAAGGAGACTGAAGTTCAAGAGTCAATTTCCACGCTCACTCCAGATAGGTTAGCTTATGCATTTCTGGCTGGGAGTCAAAGAATAAAACAGCACATAATCCAAGAAGTCAATGAATAGCTTCATGTTAGGATGCTTTCTTGTATTTTGGGGATTGTGCCATCCATGCATGTCTTATGGGCACTTAGTAGCTCCTCTTTGGACATAGGTACAGCTTTGGTGACAGACACATGGTCACTCAAGGCAGGCATTTCAGGATATAATTGGGAGATCTTTCATCCTTCACATCTCAAATTGGGCCACATAAAACACCTCCCTCCAGGTCAGTTGAACTCTCACCAAAGTTGGGTTTGTGGACTGGTAGCAGTCAGAATGCTTAGGTCAGAAGATATGGATTATGTATGTATGCGAGCCTAAACTTGTGGTTGGAGAAGCAGAATCTTCAGCAATGTCATTTCCACCTGACGACCTTGTGGCTGGTGGTGCAGTCAGACACCAGCAAATCAGTTGGAAAGCCCTAATACAGGAGCAATGGGCTCAGGACCAATAACCTTTTTCAAGGGTCCAAGACTGTGTCCTGGAGTTAAGAATGGAATTTCAGGCTCTCCTAACCTTCAGTCACCTCATCCAGGGGAGACCTGTCCTGGTGAAGTTAGACAGCACAATGACTGTGGCTTACATCTGGAAACAAGAGGGCACTCAGTGTCGACCTTCTGAAGGAGGTTCCTCCAATTCTAGAGTTGGCCCAAGTCAATATCCTGCAGCTATTTGCTGCCTATGTGCCCGGTCGGAAGAATCTTTAGGCAAACAATTTGTCCAGCAGAATCCTGGACAACAATGAATGGTCCAGATTGCTGCAAGCCTTTCAAGAACAAAGGGGCTTGCTAATCTCTTCCAGAGGTAGACATGTTCACATCCCCAGTCACCCAAGTTGCTCAAGTTCTATTCCATGTCCAGCATCCACATGCAATTGGGTGGAGGTGGTGATCGCAGATTGGATCTCCAGGACAGCTTATGCCTTTCTGCCACTCCCTCTGATTCTCAGCCTCCTACTGAGGCTGCAGCAGGTGATAGTTCTGGTGGTGATCCCAGGTTGGTCGAAGGGGCCTTGGTTCCCTCTGCCCCTCCTAATGAGTGTCAAGGATTCAGCCCTTCTGCTGGTAAGAAAGGATCGTCTCCAAAGTCCCATTCATCCAACAACTGACAGGCTCAAGCTCATGGCTTGGGTCTTGAGAGGCAGAGGCTAATAGATCTTGGGTGCTCTGTAAAGATTCTGAATAGTCTTATGAAAGCAAGGAAGAACAGCACTAACAGTGACTTTAGTAGAATATGGCATAAATTCACAGGATTGCTGCTGATCAAGGTTTTACACTGGGATCTTCACAAGTCTGTCACATTCTGAAGTTCCTACAGGCAGGGCTTGATTTAAGTTTATGTGGAAGTATGCTATGGGCCCACATTTTAACTACCTCTGCCTTCTCCAGCATACAGTGGGCATCCAACACTCAATTATACTGTTCAAGCTGCAACTTGGTTGAAACCTGCCTAAGGGATTGTTATTTATGAAGTGGGATCTCCCATTAGTGTTGGACTTACTGTATTGCAACAGATACCTTCAATCAAAGTGGCCTCCTGTGGTACCTCTCATTGAAAATTGCTGTCCTGTTGGCAATTACATTAACCAGAAGAGTGACCCGTATTAGTGGACCCTTTCTTACTGTCAGGGCTCCCAGGTATGACCAGAGGTGTGTGACTGATGCAGGGAAACGCAGACTTCAGATATGTGATAAACAATACAATTTATTAACACTAACAATACAAACATAAACGCAGTGCAATACTAAAACATAACACAGTGCAAACAAACCAAACCAACCACCCACAGATAACAGTATATACAAGCAAGCGTCGTCAGGCAGGCCGGGTCAATATCAATAGGGCAGGTAGGTACAGGGGGAGCAAGCAGAGAATGGTCGGGGTCACAGGCCAGGTTCAGCAGGTAGCAAGCAGCGTAGTACAGAGGGTCAAGCAGAGAGATGGTCAGGGTCACAAGCCAGGGATCAGGACAGGTAGCAGAGAATCAGACAGGAACAGAGAGCAGGAACAGGATACAGGGCCCAAGAGAAACACAACACGAAGGCAGAGTCTGTGGGTCTGGCCATCCCTTAAATACCCCAGCATCATCAGTTCCAGGTGTTTAGCTGGCTGAAAGGTTGAGTCTCTGATTGCTGGGAGCACCCGCTGGCCAGCCCTGGTACTGCAGATCAAAAGGCAGGTGAGTCCCACCATTGCTGGCCAGTCCATTCCTAACACTTACGTTCATCCCGGGTAGGGTGGTGCTCATGCTGATGCTCAAGATCATGTCTTCAGAGTCCATATCACATAAAAAGTTGTCCTTCCTATGTCCCTCTTGGGGAATACCCAAGAAGTTAGCCCATCAGATGTAGGCCAAACTTTAAAATGTTACATTAAGGTGACATCTGGCATCAGGAAGTCGAAGCACTGGTTTGTCATTCCAGGTGGAGCATTTAATGATTTCCAACAAAATGATTGCCTCTTGGTCAGTGAAGCTCATCAACTTGGCCTATAAGTTGAAAGGGTTGGCTGTGCCAGAGGGATCACATCACTGTCTACCCAAAAGGTCTCGACCTTGTGAGCGGCAGCAGGCTCAGTGTTCCCAGACACTATCTGCAAGGCAGCTAAATGGGGGTCAATATATACGTTCATGGCTCATTACTGGATAGAAGCAGTCTTAATGACAGTTGAGTTAGGCAAGGGCATCCTGGCTTCTGTTTTTAGTCAGAATTGAGGAGTGTGTAGCATTATCCATCCCCTGTGTGGCTAGTTAGTTCCCAGCTGTGCTGACATGAAGCTGTCAGGAAAATGGAAAACTGAATGACAGATACTTACTGTAATTTTCCTTTCCTGATGAGCTCCACGTCAGCACAATTCCCAACCAGCTTGGTAGGACTAGTTACAGAATTCCGAGGCTGCAGGGGGGCTCATATTTATGAGTTAGGTCCTGGAAGCATTGAGGGGCGGGACCCTTACCCAGCTATGCCGACATGGAGCCGCGAGTGAGTTTATGATGTGTTTTTGCCGTATTTGCCATTCATGTCAATAGGGAGGTGTGTTTTTGTTGCTCTTTTTACTGCAGCAAACATGCGCCAAAAATGCAGCAAGCAGGACTTGCAACTGACCAGTGTGAAGACTTCCATAGGATTTAATAGTCATGAGTTTTTCTTCCGCTTTTTTTAACGCAAAAACAGATGAGTGTCAGATCACCCCAGTTCCAATGTTTTTGTTCACAGGACATGGAAATAAGGCTAAGATACTCAACTATGCATGAAAACATAGGAACTGGGATGCACAAAATGGCAGTAGGTGTTCTGGACTAATGAATCGAAATTTTAAATATTTGGCTGTAGCAGGAGGCAGTTTGTTCATGAAGACCTGGAGAGTGGTACAATAATGAGTGCCTGCAGGCAACAGTGAATCAGGGCGGCGGTTCCTTGCAAGTTTGTGGCTGCATTTCTGCAAATGGAGTTGGAGATTTGGTCAAGATCAATGGTGACCTCATTGTTGACAGGCACAAGCAGATACTTTGCATCATGCCATATCATTGGGGAGGCGCGTGATTGGCCCCAAATGTATTCTGCAGCAGGACAATGACCCCAAACATGCAGCCAATGTCATTAAGAACTATCTTCAGGGTAAAGAAGACCAAAGAGTCCTAGAAGTGGTGGTTTGCCCCCACAGAGCCCTGATCTCAATTAATTGATAAAAATAAACTATTATTTATAAAACTGCTCATGCGCTATTGGATGTGCTATAATTAACAAACTAGGCAAAAAATAAACTACTGCAGCAGTCCTATACTTGTGTTAAATACCACAATACATATAAATTAAAAACCAGGTGGACCACGCATAAATATAATCATGTGCATATATACAACATAACTAAAAAAATGGCATAGTAATGTCAGCATAAGAAGCCCATTAATGTGTAACACTGAATGTACTCAGCAATGTTGCGGTTTGTATATATTAAATTAATATCCGGTTGAAGGGTATAAATACCATCACCAAAATGGCGGATCTTGCACTTCCTGAAGATGATCTTTGATCAAAACCCGTCGAGGTTTGATGACGTTCTGCTCTGGAACGCATGCCGCTCTGAGGAGCGTCTAGCACAGCTGCTTCTATGTATTAGGGGTAACAAGGCTGCGTACACCAGGTGCTTTTTTTCCCTTTTTTTGTGGTGATATGCTTATTGCGGAGATCTGGAGACAACTGGCATATTGGGAATTGTCCCTAATGCATTACAGACCACTCTAGAGATAGATGGTCATTGGCTAAGGGTGAGTGATAGTCCATGTGGGGCACAGTGGAGCACTCTTGAGATGATTGATGAACCAAGATATTGCAATTAAGCTCAGCACAAGCACATGCACCTGTTTCACTAATTTGGGACTTCTTTTTAGATATGTTGTATATATGTACATGATTATGCGCAGTTCAAGAAATATTATTTATTATTAATAAATAAACTATTAACACTTCTATTTCTGAAAGCATTCTTCATTTACAGCATGTTATTACACCTATCTAAGACTTTTGCACAGTACTGTATATAATGCCATGTGCCAGCAACAATGTGTATTCTGGAGGAGACTTCTAGCACACTGCAAAGGTATTCCATCTCATCTATTTCAGTAGAATTAAATGAATAAAATATAAACAGGCAGCTGTGACTCCTATAACTGCTGATTGCATTTTTTACAGTTTCTTAAAAATAATTTGCAACCTTTAGTATAGGTACCTACAGTCATTTGAAAAAGTAAGCGAACCCCATGGAAATCAAAGACTTTTTCTAGATGTTTTAACAGGTAAACATTAGATTGATGGCAATTATGATCACTCCTCAATGCAAATTTTCTTCAATTTCAAGATGTTTATGGATTTCCTTGCATTAGCTGTCTGTTTTGAATCCCCTCCACAGCATTTCAATGGGATTTAAATAGGAATTTGACTAGGTCAGCACATAACCTTCCATTTTTTTCTTTTTTAGCCATTTCTTAGTAGATTTGCTTGGGTGCTTTGGATTATTAGGTAAATTAGAATCAGTAAATTGAGTACATCCTTCTGTATTTATGCTCAATCTGTGCTATAAATCAGCTACTTGAATTGTTATCTTACAACATTACCTTTGCAACATTATTTTGTGATATATATTCTGCATATAGAGGTTAGCAAATCATTACCATTAGAGGCAGAATACGTTAGATTTTACAGTTGCTTAACTGGCAACTTTTGAGACCTCAGCTAACTCATAGACTTGCATTGTTAGAGGCAGCAGGAAGAACAGCCTGTATGTGCAATGGGTAAACATGGCTGCACCAATGTACATATAAAAATACAAACAAAGCAAGGGCTTTTTAAAACCTAAATACTTAGTGATAAGGTTATTTATCATAAAAAAAATTGAAGATAACAGTGACTAGGTGACTTGCTTTGAAGTGCTCTTTGGCTGTTTTTAGACCTGCTCACCATTGATTTAATTGTTATTAAGTGATTAACAAAAATGAAAAGGCTAATGATTCACCTTGGCTATAGTTCTCCTTTAATACACCCAGAATGTTACTTCCCAAAGGATTATTTTTGAGGGGCATTTGTTAGAGACTTTTTATTTTCTAGGATCCCATCATCCTATTCATGTGTAGCCTTTGCATTGAGACACAAAACGTGTGCAGAGACACCGATGATTTTAGCTGCTCAGCTATAAAATTTTACTGCAAGGTGAGTAATTTATTATTGATGACGAGAGATAACCTTCTCTACCTTGGTGAAATGAATGCTTTCATCTGAAATTTTCATTGTTTTATTTTGGAGTACCATAATGGTGACCTGGAAAAAGTGAACATTTTGAACTTATGCTTTTATAAACTTGCCAGATCAAATTGTCTGTTTTCAGTCTATGACAAAAGTAAGGAAACAGAAAATTTCCTTTGTTACTGCAAGAGGGAAATGCATCATAAAAATATTTTGCTGGTTCATTTATAGCTTATCCAGCTTATTCAGTCAATTATGAAAGTGATAGCAGAAGGTTTTAGCTCCTTTCAGTTGTTTGAAAATAATTGAAAACTCTATATATTAGATTACTGTTGATAGCTTTCAGAGAGAAGCCACCCAAAAAGTATTCTGATGCAGATTACACAGGACACCCAAATCATTCCTGCTAAAGCTATAACACAGAGCAAATAAAGTAATGTACTTAGCAACTTAGAGACTTGTCCATATGTGTATTTTATGCTATTTAAAGCCCCTTTAAACTGTTGTAGCAATAAAAAAAAAAAACAACAACAACAGCTCTGTTTTCACCAAATAGTTTTACATGTCCAACAGAATGTAAAATGAAGCAGTCTATAGTTAACAAGTACTGTTGTTTAACACTTTGAGGACCAAGGGACATATTTGTCCCATGTTTTTAATTGCCTGTATCATCTGATTAAGAACTTAAAATACTTTTTTTATGGTTTGAGTCAAAATATTAGTTCTTATCAACAAATGGATCTAGCTTTTTGCCAGTTATTTCATGAAATGGCTTAGTTACAGCAACTGAAGTATACAAACTTTAAAAAAAAAAATTGCTTCTTTTGGCGTTCCATAAAAAGTGACCCAAATAGTCAGATATTATTGGATCATCTGATATTTGTTGATAGACTTGTGTTTGACAACAATATATGGTTTTTTGAGAGATTTTATCATTTGAACCAATTTGGCTGACATTTTTTGCTCTGGAACACATATGTCCCTATGGTCCTCAATGGACCATACCTTAAAGAAACCCTGCCACTATGCAGAGTTGTTTATCAAATAACTTTGGACAGGTATAGAAGTCATTCAGCCTGTGCTTTATCTGAGCTCTGTGGAACTTTAGGGACTGTGGATAAAAAGCTGTTTTCCAGTTACTGTACAGTTTTACCTCTTGGAACTCAACAGCAACTGATGAAACTGTCATTCAGCATGACACTAGATGTACACAGGCATATAGCTAATGCTATGCTAAGCAATAGCAGTGTTAGAAAGTAAAGATAATTTGTACAGAATAAGTGGGACAAGATCATGTGCTACACTCCTTTCTGTAACCATTTGAGAAGAAGGGAGGGGGGAGTGAGGAGATGCAACACAAATTCTGTATAACTGAAGTCAGTCAGCCATCAGTGAGAAAGGTATGTTTGTTGGACAGTGCTGTCCCATTGCTGGATGATTGAAGTGTGCTGTACAGGAGACATTTTCATGACACAAGTATTATGATCTAATTACAGCAGTACATCAGGAGGCAGCTGAAGGAAACCATTCACTTCTTCAGCTACATGAAGTGGCAGAGTCACTAACTGTCGTAACCCATTTTATTCGCTATTGTTCATCTGTTCTTAGCAAGGCCTCAAACACGATGGCACAGCGTGAACGCTTGTTTACAAGACGTGAAGAGGATATACAACGGCTGTTGTTTGCCGACCACAGTGATGAAGAGGACCTCACTCTCGATGATGAAGATCAGAGTTTCTTGCTTGAAGCTGTTGACAGTGTTACCCAGGAAGTGATCATAGAGCATCCTGATCCTTCATCATCAACTCAACCCAGCTCTAGCACAAACCTAGCTTGTACATCTCTACCTGTCAAACCGTTGATGTTCTATGGCTTACCAAAACGTAAATGTACACTCCAGACTTCAGCAGTGAACTCTGAGGAAGGAGAACAACTGCCTCTGCCGAAAAAGTTGCGATCTAGTTCAAAAACTCAGTCAGTGATCACTGGTTTTGACTTTAAGTGGAAAAGAGGAGCAACTAAAGTCATACCAAACACTACTGAATATGACTATGGACAGGTGAACTTGAAATTAGATGACTCTGCAGATATTGATGCTGTTGAAGTCTTTGAACAAGCATCTGATTTTAGTACTTTAGTCTCACTCGTTGTGGAACAAAGTGAGCTTTATATGAAACAGAAGGGCATTCCATTCCAGACAAATGCAGATGAGCTTCGAGCCTTCTTTGGAATATGTCTTGTTATGGGTTATCATGTTCTGCCATCGATCAGAGACTATTGGTCTACTCAGCCAGATCTTCAGGTACCATTTATAGCAAATACAATGAGTCGTGCTCGATTTGAAGCAATTCGCTCTGCTTTGCACTTTGCAAATAATGAGGACATTTTACCTAGAACTCATCCCCAGTGTGATAGAGCTTTCAAAGTTCGTCCATTGATCGAGCACTTCAATCGATGCTTCCAGGCTGCGAGAAATCCAAGCAAGCAACAGTCGATTGATGAGCACATGATAATATATAAAGGTCAAAACATCATGAAGCAGTACATCAGAAACAAGCCTGTGAAATGGGGATTCAAGCTATGGTGCAGATGTGATGCTATCTCAGGCTACCTTTATCAGTTTGACATCTATACTGGACGAAAAACAGACACAGAACATGGTCTTGGAGAGAGTGTCATTGTTATGCTGACAAAACAACTAGAACAGCTGTGCTGTCAGGTTTTCATCGACAATTTTTTTAATTCTCCACTGCTGCAATACGAGATGTTGCAGAAGAGGATCTACCTTTGTGGCACAGTTCGTGAGGACAGAAAAAATATGCCCAAAAACTTGAAAGCTGACAAAGAAATGAAACGAGGAGATGTGGATACTATGAGTGCAAATGGCGTCACATGTGTAAAATGGATGGACAATAGATCAGTGACGCTGTTGTCAAATTTCCTTACATGCAAAAAGAATGATATGAGCCATGTGCTGAGAAGGCAGGCAGGATGTGCAGAAAAGCTGCATATTCCATGTCCAACCATTGTTACTATTTACAACAAGTATATGGGGGGTGTGGACCTTTTGGATCAGAAGAAAGTGTCCTACGAGACACACCGGAAGTCAAAATTAAAGTTTTATTTGAGGATTTTCTTTGACCTCCTAGATATTGCTGTAAACAACAGTCACTGCATTTATATACAAGCAAATGAAGAGAGGCACCCAGAGTACAAAGCGATTACACCACTGGAATATCGGCAGATGATAGCAAGGAGTCTGGTGGGTGGATACTCCAACAGACAAAGAAATGCTCCGTCAGCGCCAGTCAGAAGTTCACCAAGTATCCTTCCAGCAACAAAGCCGAAACATTCCATGATTAGAAGCGATAGACGCAAACGATGTGCTCAATGTGCCAAACATGGGAATGAAAATCGCACGGACAGCCTCTGCGACACATGTAACGTGCACCTTTGTTACACAAAGACACGCAACTGCTTTGCTGACTATCATAGCCTGAACTGTTAGGCTATCACATATTGAGATTTTGCATCTTTGCATTTTGAGACAGTGACAGTACCTTGATGCATACGTTTTTGGTTTTGGCCTACCATGAGGCTGTTAGCATATGTACATAAATACATGTTTTTGTTGAATTGTTTCGAGCAAGTATGTGAATAAATATCAAAATAGTTTAAGAGTAGCAGAATTTGACTCAATTTATTTGACCTTCTTTACAATTCATTGTAAAATAAATTTAAAGTTCCTGAAACAGACAATGCTTGCAACCTTGTCTCCCTTGAGGACCATAGGGACACATTTGTCCCGTGTCATAACTCCTCCCCCTAAAATGACACAAGTGTGGAAATGGTTTTATTTATTGTTCAAATACATTATTAAAGGGAAAAAATATAATTATTTTTATATTGATGACGGTAATCTTATGGTCCTCAAAGGGTTAAAGATATGTTTGCATGTATCCATTTATTTTTCTTTTATATATTTTTATAGCATTCATTTAGCCCACCGTTTTGTACTAACACAGGAAAAACAATGTACAATATATAACCAAAATATAAAAACTAACAATAAATATTAAAAAAGTAATCCCTTTAATCAGCTGTAGGTTCTATTTATTTTCAAAGCATACTGTATGTAGATAAGCTCTTGTAGAAAACTAGTCGCATCTGTTTTAGTCACATCATATAAAAAGGTATAAGTGCTTTAACCTTGGTGGACCTAGTTCTTTGGTCACCACATTATAGATGGGCCCGGTGACAGTGTCCCAGTCTATATATGTTATGGATATTTTGTTAATGGTTTATAGTATACAGCAGGGGTGTCACACTGGCGGCCGTCCAGCTGTTGCCAAACTACAAGTCCCATCATGCCTCTATCTTTCGAAGTCATGTTCAGTCATGCAATGCCTCATGGGACTTATAGTTTGGCAACAGCTGGAGGGCCGCCAGTTGGACACCCCTGGTATACAGTTTCTCATAGAAGTGAGTACACCCCTCACATTTTTGTAAATATTTTATCCTATGTTTTCATGTGACAACACTGAAGTAATGACACTTTGCTACAATGTAAAGTAGTGAGTGTACAGCTTGTATACACATGTAAATTTGCTGTCCCCTCAAAATAACTCAACACACAGCCATTAATGTCTAAACCGCTGGCAACAAAAGTGAGTACACCCCTAAGTCAAAACATCCAAATTGAACTCAATTAGCAATTTTCCCTCCCCGGTGTTATGTGATTCGTCAGTGTTACAAGGTCTCAGGTGTGAATGGGGAGCATGTGTATTAAATTTGGTGTTATCACTCTACATAAAGATGGCCTAGGCTATAAAAAGATTGTGAAGACCCTGAAACTGAGCTGCAGCATGGTGGCCAACACCACACAGCGATTTAACAGGACAGGTTCCACTCAGAACAGGCCTCGCCATGGTCGACCAAAGAAGTTGAGTGCACATGCTCAAAGTCATATCCAGAGGTTGTCTTTGGGAAATAGACGTATGAGTGCTGTCAGCCTTGCTGCAGAGGTTAAAGTGCTCAGACCATACTCCGCACACTGCATCAAATTGCTCTGCATGGCTGTTGTCCCAGAAGGAAGCCTCTTCTAAAGATGATGCACAAAAAAGCCCACAGTTTGCTGAAGACAAGCAGACTAAGAAAATGGATTACTGGAGCCACGTCCTGTGATCTGATGAGACCAAGATAAACGTATTTGGTTCAGATGGTGTCAAGCGTGTGTGGTGGCAACCAGGTGAGGAGTACAAAGACAAGCGTGTCTTCCCTACAGTCAAGCATGGTGGTGGGAGTGTCATGGTCTGGGGCTGCATGAGTGCTAGGGAGCTACAGTTCATTGAGGGAACTATGAATGCCAACATGTACTATGGCATACAGAAGCAGAGCATGATCCCCTCCCTTCAGGGACTGGGTCGCAGGGCAGTATTCTAACATGATAACGACCCCAAACATGACCACTGCCTTGCTAAAGAAGCTGAGGGTAAAGGTGATGGACTGACCAAGCATGTCTCCAGACCTAAACCCGATTGAGCATCTGTGGGGCATCCTCAAACGGAAGGTGCAGGAGCTCAAGGTCTCTAACATCCACCAGCTCTGTGATGTCGTCATGAAGGAGTGGAAGAGGACTCCAGTGGCAACCTGTGAAGCTTTGCTGAACACCATGCCCAAGAGGGTTAAGGCAGTGCTGGAAAATAATGGTGGCCACACAAAATATTGACACTTTGGGCCCAATTTGGACATTTTCACTTAGGGGGTGTACTCACTTTTGTTGATCCAAACTCAAATTACTGACTGGTCCTCTTACATTGACTCTCTTTAAAATGTCTTGTCAATCACGGAATTTTCCAAGAGGCAGAGTATCTATGGTGTATGCATCTCTCACTGATCCGACATCCAAGCTCCCCTATATGACACAGTGGGAACGAGAACTGAACCTTACTTTTGATGTGTCTGAATGGCAGGATATTACTTATGCTCTATTCAATATATCTTATAATACGACAGTGATAGAAGCTAATTATACAACACTTTTCCGTTGGTATCTGGTTCCCACTCGAGTCACAAAAATACACCCATCGGCATCACCCAATTGTTTTCTGCATTGTGGCCAACTGAGAACTATACACCATATCTGGTGGCAATGTCCTGTAGTCACTAGATTCTGGATTTGGATGTTTAATTTTATTTATTCAGTGACGGGTGTGAATATCCATAGATCCCCGAAACTGTCACTCAGAAATTACCCAATGGGATCCCCAAAAAGTCAGCGAAATTAATCTCATATATGTTTTTGGCGGTGAGAATTACTATTTCAAGATATTGGAAACAGTCAGTGGTCCCGCTTGATTATGTTAAGGCTAAACTAAACTGGATCATGGTTAATGATAGATTGACTTGCATCCTTCATAACAATACTAGGGAATTTTATAGAACATGAGATCCAACGATCCAATGTATAACGGTTCCTTAGGGAGTCCCAGACTGATCCTCTTTTTGTTTTTGTTTTTTTACTCTGGATTTTCTCTTCTTTCTTTTATCTTACCTTTTCCTTCTCTTCTCACATTGAGCAATTTAATTGCAGAGGTTATTGGGGCCTTTTATGGCTTGAGGCTCATTTATGTTCTCAGTGGTTCCTCCCCCACCCTTTATCCTCCATCCCCTACCCTCCTCCCTTTCCCCTTTTCTCCCCACTGTACAACTGTTAATGCAACTTTATATATCGTTTAAAAAAAAAAAAAAAAGAAAGACATTTTTTGCCATCAGGAATCATAGGCTGGGCTTGCATTATTTAGTTTGTTGATGATTGTCATTATTTCTATCTTACATATGATTTATGTCTGAGATCATAATAATTTGATTGTTTGCTCATCTGATGATGGGTCACTTCAAGATTTCTAATTAGAATTTCGATTCTCTGTCATAATGATAGTCTGTGAAACGACCTCTGTTTGACTGATCTAATTGTCATTTTGCAATCTCTTAATAAAAATATTGAAATATAAATCATAAAAAAGGGAGAACGGGGATACTGCAATATTAAGAATTTTTCTTTTTTTATATTTTTATCATAGTTTTTGGTAAAACCCTTTTGAAAAGCCATTTTTTTTCTTAAAAACAATGCATATTATTTCTTTGTTAGTCTGTAGTCTAGATAAATGTGCAAAAGCAATCAGTTTGATGAAAATACGATTATCAATATGTTTCAATGTTAAATATGGAATGCACTGTTTTTAATAAGTCAGCTAACTCACAGACATGCATTATGAGCAGGGGTGGTAAAGCACAACCATTGTGCAACACTACAAATCAGAAAGTGGAGCCTACATATTTAATGAGCAAATATGGCTGCCATATCTTGCACATCGCCCAAATTGCAAATTTTACTTAGAAACAAGGTTTTTTTTATATCTTATCTCAACAGTTGTTGAATGAGACAGATAAATTGTGCTGAACCCTGAGAGCCCCATCCAGTGGCTAATTTACAAATTTCCATATTTGTTTATATTTTTATATTAAAGCGGAACTGAATTGCATAACAAACTGAAAACACTATCTGCAACATGTAATTTACATTTAAAATTCAAATCAAACTTACCCACCCATCCATGTCTCCATGCTTTATTTTTTGAGAAACCCCCCCAGGGCCTTACTGGTCGAGGCCATCTTGTGCAGGGGCAGATGATTCATGTAGCATTTACACTCTGAAATCCATCTTCCCTTAGCCCTGGCATGCAGCAGGCAGTAACATGTGCTTAGCTGAGAAAGCTCATCCTCCCCTCCTCCAGATGAAAGAAAAAAAAAATGCACATAAAGACTCCTGGAATGTATGACATCATTTTGGTCTAGGCCAGAAACCAGAAGGCAACTGAAGAACTGTAAGAAAAAGTTTATAATATATAAAAATAAATTAATTCAGCTCTGCAACAATATCCAAAACTATGTACAATAATAAATAACTAAAGCCAAACAATCCACATGATAAAAAGTCACTCCAAGCTGTGTGTTTCCCAATCACATAAAGTTCATAAGTCTTCCTACTATATCTTCTCTGTAGTTTATATCACCATGTGAAACACTTTCCACCACCACCACCACCACAAGCAGCTCACCTTATAATTCTGACCTAGAAAATATTTGGTCAACACTGCACCTGTCCCTTTAAGGGATCAGATAGTTACGGTCCTCTCATGTATCCATTAGGTCTCCCATGTGACTCCGAAAAACCATAGAATGGTACCCGGAATAAAATCAAACAATCATAGTGTTTTCCATATAAAAAACACCAGTTATTAGTAAAAAACAGATATATAAAAACACACACATTATTATGTTCACATTCCTGCTGCACCACAGATATAACGATTCCAAATAGCCCTGAAGTGTTATAATAGAGGCAGCAGCTTGTGGGCATGTATCAATCACTCTATCTTGCTATTGTCCTCTTAACATCGGAGGATACTGTACACCATGGATTGTGGTACTCAGCGTTACCTTCTGCCCAAGCTCGTGATCACTTCCTACGTCACCAGCTCTGACCCTTACAACACAATGTGTTGATTGATGGTGTCACCTGGGATCCCCTGCCATTTTGTTTACAATCAGCTGCTGGGCCAGGAGATGTCATTTGCAATGAGAGTTCCTCGAGAGTCCATCATGTTGCAGTTTGTCATTCACTGTGTTCTATGTAGCCTGGCATATGGTTTGGTATGGTTCGGGGGTGAAGGTAGCAGTGTATGCTCACCAGCCAGGCTCAGAAAAGGGTCTGGTATGGATTTTGGGGGGAGCCCACACTTTTTTTTTGAAGGGCCTGATATGGATTTTGGGGAGAGCCCCACGTTGTTGCAGTTTTTCTGCACAGCATTGATTGTTATGGTGCAACATAAAAACTATTTACATAATCGGTTGGGAGGAAGCAGACAGCTGGCCCACACAGTGTCCTTGGTTGCTAGAAAGCTGGCAACCACCAGGGCTCTAGTAGCCAATGAGGAGGGTGGATGCACAGCTTAGAGCAAGAAGGCGTCCCATCTAGTGGCAGTAGTAATACTGCAACTAAATGTATGACTTCTTCCAGCAACCAGAGGTTTGCTTGGCCAAACAGGCATTTTAGTTTTCTCATTCGGCAAATGGCATACAGCCAGAGTTGGTAGTGAACCCTTTGTTTCTTTGAACTTGAACTTCATCCTTACAATCAAGTAGAATTGTACTATTACTAGAAAAATACATGTCGTACTGTCCTGCCTACTCTGATCTATAAGAACATGAGGAACAAACACGGTTAGAGACCAACAACATTTATAAAGACTAAAAATTCCTAATATTGCTAGTGTTTTTTAAGAAAGTGGAATTTCGTGGCATGTTATATACCTCAGCATTTACCCATACTTGTGAAGTATTGTGAAACACTAAGGCACTTAAGAAGAACTACAATTTTAGGCCTAGTTTACATTGGCTTTTGAGACCAGTTAAGATCAGATTTTTTTTTTTTTTTTCTTCACTGCAATTCTATGTGATTGTATGGTATATGCATGTAATGAAAGCCAAAAACATACCCTTGAAAAAGTATAGAAGAGCAAGGATTGAAGGCTCTGCTGTATGGAACTTCAAGCTAAGGCCAACAAATGTTTAAGCATTGAATGTTGCTTTCGTACATTACTGTTTATAGCTGGATACATAAAATGTACTTTGTATTATGTTACTGTTTTGTTTACGTGTAGAAAATCATGTTGAAATTAATTTTACAATATCATTTTTATTAGCACTTTGTTTTTATGGAAGAACTAAGAATACTTTCAGTCAACCTGAAGTGACTTTCTGTAACATCTGTGATCACTTACAAGATTTCAAGGATACTGAATAAATTGTCTTAAAATAGTATGATCAGATACAGCACATGGGATAATCCCAGCTGGGAGCCTACATTTAGAAATAAATGTCTATAGTATGGCCAGTGAAATGTTAAGTACAGATCTGTGTGCTAGGTTGTGTTACGTTATATATACATTAGACTGAATGTTCAAATGGAAATCTTTCCTGCCTGGGTCTAAAGGTATAGGTCAGCCCATTTTAAGGACATTGTAAGATACTTTAAGTACTGTGCAAATCAGCATGTGAGCTTATAAAAAAAAAAAGTCTCAGTCTAAAATTACTTCACTGACAAGATCAAGGCATAGCTGCATACATTCCAGGATTTCCTGGGGCTGTTCCAGGTTCTGGCATTCAAGAAGGTGCGGCTTCTCTGGAAACGAGGAGGGGTTCTAGACAGGTCAATACCTTCCCTCATGTAGTATCTTACATTATAACTACATTAAATGAAACCTGTTTGGAGAACACAGAAGCTGCCATTGCTGACTTCTCCTTTGGAAAATGCTCTTTTCATGTCTGTTATACAGGGTCGCAAATAGAAGCAAGTATTCCAAAAAAGGACTTCTGGCCTTTACACTGACTTTCTTAGTCTGCATACTTGTTCAGTGTCAGTGACCTGTGAGTCAGCATAACAGCCAAGCAACTAATATTTTCACAAGCTCCCATGTTTCTCTTATAACAGGTTTACAGTAATTACACTACTGTGCATATGGATTGGAAACCTTCAGAATTTGTTTCTGAGCATCCTGTAAGAACCCTCACTTATGGTGGAGGTACTAGATGCCTTTGCAAGCTCTATACAGGGCCAGTCTACCACTAGGTAAACTAGATGGCTACCTAGGGCGCAGCCACTGATTTTCCTACTTCCCACCATGGCCGGATTTATGGGGGTGCAGGGGTGGGCTACACCTCCCCCAGATTTGTGCTCCCCCAGGCCAGTCTTTCCATGGATTCTGTGCTTGAGGCACTTCCCCCATCCCCCCTCACTCACAGCTGGGACAAGGGGAAAGCAACTTGGAGCTGTGAAGCCTGCAAAGCAGAAATGACAGGAGAGAGCCGGGAGGTGTGGGCTGTGCTCTCCTCTCCTGTTAGTGAAGTGATCCTCCATAAAGCAGATAACTCAAGATCACTCTTACATTGGCATGTTCAGTGTTTGATTAATTCCCTGGCTCCCTGCTGCGAGAGATGAGCCGTCATTGGAGATAGGGGTTGAGATAATCAAACTGTGTACAGCCTGAACCAAGAGCCATCCAGTTTCATCTACTGTATGGAGGATCGCTCCACTGACAGGAGAGAGAGCACAGCACAAATCACACCTCTACCTGGTTTCCCTCCTGTAAGTTTGGGGGTAGGGTGCCAGGCAGGGGAAACTATACACAATGAATGGGGGGGGGGGAGGGGTAACAGTAATGTTTGCTGAGATGACAGGTTTGTGCAGTAGGGGGGCCATTTGAAGGAAATTTGGAGGGGGTTGCACTAAGAGGAGGGATTGGGGGGATTTATGCTAAGAGGGGGAATTTAGGGGAGAGGGTTTGTGCTAGGGTGGAAAATTTGAGGGGAAAAAGGATGTGTGCTAGAAGGGATGAAGCAGAACTACAGGTGAAGTTTAATTTTTTTTGGAGGGGGGAGGGTGCAAGTAGCTGGTCTTGCCTAGGTGCCTAGGGCGCAAAATAGTCTAGCACCGGCCCTGGCTCTATAGCAATACTAAATACACATACGCATAGAAGCACAAAATAGCAAGGGGAGTTTATTTAGAGCTGTAGGAGGAGCCACTCAAGGAACCAGATGATTGGTTCCCACAGTTTTTTTTAATCTCAGTTTGTTTTTGCTGACTGTAAGTGTGCCATTGAGTCTAATAAATTTAATACTCTATGAGAGGCTCTTTCTTTTTTTCTTTGAGGGTCCTGCTGTACATGTTCCATTGTCTTGGGAGAAATTAAAAGGGACACCAAAGAACATCTGGTGGAGGATCCAGTATATAGTACATTCTGTGTATATGAGCACAATTCAACTTGTCAGTATTATCTGGTGAGTGTGGTGTGTGGATTGGGCACATAGGAGTGGAAGCACTATCTTACTTGGAAGCACTATATAATTTGCAAAACATCTGATAGAGCACAAACATCACATGGATTATTTGCATATTGTCTCAAAAAATGTTTTTCTATAAAAAATGTTTTCTTTTTTATATGCTCACAAGTCATATAATAATTGTTGGGGTGTTGATTGTAAGCTCAGTCTTGCCATACATATGGGGCTTTGTTTTCAAAGAGCAGATAACACAGGAAACTGTAGGGGCTTGTTCAAATCATAGCATGCATTCGCACTTCATGACTTGCTTTACAGCAAAGCCTAGTAAAACAATGTGGACGTGCATTGCAGTACATTGCAAGGCATAGTTTATTAAATCACAAAGCACATGTACAGTGTTGTGCAGCACAAATTAAATTGCACCATGAAATGCATATTCTTATGCTTTGTATTGCCCAAAGCTGTAAAATGGGCTGCTAAGGTAGTGTTCCTGGATGCGCAAAAATATGTGCTTTGCAGCACACTGCATTATATATGAGTGGGTCCTAATGCTGACCAAAAAATAAGAGTTTTCCTAGTGACAATATTGAGTAGTAAAACTGTGTAAATCACACTAGTGGCTATAGAGATTTGCAAACATTTTAAAATATAAAAGCCCACATTTTTGTATTCTAGGAGGGGTTATACCTGGCTGGGCAATGGCTTTTTGTTTGCCAGTGTCCAAATCCTCCTGTAGGCAAAGTACAGCCTGATGGCATCAAAATAACTTAATACTTTATTGAACCTTAATGAACAATAAAGAAAATAATTTGGTTGGAAACAATAAGTCTGGTATATGTCAGTGTTATGGTCCCCATCAACATATGGTGGTTTGGGTGACTATCATTATGTCTGTGTCTACCACCAGATACACTTCCCTCATACTCATCGGAGAGCAATGAATTGAGTGAGTTGTTTTCTTTTCACCTTCACGCTTTTGCTTCTACCAGGATAATGCCAGTGCCAAGGATATCTACATCTCTCCTGCCATTGCATTAGTTATGTCCAACAATATTGAATGCAACATTTTAGAGTCATGCAGGACCTTCATCAGGCATGTCATCACTTTTAAATGGATCTATGGTGTACTTGTGACATATGCTTTCTTGCTCACTGATCACCAGTTTTCCAGCTGGCTGTTTCTACAACACCCTTCTACTCCACCCTTCTACTCCAGGCTGTATTCAAGGTGAAGATTTATATAATAATTCCCTGTATAGGTCACAGGATTGTGAAACAGAGACAGATTGTCTTGCAGTCCATGCCTGCCAGAATTCTGCTCCTTGTCCCCAAACAAGCAGTACTATGTATGTTCTCTTGACATTACCTGAATGAATGGATCATGTACAGAAAATCTATGCTGCTGTTGCTATTGGTATACTGAGATTCCCAGTTGGCCTTAAGCAGTATATAAAGACAGGGGTTGATTTACTAAACCTAGAGAGTGCAAAATCTGGTGCAGCTGTGCATGGTTGGCAAACAGCTTATAACTTCAGCTTGTTCAGTTAAGCTTTGACAAAAAACCCTGGAAGCTGATTGGTTTCTGTATAGAGCTGCATCAGATTTTGCACTCTCCAGTTTTAGTAAATCAACCCCACTGCCTCTTGTGGAAAATATTTTGCACAGTCACTTTTGGCCTAGATAATTTTATATTGTTGAATATCTGGCAGTGAAAAGGAAAATATAATATTCAGAGGCCAAACAGCAGACAGAGAAGAGTGAGAAGGCACACAAATAGAATGCTATTTGATTTTGTGGGAATTCATAAGCTACAGAGAAATTATAAAATACAGAATATTGTATGAGTCATGTATGCCTTTGTCATCCTAACTATGTTGCTACTTTATATGTCCTTTGTTTCAAAATAGTACAAAATAATGAAAAATGGTAAAATATATGAGCACACTTTGAGAATAACTTCTAAAGCCAAAGCATTATTTCAAAAGGTGAAAGTCAAATAAGTAAAATTACTTTAAAACACAACATGACCTGTGCAGTCTTTGGGAAGCCACCAAACTAGATGACTGTAGTATCTTAGCAGTGCAGAAAGATTCTTAACAGGTCACCATCTTCATTAATCACACAAATTTTTTTCTGCTGCAGTTTCTCCTACTATCTCGTAAAGCAGAAATGTCAGAATATTTTCTTAAAATGGCAATACACAATAACTGAACAAATACACAACACTTCTCTGTTACATTTCAAACCTTGATAACATTATAAAGTATATAGCCAGTCAGGTGCCTAGATAATGTTTTGGTGCATTCTGAGCTCTGTGGAGTCCCACCCTCAAGTTCATGGGAGTTGTCTGGGTTTCCAGATCTTTGTGGCTGTAAATTAGGAGTAGTGTTTTGCTCGTCCAAAGAATCTTGAACAAGTACTAACCTGCTCACGTGCCAAATTGATCCATCCCTCAGATTATAGGTTACTGGTGCCCATTGGCTGCATATATGTGTAGGAATAGGGTTAAACTGTGATTTATTTGTTGTCTTCCTTATCCTCACCCACTAGCCAGGGTGTAGTTGTCTTTTTGCATCACTGTAAGTTTTTGCTTTGACATGATAGCTCACCACAGTATTGCTGAGGCTCTGCTACTTTGTTTAGTGGCTTTACACTTGTGAGTGGAGTTTGTAGCTCATGACCTATCATCAGTTTTGCAGGTGATTCCCCAGTGGCGCTATGAAGAGCTGACATGTAGTGTTGTAGAACAGTAGTTGTAGCTTTGCTGAAGAGGAGATCCTCATGCAGATGTGTCTTTAGGCCATTTTTAAATGACTGATGAAAACGTTCCACACCTCCATTGACCTGTGGATAGTATTGTGGTATTAAGATGTTCTTTACTCCATTTTATTTAAAGAAAGTCTCATACTCTTTTCAAATAAGTTGTGGACCATTGTTGGTAATGATGGCAAGTGGTAGTCCCTACCTTGAGAACCATCCCTCTAAGACAGTGATGACATTAGTGGTCATGACTTCTGCTGTAGCACCTCTGGCCATATCATGTACAAATCATAAGTTACCAAACAGCATCTTCAGTATTTTGGCACTACTGTAATTTCACCACATACGTCCAATTGGATTGTATTGAATGGGAAGTTTGGAGAAATGTGTGACTTTTTGCCATTGAGCAAGCATGGTTCATAGTTGTGAACTAAACTTTCTATTAGATTTTCTATACCAGACCACCAAACTGCTTCTCCGCAAAGTTGTTTTGTTCATACCATGCTTAGATGACCTCCATGAACTGTTTTTAGAACTGATTGTCACAATGCAGCTGGAATTACTGTTCTGTGTTCCATCAATACAAGATGACAATACAGTTCCTATTTGGTAGTATGGTTGAAGATGTCCTTGTAAGACAAATGGCCACTCACCATGTAAGTAGATCAGTATTTCTTGAATCGCTGGATCATCCTAAGATGTGGTTACCAGGTTCAATGGTGTAACCATGAAGACTGGTGAGTTGGATATCTCAAGTGGCTACTCTTCTTGTTCTTCCTGTCCCTTTTCTGGATTGAGGACAACATGGGACAAATAAGCTGCTACTTTATGCAACTTTCCTGGTCTATAGCAAATGTCAAAGTTGTACGGAAACAGCCTGGCTGACAATCAAAGTATGTGCAGCTGACAATGACCAGACTCTGACATTGACAGCAAGGAAGTTAGGGCTTGGTGATCAGTTCTCAGTATAAACTTTCTACCATAGCGAAAGTGACCACTGTTAACAGGCTCATATACAGGACAATGCCTCATGTTTCCCTGCAGAATGTTCTGCTTAAGAAACAAAAGTGACTGACATTGGACCTACATCACTGGATGACATGATTGATGTTGGCTCATCATCATGGGACATTGTTTATTTTTTAATAAAGGGCTTTGTCCTAGTATGTATATGTATTTATCTTGTAAATATTTTTGTAAACAAGGGCTATTGTGTATGCATGTACAGTTGTGACCAAAATTATTCAACCCCCAATGCTGTAAAGGGGTTTAGGGACTATAGTGTACATTTGGAATTGTATTCAGAATCAAATCCTACAAGGACGTTGTAACTACCCAAATGCAACTAAAATGACATCAATTGTTTATGTAATACAGTAGTAAATGGTTCTTATGTGGTTTCTTCATTGCCACAATTATTCAACCCCTTAAAGACTACCACTCTGAAGAACAGAGGTTCATACAGGTGCTTTCCATCAGGTATTGAAAACACCTGTGGATGTCACCGAGCAGCAATCAAGCATAATAAGCACCAATTAGGCAGCTTTAAAATGACTGTGATACTCAGCTCCTTCTAGACATTTACTGGTGTGGTTACAAACATGGTGAAGGCAAGAGAATGGTCCAGGAAGACAAGAGAAGAGGTGATTTCTCTTCACAGGAAGGGCAATGGCTATAAGAAGATTGCAAAGATGTTAAACATACCAAGAGACACCTTAGGAAGCATCATTCGCAAATTCAAGGCAAAGGGCACTGTTGAAACGCTACCTGGTCGTGGCAGAAAGAAGATGCTGACTTCGACTGCTGTGCGCTACCTGAAGCGTAGAGTGGAGAGAAGTCCCCGTGTGACTGCTGAGGAACTGAGAAAAGATTTGTCAGATGTGGGTACAGAAGTTTCAGCCCAGACAATAAGACGCACACTGCGTAATGAAGGCCTCCGTGCCAGAACTCCCAGGCGTACCCCCTTGCTGTCTCCAAAGAATAAGAAGAGTCGACTGCAGTATGCCAAAAGCCATGTGGACAAACCACAAAAGTTGTGGGATAGTGTTCTGTGGACTGATGAAACAAAATTAGAACTGTTTGGGCCCATGGATCAACGCTATGTTTGGAGGAGGAAGAACAAGGCCTATGATGAAAAGAACACCTTGCCTACTGTGAAGCATGGTGGAGGGTCAATCATGCTTTGGGGCTGTTTTGCTTCTGCAGGTACAGGGAAGCTTCAGCGTGTGCAAGGTACCATGAATTCTCTTCAGTACCAGGAGATATTGGATGGAAACGTGATGCAGTCCGTCACACACCTGAGGCTTGGGAGACGTTGGACCTTTCAACAGGACAATGATCCCAAGCATACCTCCAAGTCCACTAGAGCATGGTTGCAGAGGAAAGGCTGGAACATTTTGGAGTGGCCATCGCAGTCACCAGACTTAAATCCGATTGAGAACCTCTGGTGGGACTTAAAGAAAGCAGTTGCAGTGCGCAAGCCTAAGAATGTGACTGAACTGGAGGCCTTTGCCCATGAAGAATGGGCGAAGATACCCGTAGATCGCTGCAAGACACTTGTGTCAAGCTATGCTTCACGTTTAAAAGCTGTTATAACTGTAAAAGGATGCTGTACTAAGTACTAAGATTGAATGTCACTTGGGGGTTGAATAAAACTGATAATGCTGTGAGCACAGAAAAGACATTTGTGGTTATTTCATTATAACTGTTATGTTATATTTGTCTGACCTACAAGTGCCTCTTTAATGTAAATGTAAGCAAGATGACTGAATGATCAAAAGCAATGTCAAACTGGCCAAAACACTCAATTTCAGTGGGGGTTGAATAATTTTGGTCACAACTGTAGGGAGGCTGAATATGTTGAGGGCCCCTCATCCTAAAGGGGCTTTGAGATTCCAATAAGTCCCCCCCCCACCTTGTGCAGGCCCTTGGGCCCTTGTTCCCATCAACGAGGCTGAATGTAGTGGGCATGTGGCTTGGTATGGTTCAAAGAAAAGGGCATGGTATAGATTTTGGAGAAGGGCACACAATTTTTTTTTACAAACAAAACTAAACTGGCTGGTAAATATAATTTAGCTGCCAATTTTTTTTTGTTTTCTTTCTAAATGTCACTTTTTCAGAAGCACATCCTACAGATGAGCAGCTTCATGTGCAAGTATAAGGCATGCCCCGAGAGTGCTATAAAAAGGAACTGTGCATTTGTAATGTTGTATTTAAAACCTTATTAAAAGACCTGCTCTCTGCTGAACAGTAATTTTTTTTTTTGCATTGGTGCATGTCCCCCAAGTACGTGCCCAGACAGCTACCCATGCCCATTTTTTAACAAAATACTGCAAATTGGCCTTGAAAAATCAAGAAAAAAATGAAGATTTATCTCCCATTTACTCCAATGGGGCTTTTGCGCTATGTATGGTGTTTGCAGATTTCCCCATTTGTTTGGTGAACATCCAGTGCATTGAAGTTTGTTTAGTTCATTTATAACTAATGCTTTCAGTAGAAGTCTGGGCTAGAACTAAGTTTAAAACTGCTCCCATACCCCTTGCAAGACTTATACTAACTACCCTGAAGAAGGAAAATTCTTATACCTACCTATTCTCAGGGCACTCAGGTCTGGTCACATGATCGGCTGCCAGCAACTGACTTCAGGGGAGAGGAAAGACAACCAACAACAGATGCCCCATAATAAGCCTACAGGTAACGTCACCCCCAGGCAATCCATCTGTTGTCAGCATTCTCTCCTCTCCCCTGGAGCCAGCTGCGGGGGAGACTACGTGACTATACCAGATTGCCTTGAGAATAGGTAAGTATATGCATCTTCCTTTTATAGAGTGGTTAGTATAGGAATTGGAACGTGGGTGGGAGCCATTTTAGGCATAGCTAGTTCTAGCCTTGACTTTTTAAGCCAAATCGATACTTAACTATCCATGCAAAATGTATTCCACACAAAATCATTATAGCGGCTTAGATCTTACAGTGCCATAACTCCCAAGTATAAAATAGTATGCTTTGAAAGGAAATGAGGGCTTTTTTCCCTCCGCAAACTTTACATGAATCAATGGCTGACAGTTTTCTATCACCCATTTATACAGCATCAGCTGCTTTTCAATTGCTCAAAGTGCCCCTATTCTATAAGCCTTGTGGGAAAAGTATTTTTTTTTGCCATTTTTATGTGAAATGTGGCAGACTGAATATTTCTGGTAATGTCATTAATGGAAAAAAAACACGTTAACAGGACCATTTGATGGTACTTGACAGATGTACACCTTTGTAAGCAGCTAATGCACTCTATCAAAAAGCAGCGCTAAATGTTTTTGGTTCTAACACCAAACTTTACTTACTGCACGTGAGCAAGCAATGATTACATGTTAAAACCAAAACATATAGAAAAACATTCAATGCACTATATACTTCTGGCCCAATAATAAATACAGTTTTACTTAGACAATTGTTATTAAAGTACCAGATGTGATGATGCATGGCAAATGTCAAAGTGTGACACTTTTATGTATACACTTTCTACTAATCAACCACATAAAAAGCTTTAGCAAGTTTCTTTCTAATCTGGTAGATATAATCTGAACCATAAATTCAATATTTGTGTGTTCTGCAGAATAGATCACTGACATCTGCACTATTATTTTACAGCAATTGAATAAGCGGTGTTTTTCTTCTTAAAATGGTAAAACAAAATATGCCAACAGTAAAGGATGATACTGATTACATCAATAAGGCTTTATGCATCATGTTTAATATTTAAAAAAAAATAATTGTCTGAGATATACTTGTTGATTAAAAAAAAACTATTTTAACAGGATTATATGAATTATATATATATTTTATATGTATTAATATATTATTGTATATTAATAATATACATCACAGAGGAAAACATACATAATTAAAATGGTATTAAACACAAAAAAAAAAATGTAATATATTGCAGCTGACCAATCATTAGATGTGGTGGCTGCTTTAGTTTTCTCCATTAAGACTTTTTATCCTTCATTTTCACCTGGTGATCCTGTTAGTAATAAACTTCCTGTTTTAGGGAGTCTCCACTCTGGATGGAGGAGCAACAGAGACACCTTTGGACAGCCGCATTGTCAATCTGATGAGATGGAAGTATTAGATGTACTAGCAGATGTAATTGGACATGGCTAAGAAATTAAAGATGACCTCCAACTAACACCTTTTAAGCAAGTACAGCAACAGTTTTTTTTTCTTTTTGGATACAGGATTTACATAAAGGAATAAAATCTTACCACTGTAAACACCTTTGTCAGTGTTAAATGGTTTGTCTCAACCTTATAATTACCACTTTTCTTGGACAGCTTGGTTTGTTAAATGTAAATTAAAAATAACAGACTTAGTGGCAGGTTCAACAGGTGAAAATAAAGAGAAAAAGCCAAAAAAAGAGGAAACAAATGCAGCCCCCACATCTAAGAACTGGTAAGCTGCAATATAATACATTTTTGGTTTTGGGCTTTATACTGCCACTGCCACTTAAACATGGTATTTCTAAACATTTGAAGACATCTAGTATGCTAAATACCCTCAGTGCCCCTCTTTGATATATCTGCTCATTAAAAGCAAATTCTAACCAAGAAAAACAAGATAAAAAACAGCCCATTAAAAGATAAAAAATAACAAAACCAGTTTTTGTTACAATATTCAGCTGCAATCCAGAGATTTCACCCACAGTACATTTTCTGCCACTAAATGTCCTCTGTCTGATAACCAATATCATTTAACCAGGTTCCTCTGAGTCCAGGTTGTTCTGGGCCCACCCAAGTCTGTGATTGGACAGTGAAAAGAGAAGCTTTCTCCTCCTCTCAGCATGTGTCTTGTTAGCACATGAGCTGATTGTTGTGTTTCCTTCTCTCAGAAGCTAGCCCTGCTGTACAGGGCACTGAAAGAGGCTAATGTCAAGTCATATTCATACTTGCATTGCTTTCATTTTAAAAAAATACACAAAAATATATTAATGATCAGCTGCATTATTTAATGAGAGCTGCATAAAAGTGGTTCTAAAGGCTGAAGGTTTTTTTTACTTCCATGCATTCTATGCATGGAGTTAAAAAACCTTCAGTGTGCAGCCCTTCCGGAGCCCTCCCTAATATTTACCCAGCACTGTGCATGAGAGCAGTGGCTCTCCTGGGTTTCTATCTCTCCTCATTGGTTGAGACACAGCAACAGGAGACATTGGCTCCTGCTGCTGTCAATAACAGCCAGTGAGGTGGGAGCGGGGGGCAGACACACGGAGGCAGAGGCAGCTCAGGAGTGGGCATGTACAAGTGCCTCCACAGCAAGCAGCTTGCAGTGTGTGACCCTCCCTTTAAACTGGCATAGAATTTTATTATTCTGAGAATAATTAAAAGTAGATATCCAGAGTACCGCAACCCCCTTACATCAGATGTTAAAACTCCACCTCACCATCAGAAGTTAAGAGTCCCCCACCCTCACTTACATCACAGTGCATTTCTCTTACCTTGTGCTGCAGCTGGGAGGAAGCTGGGGGTGGAGCTGGGTAGCAGAAAGTGCAGGGTCTGGAGGAGGACCAGACGAGGGCTGGAGTCAGCTGCCGGAATCTGCTGAATGCTGAGACCAGAGGAGGCGGAGACGAGGGAGTGCTGTAGCTTCACAGAGAGGCACAGGGTCTTTAGGAGTTCTGTCCTTCTCTCTTCTGCCGACTACTGAGATGGGGGGGTGTCTATAAAAAACTGTAATTATACAAAAGAGCCACTAGATGGCGATATTACAATTTACCTTACATTCCATAGCATAATAAACTAACAAAGGACATGACATAAGCATATGCTGAAGGCATGACACCCACAATGAAAAAAATATACCGCAGACTCGACAATACATAAGAAGGGATACTCTTGAACTGATAATAGTAGTAATAGCTCAACGTGTTTTGCAATGATATCGCTTCTTCAGGAGCTGTAAGAAGACGTCTGTATGGAGAAATATAAAAAATCATATTGATTAGATAACAAAGAACAACTTACATACAATGCTATATGTACACATATCAAACCAGATGGAAAGAGAGCAATTGTGATACCTCAAAATATGTACATCTGCATAGAGGTGATGGAAGGATGCAGAGATGTCTGTGTGAAGACCGGACAGTGACAGTCCCAATGCAGAGAAGTTGATGTGATATGGTGGTTGGCATTACCGCTGTGTTGAACTGATGTGCAGAGCCCCACAGCAGTAGGCCAGCAATCTGTCACTGGAGAACGGCAGTCCGCCTGTGTTCATCTCTGAATCCGGCACCAGGAGAGAGAGCCAGTTCCTTGCTGTCTATATATCTATTCTTCCAGCATCCTTCTAATTTGCCAGCTCTCTGGTAGTTGTAGTTCAATCAGCACTCAGAAATAAAGTATGTATTGGCTGTAGGACTACATGTCCCAAGATCCTCTGCTGTCAGAAGAACTGGATTTACTCTGCTAACAGTAAGTGATGTAGCAGTCCCAGTACTGGGCACTAGCGGGAAAAGGATTAATCATAGTCTCACCTGTAAATGTCCCTGAAAGGCATAATGATATAGCTGACGCCTGACTAAATATTTATATATTATGTATTTTGCACACTTAAGTCTTAACGACTGCACTCAGATTTTAAACCAGCAGCATTTACTGTCTGCACAGTAAAGGAAGTCTATCACAGGCTTCCTTTGCAGCTCCCTGTCATGTGACTTAAGCATCACATGACTAGAAACAGAATCAACATCCTCAGGTGTTGAAAGAAGGGTCGGGTGACATGGGGTAGGTCCATGGGAATCCAGGATTCTGTTCAAATCCAAATAACGTGAAAAAAAAGTGCAAATCAAATCAAATAAAACATGAAAACAATAGTCTGTAGCTCTAAACTTGAATATTCAGTTAATCCACTGGTGTGTATCACTCAAACCTTTAGGTTTCATCTTTTTACTATGGCGGAGTAGCTATTAGATCAAGCACCCCCTAATGCTGTAGGAGGGAGTGCTGTCCTTTTCCCAGGAGCCCCACAAGCGCAACGTGTTCTCACTGTCTCTCGCAACTGCCAAGATAACAGGAGACAGCAAATTGCACATGCGTGGCCCTTGGAATATGGTGCATTCTCCTATAGCAGGTTCTCCAAACTGCGGCCTGCGGGTCAGATGTGGCACTTTGTTTGCCTTTATCTGGACCTTGGGGCACTATTTCTTCCACTGACAACAATGATGGGGCACTATTCCTTCCACTGATATCAATGATGGAACATTATTCCTTTCAATGACACCAATGATGGATCAGTATTCCTTCCACTGACACCAATGATGGATCAGTATTCCTTCCATTGACACCAGTGATGGGGCACTATTCCTCCCATTGATACCAATGATAGGGCACTATTCCTTCCAATGGCACCAATAATCAGGCAATATTTCTTGCAATGACACCAGTGATGGGGCACTATTCCTCCCAGTGATACCAATGATGGGGCACTATTCCTTCCAATGATACCATTGATGGGACACTATTCCTTCCACTGACACCAGTTGTGGGGCACTATTGCCTCCAATGACACCATTGATGTGGCAATTCCTTCCACTGACACCAGTTGTGGGGCACTATTCCTTCCACTGACACCAGTTATGGGGCACTATTCCTTACACTGACACCCAGTAATGGGGCATTTTTCTTCCCACTGATACAAATGATGGGGGACTATTCCTTCCAATGACACCAATGATGGGGCACTAATTCTCCCACAGACACCAATGATGTAATTTTTTTTTTTTACCCCCACTGGCCACAGTCCAGCCCCCCTAATGTCTGAAGGGCAGTAAACTGGCCCTTTGCTTAGAAAGTTATAGCACTAGGGGTACTTGTCTACACGGCTACTCCATGAAGTGTACAATGCTCAGGAAAGGAAACCATGGCTTCTTGTAGTGTATTAGCTTTATTATAAAAAAAAACAAGATTAAAACAGCAAGGGAATATTTATTTAACAAAAACACATCTAGCACAGATTATTGATCACATGAGTATACAGAACTTCAGCAAGCTAGTAACAGACCACCGCCACAATCCTGATCTCTCTCAGTATCAGGCATGTACTAACATGTCTCCAAGTCCAGTCTGACTCATTTGTTCACCTGGACTTCATCAGAATTGTCTATTAAATTATGAGAAGCCTCTTGTTTCATGTTTTATTTTGTTGTATTTATACAATGTATTCCCCTACATTTTGTTATTATGTACACTACCTATTATCATTATTATTTATTTTTGTAATTTGAAAATAATTTGTTAGAGCAGATGCCCCCAAGCTTCCTCACTCTGTGAAAACTGTCAATGCTTTTTAAAAGTACTTATAGAAATAAGTTCACTTATATCTATTATTGCCCATATTTAAAAATAATGCAAATGGCGACCAGTTTCTTCTTCCTTTTTCCTTGTGCTGGTTCATGGGCAACATCTGCGCCTGATTTCACACACGCAAGATCTGTTGCAAAAAGGAAAAAGTGGTTTGCTACAAGATGTCTCAATGTGTCTCAATTGCAGTGTACACATGAGATTTCCCTGGAGACATAGCCCTTCAAGGGTGCATCTGTGAGGCCCTGGTTGCTGTCTCACCAGTGCCTTTTGAGATCAGGAAGTGAGATCTAATAAGACATAAGTGTAGAGATGTTCTGGTTGCTTTAAATCTTAAACAGCAGTTGCAAAGCATTTTTTTTCTTTTCCCTCATTGTGATTGACAGACAGGAAAAGCAGGACTGTGCTCTGATTAGTGGTTGCTACAGCTGAGAAGGATCCACCCATAGCAGCACTTTTGCAGCTGAACTTATGATTGGCTGTGGAGGAAAAGAAGAAAGGAAAAAGGAAGAAGAAGCACATGTGGGGAGGCAGACATTTTCAGGAACCACATGGAGCAAGGGCTCCTGGTGTAAGGTCACAGAGTCTCTCTCTCTGTGCTGCTAGTGCCCATGGGCTGGGCTGAGAGTGTGTAGCAGAGGAAATGTTGCAGGAGGACAGTTTCAAAACCAAGGATTGTCCTGACTGACATTCAGGATTACAGCCACTCAAGTGCATGTGTCTCTCAGAGTTTGGAGCTGCTGTAAGAGAGAGGATTTCTACTACTGTCTAATGCTATCTAGAGGACAATCCAGAAACAGTGATGAAAGGGGATTTTGATATTGCTGCATTTGCTGTTCATCTCTGGAGAATGGTCATGAGAAAGCCTGCTCTCTAATTCTTAGAGTGACACAGATCTTGGAAAGCCCAAACTGCACAGAATTAGCTATTCCTGCTGCTGATTGATGAGAGAACTCTGTATATTACTGGTTTGTCTCCTCAAGATTTGTGCTGTGGCTGAAGAGTGTGTTTAATCAATAATAAAAGAAAAGTAGGTGCAGCGCTAAAATCGAAAAATACAATTAATTCTCTATAGGAAAAATGTATAAATATCGGTGGTTAAACAGATATGCCACAATGGTGAATATTGCATTTAGTCAATAAGAAGTGCTAAAAGCACACATGAAGTCCTCGTCCCAAAGTGATGGTAGTAAAAAGGTGAAGAAAGTCCTGGAAAACAGATAGAGTGCGCACTCACCAGAGGTGCGTTAGATTAACGCATGTAGGGAAAAAAATGCTGCAAGATCTCTCCAGCATCAGGGCTCTGGTCAGATCGCACTGCGTCCTATCCTCTGTCTCACCGCGAAGAGCAGTAGCCAAGTTGCATCCAAACGTGTGGGCGTCAGGGAACTCCTTGGTCCAGAGAGACACTGTGGGAGATGGTGCTCTCAAAGAGAGCCCAATGAAGGACGCCACATAGTGTAATGCTGTTTGACTCCAAGTTTAATAGTCAAAAGGGGTGAACAAACAAAATTACTGACCATAGGTAGTTGGCCACATGTAGTGGCTAGATGTCCATGAGCTGTAGCCCCCCCTGACGCGTTTCGTGCGATGCACGTCCTCAGAGGGTCAGGGCTGACCCTCTGAGGACGTGCATCGCACGAAACGCGTCAGGGGGGCTACAGCTCATGGACATCTAGCCACTACATGTGGCCAACTACCTATGGTCAGTCATGCAACTTGGCTACTGCTCTTCGCGGTGAGACAGAGGATAGGACGCAGTGCGATCTGACCAGAGCCCTGATGCTGGAGAGATCTTGCAGCATTTTTTTCCCTACATGCGTTAATCTAACGCACCTCTGGTGAGTGCGCACTCTATCTGTTTTCCAGGACTTTCTTCACCTTTTTACTACCATCACTTTGGGACGAGGACTTCATGTGTGCTTTTAGCACTTCTTATTGACTAAACGCAATATTCACCATTGTGGCATATCTGTTTAACCACCGATATTTATACATTTTTCCTATAGAGAATTAATTGTATTTTTCGATTTTAGCGCTGCACCTACTTTTCTTTTATTATTGATTATTACAGGGAGGTTTGGTTGCCTTTTTTGGTGTTCTAGCTGCTTGTATACTTTTGCCAGTAGCGCTCGCTATACTTTTTCCACACTGAAGAGTGTGTTTAGTTCCAAGTCCCCACAGAAGCTTGCTGCTCTGAATATACTGAGCAAGTGTCAGTACATCAGGATTTCACCTGTATGGTAAAGATTTTGTTGAAGTGTTGTTCTTTTCTATTGCAATGTTCACTGGAAGATTCTGCTTAAAGGAGACTGTGCTATCCTTCTACCCCTGGATTACAAATACTCTCCCATGCAGAGAGTGAGCGCTCTTCCATTGATTAAAGGGCCCCAACGTTGAGAGACTTTAAGTTTCATCCCAATGGCCAGTGGTTTAGGTAGGACATTTCTGCTCTAGATAGTACTGCTATAGCAAATGTCAATAAGCTGCTAAATCTCATTAACCGTTATTGTTCATGTGTCAATGTCACTCTCATATGTAACCCTAGTCAGTGACATACTAGTCAGTTTTTGAAGTCTTTGGCAAGTGAATTGTGATTTCTTACTAACTGTGTTATGTACATTACCTGTGTTAAATCAGCTAGTTCATTTTCAGGATTAGTCTTCTTCAATAAAACCCATAAAAAATATTCTCAGTGTCGAAGTGTTCTGGGTATAATCGGAGGTGTCACCAGATTCAGGTGGGAGCTGAACCTATATATCTAGCCAAGTTCCACCCAAGGGTGTGCTACATAAGTAACAGGCAATGTTTTTGCACGCCCCACTGATTTTTAATGTTGCACGGATAGGTCCATTTTAAAGTGTGCAGCACATATTTAAAATGTTTGTCTACCCACAGTCAGACAGTAGATCAGTCGGGTGAACAATATTTGGGATATGGAGGACCTCACAACCTCCTTACATAAGCAGGAAGCTCTCTTTAAGAAAACAGTGTTCTATTGGAGAGATACCAGCTTCTCCTCACCTCCAACTCCACCTAGGCCAGGGGTGGGCAACTGTGGCCCTCCAGCTGTTGGTCAACTACAAGTCCCATCATGCCTCTGCCTTTGGGAGTCATGCTTGTAACTGTCAGTTTTGCAATGCCTCATGGGACTTGTAGTTCTACAACAGCTGGAGGGCCACAGTTGCCCTCCCCTGACCTAGGCAGATTAACACTGCTTCCTTAACCCCTTCGCACCTAAATTTAAAACAAATGTTCATGCCTAAGCACAATTTTGCAACTTTGACATGTGTTAGTAAAACCATACATATAATAACTACTTTGTGAATTCAGCTGGATTATACCTTGGGTTCTTTTTTCAGGACAAATTGGGCTTTCTTTTGGTGGTAAATGGTAATGGATATCTCCTGATTTTTTTTTTATCACAGAAATTTGGCCCAAAATAGTTTACAAAAATAATTTTTTTAATGCAGCTGTGTATTACTTGCTGTAGCAATCGAGCGCACAAAGAAGGACGCGAACATCCATTTTGCTAAAGATCCTCCATCTTGTGTTATTCTCACTCCAAATCAGCCCCCCTCCCTTTCTGTTGAGTGGCAGGTGGTCTGGTGTGGCTGAGTTCAGGAGTGCACAGCTGGATACACTTCATGGTTGTAAACCCAATTAGCTGATTCCAGTATGTCTGGCAGACTCTTGCTTGAAGCTGATCGTACAGCTATAAACCTTTCAGTCACTGGACTTGAAAAGCATTCTGAAATAGCAGTAAAACATATATCTCATTTGGGAAACCACTTTTTCATACACTTTCATAACTTTTCGTTTGTAAATACATACAATAACACAAAACATATATTTAGATTGGTCAGTTTACTGCGAGACACCTGATACACCCCTAGATTACGTCTACCTGAGAGCAGAAAGTGATATCTCCTTAACCGTCCCAAGCAGATATGTCATATCTGGTGCCTGGATGTTCAGAATATCATTCTGCATATTATCCTACCAGTGGATAGGATGCTACATGTACCTATGGAAGGTTATTGACCATGATATAAACTGGGAGGGATTTGGTCATAACCTGAGATCCCCGCCTAAACACCCCTCCCCAAATGAGGCGATTGGTTCTCTGCTTTAAGGAGACACCCTGCTGGGTTCCTAGAAAAAGGCTGTTATTCCTGGGGAAGGAAGATGAAGAGATCTCCCTTTTAACATCAGGAACCAACTTTGGGAGAAACGGTACCCTTTTGTTCAGGACACTTGAACGCTGCTTAAACCAGGACTTCTGCAAGTATTCTACCTTCTTAAACTTCTTTCTTTATCTCTCTGCTGTGTTATTGCTCTCTGTATATATATATATATATATATATATATATATTGGCTACATCTTTTTATGTAAATATTTTTATTGCACCATTTTGACCTTTTTAGTAATAAATCCTATTTTCTGAAAAGTGTTGAACTGTTTCTAAAGCTCTTTAATGCAAACTAAGAATCCTTGTCTCTGAAGAGCGCTACTGTGTGTTTTAAACTTCTGCATACATCTGCCTGCGGTGACAGTGTATATACAGATGCTTATTCAAACATCATAGTGTTACTGCTAGGATTGGCGAGTTTCCTCCTCCATACAAAAAGGCCGTGGTTGCAGTGTGAAAGGTTATTTGCGTAATTAACCTGACCCAGTAACAATCGCTCTCAGGCTGCGGCACACAGATTTTGGTCCAGTGAGCTGGAAAATCTTTGTGCAGGGTACAGCTGAGCGTGGCATTGTTATGCACGTGACAGCGCAGTTTTAGATTGGCTAGTCCTTTGGTCACAAGTTGGTGAGAAGGGCTGGGGGTCTGACGCTGCGCCCATCACACTTGCTACCATCATAACCTACCACCAAAGAACAACCAAAAATAACCTCCTGCTCCTGCTGATCCCAGCGATGCCATATATGTGTATGTTAGTTGTTGTTTATACTACTAGTACAACCCAAAACCAATAGTGCACATTTTGTTTTTTTTTTAATCCTACTTTAAACACACTGACACTAACTGACATTAACTGACACTGATACTAATTCTAAAAAATCTAAAAAATATTCCTGACCTTGATCTTTGACCCTGACCTTGACCCAAATACTAACCCTGGCACTGATCTAGATCAAAGCTTGATCTACTTACTTTTTGTATTTATTTATTATTTTTTATTTATTCATTACAGATGGTTGTTGTTTTTTCTCTCTGCAATGATGTGATCACGGTGAGCAATCACAGCTAACAACGTAATTGTATACAATGGATGGCATGAAAGGAAGCCATCCATTGTTTACAATTGTCATGTGACCTGCTTGATTGTTCACAGAGGTCACATGGTACCTGCAACGGGCCGGTACACAGATTGGTCATCGGCTGTGTCCTATGAACACAGCCGGTGACAGATCTAGGTGCAAGGCAGCCCCTTGGGCGGAGACATCATGTGACCCTACCAAATCTACGAGATTCCTGCTCGGTCCTTATTTTCCTATAGGCCATACAGGTACTTGTTAAAGTGATACTAAACACACTGTTTAATTTATATTATCTCTTCTATTTCTGTATGTGCATGATGGCACTGTAATTATTTTAATTAAAAAAAAAATCTAAGTACCTCTTTTACTAATCAATATATAGCTGTCACATGACCGAGCTCTTTCCCAGCCTGCCTGCAGGGAAACACAAGCAGAAGGAGCTTTTAGTCCTCTACTACTAGTCACATGTTCAAAATAAAAAAAAAAATAGCCTTTGGGATACAGAGTAAAAATAAATAATATCAATAAACTGGTTTCAATTTCCATGCAAATATATATTTGAAATCAAATCTTTATTATTTTGTGGAAATAACATGGTGTGGGTGGATTTCTGACAGTCACAGGCCCCTCCAGCCTTAGTTTTAGAATAAGAGGGAGGTGATTCCTCCATTAATCTACATGTAATATCCTACCCCTATTGTGTTTAGCTGGTTAGTGGGTATGCAGGAGAGACAGGGCATGGGCTGTCATTTACCACTGTGTATATGCCCACATGTGTGACTCTATAGTCACATGGGTAAAAGTACACTGAAAAATGAGCATGTGCAGAGTTGCTTCTACAGCTGCAAAGTTTTTAACTGAATTGGGGACATCATGAACAGAAGGTGGAGATAGAGAACAGTAGGATCAACCAGGTTTTTTATAGAATACAGAAAACAAATCTCATAGTGACTGAGTGAGTATGGACAGCATGTAAAGCAGCATTTATTGGTAATTTTTTTTATGATGTGGGTTTAGTGACACTTTCACTGCTTGGGCCTACCCAAAAAGCTTATGAGCAAGGCCTTGCTCCCTGCAAGTCTGTTAGACCTGAGGTCCCTGATGGAGGCCTTCCTAGTGCTTAAAGTCATTTTATGTGTTACTCATTATCATGTTTATTGTTTATTGATCATGGCCTTAAATGTTATGGATACAAGTTTGTTATTGATTTGTTACTCACTAATCTATGCAGTTGGAATAAATAAAGAAGTTAAATAAAGAATTTAAAGTTTTTGTGTACAATAAATGCTAAAATGTAGTGCAGTTTAACCATATATAATTGCAAATCCTAGGACAGTCCTGCAGAAAACAGATGCACAGCATGGGTTCTATGGGATAAGATAGAGTGGGAGGTTTGCAGTATGAGTATGTGAAAGGGAAATCTGCAGGAATTGCATAGTGATATGATTTGTATTCTTGTGATTTACTATCCCCACACTATACAACTAGACATATGTCCTAATTAAGCAATTTATCTTTCTTGTTTAGCAGTTCAGTGCTCTATATCACCTCTTCTCCCCCATGCTCGCCAATCCACTTCTCCCCCATGATCTATCCAAGTACGGCTGAACCAGGATGTGACAATGTTAAACCAGGAAGCAGAGTGACCATATTGATTGTCAAAGGTGTGTGTATAAAGATGACCATCCATAATTATATATTATTTGGCATGTAAAACAGAAAGATATGTACATTTTTCAGTCTTAGTAAAAGGTGGGAATGGTGTTGAGATCTACTTATAAAAGTGGCTGCGACATTGTCCAAATGGTATGCTCATCATCCCAAATTTTGTGATGTCAATCATTGTTTCCTGTTAATACCCTCAGTTCACCCACAAGTATTGCCTATTCTCTGGGACTCATAGCCCAGAAAGATTTCTCACATATCGACAACTTATATGAATACAAAGAGTCCAACACTATGCCTCAATCATCATTGTAATGTGGGACCTATGTCACGTACCTGACCGGAGAGATGATGAGAGGGCTCCCCTTACAGCTAAGTGCAAAGCACCCCTAAAGGTGGTAACAGAAGATGCAGTGCCCAAAGAAGCATGGGTTGCCAATGATGTAGTTGCCTGATGACACCCATGAGTGGAGAGGATACAGGAGCGGGCTCTCCAGAAGACTGGCAGATCTGGACAGATGGGCAGAGCAGGAAGCGAAGTCAGAAGCCAGAGCCAGGGTCAAACACAGAGCATAAATCAGAAGCGAAGACAGGAGCGTAGTCAGGAGCAGGCCAGGGTCATGCACAAGTCATCAATCAGGAATAGGCAGGAGCAGATCTGAGGAACAAGCCAGGGTAAGAGCCAGGAGAGAAGCCAAAGCAGGTCAGGGTCAAGCTGGGTCGGTAACAGATAATCAGCAAGGTAACTTGCAAAGGAACACAGGAACAGGAGGCTGACGATAATCCAGCAATTATTGTGAGGGGCTGCAACCCTTATTAAGGCCACTGGGTGCCAGCAAGTAACGCGCCCTGTGTGTGCCGATGCGCCATCGCGCACATGGATGTGCGACTGCGTGCCGTGCGCCTATGTGCACATTTTTGCGTAAATTAGCATGGCCATATTAGGCATTGGAGTATTTGCCAGGATTTCCTCATTTTCTTCCCTGACAACCTACCTTTTGTACTGTGGTAAAGGTTCAGAAAGAACACAAGCACAGTTACCAACTTACATCGAGATGTCAATAAATAATAACTCCCCAAAAACCAATAGTAAATATCACAAGAGCTCAGTTTCAAGTACAGGCAGCCCCTTATCATCTCAGTCAGTCTGAGCAGGTCAGGTCACAATGACAGTGTGCAGTAAGGTTACCCCTAACTCAGGAGGTTATAGCAATCTTATGGTCTATAGTCATTTTCTATTTTGCTGTTGGAAAACCTAGCTGTGACTACTAGGGTTGCCACCTATGCAATGTTTGGTTGGACAGTCTAGTTTTAGAAACATGTATTTGAATTTGAAAACTTGGTCTCCCGCTATCTGGTTTTATAGCTACACTAGGTCTGTGTAATAACACTAACAGCCACAGCTGTGGTAAAAGTGTGGGATGTGCAGTGAGAGGGGAGAAGTAAATCCGTTGAGAGTTCAAAGTCCCATGACAAGTCACACTCCATTAGCAACAATGGAACTGTTCGAATCGGTGCGACTCAAAAGGTTAATGCACTATTTTGGTTATTGCAACTTGCATTGATATCTGTTCAGTAAATGGGTGAGGCAAATTTGGATTGTATTGTAATGTTGGGTATCGAATGAGGGTTGAAGTAAATCAGGGGTGGGAAGTGAGAGGGGTAAGATCAATCTTGGCTGTTCAGTGAAAGGGGTGAGGTAAATCTTAGGCCTGCAGCAAGAGGATATATTGGAACATGGAGGGGGAGTTAAGGTAATTCTGGGGTATCCAATGATGGTTGATATAAATCTGGGACGTGCAGCGAGAGGGGAAAGATAAATCTTGGTTGTCCAGTACGAGGGGTGAGCTAATTCTGAGATGTCCAAAGAGGGGCGAGGTAAATCTTACGCGTTCCATGAGAGGTTTCAGGTAATTTTGTGGCGTGCAGTAAAGGGGTTGAGGTAAATGGCAGATGTTCAGTGAGAGGCGTGAGCTAAATCTGGGGTGTGCAGTAAGAGCTGATTCCCACATGTGTGGTGCAGATTGAAGCTCAGGTTTTAAAGCTAATTGATACAGTAGTTGTTCACAGGTTCAGGTCAGGTTTACGTCAGGTTCAGAACAGGATCAGCTCAGGATCTTACCTTGTTCACACATATGCAGTTAAGAAAAGGTTCCCAAAGAAGTCAATAGCCTGTAATCCGCAGCTCAACTGGACCGCACTACTCAGAAATCGGACATGACTCTTTTTTAAAACTGCACTGAATTTGAACTGCTAGTGCGCCAGACAAATGTGAACAGGCACAATAGGAAGAAATGTTTTTTCACATGTCATGCGGATTGGATGCGGTTCAAACCACATCCAATTGGCATGTATGTGAACAGACATTAAGAGCGGTGAGGTAAATTCAGAATGTATTGCAATGTGGGGGGGAGTTGAAGTAATTGTAGGGTGTCCAATGAGGGTTGATATAAATGTGTAGTGAGGGGGTGGCAAATCTCAAATTTTCAGTCAGATGTGTGAGGTAGTCCTGGGGTAAGGCTTGATATTAGTTGGAGGTGCAAGTGAGAGGGCTGCCATAAATCTCAGGTGTTCAGTGAGGGGAAGGAAGTCATTTTGGGATGTGCAGTGAGTGGGGTGAGATAAATGTATTGTAAAGTGGGAGCAGGGCATTGAGGCCATTCTGGTGTGTCAAATGAGGGTGAGGTAAATCTCAGGTTTGCAGGAAGAGTGGTGAACTAAACCTAGGGTGTACAGTGAGATGGGTGAGGTAATTTTGGAATGTATTGTAATGTGGAGGGAAAGTTAAGGTAATTCTTGGGTGTCTAATAAGGGGGTGGGGGTATATGTAAGAGGAGTGAGGTCAATCTTAGGTGAGGAGAGGTGTGAGGCATTTCTGTGGTGAGCAATGAGGGAAGTGAGGTAAATTGGAAATGTGATGTAATTGGGAAGGGGGAGAGTGGGTTAATTCTGTGGTGCCCAATAAGTGTTGAGGTAAATCTGGGGTGTTTAGTGAGAGGGGTGCAATAAATCCTGGGTCTGCAGTAAGAGGGGAAAGGTAAAAATGGGGTGTACAGTGTGAGGGGTTAAGTAAATCTGGGGTGTTTGGTGAAAGAAGTGAGGTATTTCTAAGGTGTGTGGTGAGAAAGGTAAGATACATTTGGAGTGTTTTGTAATGTGGTGGGGGTGTTACGGTAATTCTGTGGTGTCCAGTGAGGGTTCAGGTAAATCTGTGGTGTGCAGTGAGGGTTCAGGTAAATCTGTGGTATGCAGTGAGGGTTCAGGTAAATCCGTGGTGTGCAGTGAGAGTAGTGAGGTACATTTCAGGTGTTCAGTGAGAGGAGTGAGATAAATCAGTAGTGTGCAGTGAAGAGATCTTGAGTTTACAGAACTGAGCAGTCAATGCCAGCAACCACTGGTCTCCCTGCCTGTTTGTGGGTGTCCCCTTTAGCTAGCCAGCTGCTGAGGCGACACCTGTGCATACATGCTCCTGTCTGGGACCTGAGCTGAACCGTGTGTGCCCACAGAAATGGACAGCGACTGGCAAGCTGCACCTCTGCTCCCTCCTTCCTGTTATTTGACCAATGGCAGCAAGAGTCTCTTGTGCTGTTGCCAACAGTACCCTCCATTACAACCCGGACATTCGGGGAAGCAGCACAGATCTTAGTGGACGCAGTGGTGATGACAACTGTATGGGGATGGGGAGACATAGAAAGGTTCTGGGCATTTTTTTTGGCTTAAAGCCTAAGTGCAGCCAAAGACACAAATAGAAAAATCAGCACAAGTGACTTATGGTTAGTATGATGGGTCCCCTGTGTTGATTCTTCAGTAGTAATCCACTCGGTCCTGCATACTAAATGTAAGATATATCCTTTGTGCTGATTTTGTTATTTGTGTTTATACAAATATATATTACATTTTTGGTTTTGGGTTTAAACAGGTAGGTAAAAAAGCACCGTGCATTCAGGACCTGCTCGGGCACACCCACTTTTGATAGGTGACATCAAATTTTCAGCACAGTAATATGGGCTGCATAGACACCTCCAAAACTGTTCACTTTTCAATGGATCGAAAGGTGGGAATCCTAGCTGCAAGCTTTTTTCCTATAAGCGGGCCAGATCATAAAATAAAGTGTGTGCTTGATGATATATTGTATGATTTGGTTATAAAAACAGGATAGGCTGTGTCGATGTATTTGTCAATGAGACATAGTAGAAAAAAAAAACATCTGGAAAAGGATACGGGGAGTTTCTGTACTTCCTCTGACTTCTTTAGATCTCACATAAAGATTTTTTATTCCATTACTAATTTGGAAGTACCTGGCACACTGTGTCAGAAAACAGCAGCAGACTTTGGTTTCGTGCCTTAAAATGTCCACTGTTTGCATACTATTTCATTCACAAATGATCCAGGGCACATGACTCTAGTATGAGTCACAGTAACCTCCAAAACACTTAAATAACTTACAACCGGTGATTCAGCTCTATAGTAATCACTATAAAGTAAACATTAGTAACTGAGCTGCTTACTATGCTGCCCACACAGCGATACCACTCCCACATGTTTTGGTGTAGGAAGAGACTTGGTACACCCAGCCGATGACTAATGTCCAGAGGTATGGGAGGAACAGCACTGTGGGTAGCTTCCTCCTACAGAAACTGCACTGTAAAGCTTTCCAGTGTATGACCACTTTCCCTTCTAATGTAGTCTAAGGCAGTGTTTCTCAACCTTTGTTCAGTCAAGGCACCCTTTAGTATGCAAAATCTTGAGACACCCCATTCTAAAATGTAAAATACTAAACTAAAGGTTTTACATAATGCAGCAACATCAACACATTAGGACATCCAGCATTGGAAGTGATTTATTTTTACAAAGCAAACACACCTTTTTACACTGGTACCTACTATTCTCCTCTCATTCTGCTAATGAGACCCTAATGCTGATGGAGAGGGGCAAGCACAGATGTCCTCAGGCTCCTATCAACCTATGATATAGCTGGATATTAGAATGCCAACAGCTGGCTCACCCTGTGACCAAGGTTGTAATGCTGCAAAATTAAATCCTGTGGCTTTATGTAACAAATAAATGGCAATTTGAAGCAATTTTTAGGCATTTTGCCAGGGCAACCCTGAGGAACCCAAAAGGCACTCTGATTGAAAAAGTTTGGTCTAAGGAGTCATGTGGAAACTGCAGTTACTAGATCAAATATATTTTTCTGTGTTCAAAATAATTAGAAATCCCACACCAACTAGTTTATGGTGTAACAGTGCTTTAAGAGAGTACAGCTGGTATACATTGGTGGAATTTTGACTGATTCCTGTTAAATCAGCTGAAATTTGAGCTGTAGGTGTCCCTGTTGGGGCTGTCCTTTACTTCACAAAATTTGATTCTTCAGTCAACTTTGGATGAAGTTGTTGATCCAAAATTTCTTGGCTTAACAGCACTTGCGTCCAATCAGCGCTGGAGCAGTGGCTGCTAAATACAATAGCCAGCAACTGACATTTGTCTATCCATGCTCTTAGTCCTTGTTCACATATATGCGGCCCTGCGGGCCACGTTTTGAGCAGGCACGAGAGCCCATTCATTTGAATGGACTCCAGTGCCCCATGACAGGCAGGGAAGAAGTCCCTGCACTTCTTTGGAAATCGCAGCCCGCACAGGAACCTCGGTTCCCAGTACGGTTGCGTTTTCCAGGACTAATGGCACCCACCCGTGGGTCCACATTCCTCTGTGCGGGTGGTGCGGCTGCACGGATTTTCGTGCGGATCCGCAATGGCACCACCCGCACATATGTGAACCAAGCCTTAGTGTGGATGATGGAATTGATGGCTGAAGGAGAAAAATTTGATGAGTGTATAGCCAACCTAACTGTAAACAGTTGCAAAGTTGGAATATTACAAAACAGGTTCAGGATGGGAAAAACACATGGATACTCTGCAGGATAATGAAAGCTGTACAAACATGTGAAAGCTGCAAAAACATGGACTCTTCACAGCAAGGTCTCTGTGCCTCAATTAGGGTAACCTGTGGATGCAAAGTATAGCTTCCATAAGTCCTAGCTTACACTAGTGATTAGCTTGGGCATGTTTCAGCTAGGATTTGAACACTTTCAAAGTCCGCCAGGAAGTTGTCACCTCTACTGGCCCAATCAGCTGCAGCCAGGGTATTCCCTGTCCTGCAGTATCACATATTCAAGGGGCATGTATCCCTTCGGCTATGGGGTGGAGAATGCCATGGCAGATGATTGTGACATCTTTAGGCTTGCACATGTGGGTTCAGGTCCTAGTCCAAACATGCCCAAGCTCATCACTAGATCACATGGGTTTCAGCTTGTATAAGTGCAGTAGGAGCAAATTGTTCACACTTCCAGCCAAGGGAGGTGAAAAGGGTTGCCACCTTATCCCTTTAAACCCAAACACATATTAATTACACAGGTTCTGGGGTAATTAAACTCACTTAGTGTCTTATCTGCATTAAATTAGCCTCAGAACCTGAGAAATTAATGTGTTCCAGTTTAAAGGGACAAGGTGGCAATCCTAGGAGTGAAGGTGGGAATAATAGTCAGATGATCCACAGTTTTACCGCCCTCCCTTAACCTTACATTCTGGGGGTGTTTGTACTCAGCCAGGTAGTACTTGAATGGGGCTGCACTGCTACTGCCCCACAACTGTGTATAATGTACATGATGGTGTGGGATTTTAGGGGTAAAAACAGGTGGTGAGGAGGTGACATAATGCCTTCTTACCATCTGTCAAACACCCTCTGAAGACTGATCCACTACAGATTGCTCTTCAGAAAGCTGTGGGCAGTGAGTTCCTAGAGTGAGATGTTTGAATTTAAAGAGACGGGCACCCTTTTGCTGAAAACTGCTGCTTTTGTTCCTAAAATGAAGGATGTGGTAAAGACCCTTGTCCAGTATACAGCTGAGCAGCAGGAGGCCACTAGGGCACAGTTGTGGGCCTCAAAGGATGCTAACAAATAAGTAGCATCCCAGCTGAAGTCACAACAGTCAGAGAGCAGCACAACCACTTCATGGTCACCTGCTTACAGGTGCAGCAAGAGGAGTGCATTGCTCTTGTGCACCAACTGATGTGACATGACTTCAGGGCAGTTGCAAGTAGCCCTAGCTACAATGAAGATGTAGGGGCTAGCCATTTTGCCTACCAGCTGATTCCACACAAAGACATATAAGCCTTCCTTTACACTGTCTAGCAAATATGGAACAGCATGTGAAGAAGAAGTAGCCAGGTATCCTGGCATCTTTTCTCTCTGGAGATGCTCAGTAAGTATTCTTCAACCTGGCCCCAGAGGTGGCTGCAGAATATGAAAACTTGCAGACAGAGAGACTTTATGTGTTAGATATGACTGCAGTGATATGGTTGCAGCAAGTCTATGCTTGGGCTTACCACCTGGAAAAGTCAACCAGTTATATGAACTGTCCCATCTTGTAGATAAATTGCTCCTGCCACAGTTGTTTATGGCAACCCAGGTCACAGAATAGGTAACCATGGACAATTTCCTGCAGCGATTGCCACAGGATTTCCAGTGGTGAATATTGGCTGCACTGATCTTAAAATACCAGAGGTGCTGGCAGGCATTGAAAGCTACCAAGCTACCAGGGACTGGCTCTTGACTGCTTTGTCCACCATTGCCTGTGAAACACAAGAACCAGCTTACCTACCTGAGGACAGAGATGACACCCCATGCTTACGCCACTGGAGCTAAGCACCTATCCTGACCCCATATAAACTGTTAGCACTACAGTGAGCTCTTTGCCACCTTTTGCCCAAACCAGAGAAAGCCTATGGACTGCAGCCTGACCAGACATCTCTACCTGTATGCCCCACTAGTTTGTACCGTTGACCATGAATAGCCTGGCTGTGTGGTAAAAATTTCCAGGACATTTACCAGTGGGGCCATTGAAAGGTACTTCATGACACTGGTGACTCTGAAAATGGTTATTGGGAAAGTTAACCATGAAATGGTTGTGGTCCATGTCTTACACATAAAGTGATCATTGGAAGTGATTTATTTTTGTATTGAGGATTGTAGCAGGATTTTGTCACTAGCGTGGCTCCCTTGACAGACCTAACCAAGGACAGAGTGTCCACAACTGTTAAGTAGAACCCCAAAGCAGAAAATGCATTTCAGCAACTGAAACTTGCATTGTGTAAAAACAGTATTAGGGCTCATGTACACTGCAGCTGCTAAACCGACGTTCAGGAGCTGTTGAGCGTTTTTTTTTCAGCAGCCCCTGAACTCTCCTTTATGTTTTCCTATGTGTCCATGTAAACATAGTTGTTTACAGTAGTTTACAGGTAGTTGAGTTTACAGACGTTTTCTTAAATGCACCAAAATTGCATTCAGTAGATTTTAACGGCATTTCAAACGCCAAATGCTTGTAACCGCGGTTAACTGTTAAACGTGTTTTTTGTCATGTCCATATCCAGATGCTGTCCAGAGCCTTTTTTCTTCATCAAAAATGCATGCAAAGCATTTTCCATGTATTCAAATGGACCTAGTACACAAGCACAGTCAGTTCCAGGTTTTGCGTGAAGGAAAAAATGGTAAAACGTGCTGCATTATGCTCATGATGGGATCCATAGTGAATACAACCAGAAAAAACAGGTCATCTCAACACATACTGCTCTCTCTGCTTCTCTCTATTTCTCTCAAAATGTCTGAAAAAATTAATTATTTACTATTTTCAGTGCATTCTGGGCATTTGGGAGGTCTCCTGAGGTTATCTTTTAAAAACACTTCTAAATGCAAATGCACATAAACTCGGTATGCAAACGCGGCTAAACTGACATTTTTTTAACCTATGTTTTCTAGCAGTCAGTTTCCAGCTGTCAGAAGCGTTTTCCAAATGCCCTGTGTACATGAGCCCTTAGTTCCTCCTTGTTTCAAAAGAGAATTTGCAGTTCAACCAGATGCCTTGAGTGTGGGCTTGGGCATAGTCCAGAAGCCTGAACCCTGCAGAAAAGACTTTTAGTATAGTGGAGCAGGAGGGCCTGGCCATCAAGTAGGTCTTGAGTTCCCTAAGCTGTCACCTCTTGGGATGGCAGTTATGCCTGGTTACAGATCACTCACAACTCTAGCGGATATGCCAGGTGAAAGAGAAAAATGCCAAAGAAACACAATGAAAGTGAAGCTTTTTTTCTGTTGACTGCATGCATGAAAATAAACATGGGACCAGTTCATAATCACTTACAGGATCTACACAAACACACAGAATGTATATCACTGTATATACAAATTGAAATCAAATTCACAATGGAATTTTTTTTTCATATATGATTCTAGTTTCAGCTGCCATTTACTTATTTTGAATCATTAAAATGAATCATACACTTTCCAAAAGGAAATGACACTTTTAAAATGTTTTAGTCATTTTAGTAAAAATCTACATTTCTAAAGCTGTAAATAGCCTTAGCAATCATTCATCTGGAACACTTCAATCATAACAAAAATGCTTTCCAAATGTAAATAAAAGACCGAGCACAGCTCTCATAAGCCCCCTGCACCACACAAAGTACTGAATGGTTCACATATTTTCTTTACTAGTCTGAAACAGGGGCTTGGCATCCTGAAAGCTGGAGTGAATGAATGAGTCAGACATCAGGAAGACGCTCTCTGTCTTTATTTATTCTGACCTTAGATGTTTAAACAAGAGCACTGTGTGACACCTCCTCAGAGGAAACTCAGAGTGACACAGGGGAAAGGAAGCTGTGCTGGAATTACACCCTGCATTTTTCAGTGATACATACTAATATTCCATGGGATGTCTACGCAACCTAGGAGAATGGATTTCTAATTAGGGCTAAATAATTACTTTAATAAAATAAAACTGTCACAAAACTGAGCAATTGAAACTGCGAACAATGCAAAAGCAGAACTATTAGTCAATTTGGAGAATTTAAATAAATACACAAATCTTGTCTTTATTTATTAAAGTTAAGTTCAGCAATACTCTACATGCCTCCCAAGTCTTCAATAAAGTACACCTGTTACGAATGCTACTCCTGAGCTATTGACACGCAGTACAGAGGTACAGATTCTTTTTAATGTCAGAATTCTTTTTTTCTAAGTTTGTTCCAGAGGTCCGTGGTTAATGAAATGGAGCAATTAGATCAACATGACATCCTGGGAGCCCACACCATAAAGAAAATGGTCAATCATTACAGACTGCATTGCTCAGGTTTCTGATGGGCTTACTTTATGCTGCCGTATAACAGCCCCTTATACTTCAGCAGCCTGCATATCCTAAGTATGGAAAATAGTAAAGAGCCTTCTTGGCAGGGCTGGTCTAAAAAATAACATTTGTTGTTTGTGTTATGTTTCAGTATAATATTGATACTTTAAAGCAGTGGTCTTCAAACTGTGGCCCAGGGACCAGATGTGGCCCTTTGCTTGCTTTTATCCAGCCCTTGGGTCACTATTCCATCTACTGACTCCAACAATGGGACATCATTCCTGCCACTGACACCAACAATGGGGCACAAATCCTCACATTTTCCCAATTGATAGTATACAATTCCACCCAATATTATCAACAATGAGGCACTTTTCCTCCCAATTACATCAACCATGGGGCACTATTTCTCTCACTGACACCTACAATGGGGCACAATTCCTCCCAAAAACACAAACAATAGGGCACAATTCCTTCCACTGACACCAGCAGTTGGGCACTATTCCTCTCACTGACACCAGTGCGGAGATACAGTTTCTTCCAATGACAACAACCATGGGGCACCATTCCTCCAATTAACACCAATGGTGGGGCACTGTTCCTCCCACTGACACCAATGACAGGTTACTATTCCACCCACTGACACCAATAATTGGGCACAATTCCTCCCACTGACACCAACAATGGGCCACAATTCCTTCCATTGTCACCAATGATAGAGCACTATTTCTCCCACTGACACGAATGATGGGGAACTATTCCTTCCACTGACACCAACAATGGGGAACTATTCCTCCCCTAATTCCAAACATTGTGCATTGTTTACTTGTGAAAAGCCAGGACATCTTCTTCTTTGACTTCCCGCAGTCTAGCACCCCTAAAGTCTGAAAGACTGTTAATTGGCCCTTTGCTTAGAAAGTTTGGAGACCCCTGCTTTAAAGGAATCTGTCACAAAGCAAAGCACTTGTTCTGATGATTCATTCCTTGCAGTCATTCCTTGAATTATGTCACACACACACCATGTCTTGGGAAGTGAAGCTCAGTCAGATCACTAACACACTGCCCTGCAAGTATCATATGACACATGAGTCAGGGAACGGCTGCTTCCATTCATCTTACATAGGTAGATTATTAGTGCTGGTTCACATATATGCGGATTGGATGTGGTTTTAACTGCATCCAATCCACATGACATGTGAAATAACATTGCTTTCTATGGTGCCTGCTCACATATGTCTAGTGCACTGGCAGTGTGGATTAAGTGCAAATTGAAAAAGAGTCCTGTATGATTTCTGAGCAGTGCAGTTCAGTTCAGTTCAAGTGCAGATTACAGGCTATTGACTTCTATGGGAACCATTTCATCAGGGCAGCCGATAAGGGGGTAGCTCCGGGCCTCCTGTAGAGGTCCCGGGCCCTTCTTTTTGACAGGGGGGCCCGGCCAGCCCTCAGCTTATAATCCATTAGTAATATGGATTTTGTTCTCAGCCGGAACCCCTTGCATTGCTGCTCATTGCAGTTACTTATAAACACTTCAGTATTTTATAAGTGACAGCGATCCCGGCAGCACAGTCAAAACCCTCCCTTCTCTCCCTGCATATACAACAGAGGAGGGGGCGGGGTGGAATGAGGAGGGGACGGGGTGGAAGGAGGAGGGGGCAGGATGGGACTTGACTGAGCGGGACACACAGCTGTAGCCTCACACCCACAGCATCACCAGAACCCCGCGCCTGCAGCATGACTTCCTCCTGTAACAGTACATTGTTTTCTGTGCTGGAGAGGAGCACTGTGTACTGACAGGGAGAAGAGGGGCACTCTGTACTAGGCAGGGAGAAGAGAACTCTGCACTGAGGGAGGGGGCAGAAATTTTGGGGGTAAGCTCTGGGGGCAGGGGGGGAATTGTACACTGCATGTGGTGCACTGCTGAACACTGCACGTGGCGCACTCCTGAATATTGCACATAGTGCACTCCTGAAGGCTGTACATAGCACACTCCTGAATGTAGTGCATTTCTGATCCTTGAACTGTGTATGCAGCACACTCCTGGGCCCTGCACTCTATACACTGCCCACTGTGTATGTAACGCACTCCTGGACCTTGGCCCCTGTATACTGCACACTCTGTACACAGCGCACTCCCAAACCCTGCCCTCTGTACACTGCGCACTCCTCAATCCTGCAATCTGTTTGGAACATATTGCTGAATTCAACACTTTGTTCATAGCACACTCCTCAATTCTGCACTCTGTTATCAGCGCGCACTGCTAAAACTGTGCACTCCAACTGTAACACACTGCTCAACTTTACATTCTGTACACAGGGCACCGCTGAATTCGGCACTTTTTTGGGTAATACGCTGCAGAATCCTGCTCTCTGTATGTTGCACACTCCTGAACTCTGCATTCTGTAGGGGGGGGGGGTGGTAATGATGTTGATGGCAAGTGGTGCGATGGGGGTGTGATAGTTTCTGCCCCTATTTTCTGAGAGAAAAGCCCTGTAGCCTCATTTACACTTGTATTTGTAACTGCTCCCCCTTCTACTGGATGCACCTGAAAACAAAGATGCATTTTGTTTTGAGACAGGGAAGGGACCAGGGGTGTGGTGAAGGGCGGGGCCAGGAGGTCAAAGGGGGCCCTGTCAGGTGGGCTTTATGGGGCCCCATGATTCCTAACACTGGCCCTGCATGTCATCAATTGTGAACAGGTTAAAATCATGACCTGAATCTGATCTAAACCTGTCCTGACCCTGATATAAACCTGACCTGAACCGCTGAACAACTACAGTATCAATTAGCTGTGAAACCTGAGCTTTAATTTGCACAGCACATGTATGAATCAGCTCTTACAGCTGATTAGACGTATTTAATTGTGGATCACACGATATGCATAGAATAGGTTGAACATCACAGTGAACATCAAAGTGAATGAGAAAATTAAAAGTCTTGAATAGGATTCCTCTTTTCCTGGTATCACTTTATCACAAAAGCTTCAACATTCTCATCCTTTGGACTAAAACCAGCCCCAGGGTTAATCCTTATCCCCCTCACCAATTTCAGCAACATTACTGATCATTAATGATGTGGATGAGGCATTGAAAATAGGCTTTTGGAGTACGTTTAAACCATTATATTAGGGATGTGGAGCCAAAACACTTAACCAAGATTACAGTGGTACAAAAAAGGGCATTTCTTGTTAATAAAGTAATAGGCAGGCATCCTTTGGTGCATGCATTTTAACCGTTGAATGGGACATCTTTAGAACAGAACAGGCTCTGGCATTTGACATTTTGTTGTCAGGTACAAGGCTTAATCTTACTTGGGAAGAAGCTGAGCCTCATGAACAGCATGGGCCAAGGGCTAAGAACACCCAAGGGATGCAGAAATCAGTTTGAGGACTAAGGCAGGTACTTGCAGACATGAGGTATTTGCTTTTCAGCTTTGTTATCTTAGAAATGTGCTAGGCTTGGAAAGATATACTTAAATCTCAGTATCACTGGTAAACTCTGTCTGATTTATATTACAGTGGGCCATTACCCTCCAGGCCCTCCTCCTTCCATTTAACACATTTTTAACTATTTTTTGGGGTAGGAAGTACCTTTGCTATAAGGTACTTGCTCCTATTTCCCTATTTCTCACCTAGGCAGGATGATGTTTGTTCAGTCTGCCCCTCTCTGCAGCCTCCTGAGATACATCACACATTCCAAGCAGCTTCAGGTCTACTGTAATCAGCACATTACACTGCGCTTTGGGGAATCGATTTTGACTGATTAGGAAGAATCCAAGATGAGGACTCAAACAGGGATGGGCTGCAAATTATATGATGACCATGCTGGTCACATTGGGCTGGTATAAACCTGTTTTGTAAAAGCCAGCAGCTACAGTACTTGAATTGTAAAATTTACTTTTTGCAGAACCAGCTGAAGATTCTGTTTAAGCAGATATAAAGGCATTAGGTTGTCAATGCATGTCAATTTGGCCTGTCACACCTACTTCAGAGTAAAAGTTCTCACCTACAATTTATATTACAGGAGTTGACAAATTTAAGAGCCAGAATGTATATTTAGGGAGATAAGAAATTTGGGGTTCCATTGACAAAATAAAGAATTTTCCTCCAACTTATGAATCACTGTCTTATGCCTTAAAATATATATCTGGCCAAAACTTTTTCTTGTTTCCATTTTAGACTTATTGTCACAGCATGCATAGTTTTGGGGTAGACACATAGAAGACCAATGCGATTGAAATTCTTTTGCAGTATGTATGTCCTGGCAGTGCTTCTTGTCTTTTCATAAGAAAAATACATAGTTTACGGCATGTACACTATATTGCCAAAAGTATTGGGACACCCCTCTAAACCACTGGATTCAGGTGTTCCAATTACTTCCATGGCCACAGGTGTATAAAATCAAGCACCTAGGCATGCAGGCTGCTTCTACAAACATTTGTGAAAGAATGGGTCACTCTCAGGTGCGCAGTGAATTCAAGTGTGGTACCGTGATAGGTTGCCACCTGTTCAATAAGTCTATCTGTGAAATTTCCTTGCTACTAAACATTCCACGGTCAACTATTAGAGCTATTGCAACAAAGTAGAAGCAACTGGAAAGAACAGCAACTCAGCCACAAAGTGGTAGGCCATGTAAAATGACAGAGCGGGGTCAGCACATGCTGAAGCACACTGTGCGCAGAAGTCGCCAACTGTCTGCAGAGTCAATAGATAAAGAACTCCAAACTTCATGTGGCCTTCAGATTAGCACAACAACAGTGCATAGAGTTTCATTGAATGGGTTTACATGGCAGAGCAGGTGCATCCAAGCCTTACATCACCAAGTGCAATGCAAAGCGTCGGATGCAGTGGTGTAAAGCATGCTGCCACTGAACTCTGGAGCAGTGGAGACGTTCTCTGGAGTGATGAATCACGTTTCTCTGGAAATATAATGGATGTGTCTGGGTTTGACGGTTGCCAGGAGAACAGTACTTTCCTGTCTGCATTGTGCCAAGTGTAAAATTTGGTGGAGGGTGGATCAGGGGCGTATCTGCCGCAGGCAAACAAGGCATCTGCCTTGGGCGGCACTTTTCAGGGGGGCGGCACCGCCCCCAGGCAGAAGGGGCCAGTGCTGTTGCTGCAAAGGGCAGTGCTTGGCCAGGGGGGCGTGCTCGGGTGGGTTCGTGTGTGTGCTCGGTGGCGAGGATGGGTGAGGAGACAGAGAACCTGTCAGCCATGGAGCTGACTGGAGAGGGGGCAGGGCGGCATATAGAGGACCGTGCATTTCTCGTTTGCTCTATATGCCGCCAGTCACCTCCCCTATCCATCTCCTGCATACGGTCAGCTACTGTATGCTCCCCACAGCCACACCCCCCCCTCCCTCCAGCACTGCAGGGGATCTGTCCTGTCAGCATATGCAGTCCCCAGTGCTGACAGTCCCCCCCCCTTCCCCTCACACAGACGGGAGAGGAGAGAGAAAGCTGCCCCTCCTCCTCCCATCCTCTCCTCCTGTGTCTTCCCTGCCCACACTTCCAGCCAGCCTTGTGTATTCTCTCCCCCTTCTCTCTCTCCCTCCCTCTCTCTCTCTCTCCCTCTCTCCTCTCCCCTTCTCTCTCTCCCCTCTCCTCCCCTCTCTCCCCACTCTCCTTCTCTTCTCCCCCCCTTCCCCTCATCTCTCCCTCTCTCTTCCCCCTCTCTCCCCCCTCCCCTCTCCTCTCTCCTCCCTCCCCCCACCTCTCTCTCCCCCTCTCTCCTTCTCTCTCTCCCCCTCCCTCTCCCCCCTCTCTCCCCCACCCCCCTCTCCTTCTATCTCTCTTCTCTCTCCCCCTCTCCCCCCCTCTCTTTCTCTCCCCCTCTCTCTCTTCCCCATCTCTCTCTCCCTCACTCTTCCCCCTCTCTCTTACCCCCCTCTCTCTTCCCCCACCTCTCCCCCCCCTTTCCCCTCTCTATCTTCCCCCCTCTCTATCCCCTCTATCTCTTCCCTCTCTCCCCCCCCTCTCCCCTCTCTCCATCTATTCTCTCTCTCCTCCCCCTCTCTCCCCCTCTCTCTCCTCCTCTCTTGCTACCCCCTCTCTCCCCACGCTCTCTCTTCTCTCCCTCCCTCCTTTTTTTCTCCCTCCCTCCCTCCTCTCTCCCCCCTCTCCTTCTTTCTCTCTCCCTCCCTCTCTGCCCCCCCGTTCTCCCTCCCTCTCTCTTCTCTCTTCCCCCCTCCCTCTCTCCCCCCTCTCTCTTTCTCTCCCCCTCTCCTTCTCTCTCTCCCTCCCTCCCTATCTTTCTCTCCCTCCCTCTCTCTCTTCACCCCCTCCCTCTCTCTCTTCCCACCCTCTCTACCCCCCTCCTCTCTCTCCCCCCTCTCTCTCTTCCCCCATCTCTCTCCCTCTCCCCCATCCCTCTCTTCCCCCTCCCCCCTCTATTCTCTCCCCTCCCTCTCCCCCCTCTCTCTATCCCTCCCTCTCTCCTCTCTCTCTCCTCCTCTCTTGCTACCCCCTCTCTTCTCTCCTCTCTCTCCTCCTCTCTTGCTACCCCCTCTCTCCCCACTCTCTATCTCTCTCCCCCCCTCTTCTCTCCCCCCTCCTTTCTTTCTCCCTCCCCCCTCTCTCACTCTCTCTCCTCTCTCTCTTCCCCCCCTCTCTCCCCTCTCCCTCCTCCTCTCTTTCTCTCCCCCTCCTCTCTTTCCCCCTCCCTCCTCTCTCTCTCCCCTCTCTTCTTCCTCTCTACCCCCTCTCCCCCCTCTCTTCTCTCTCTCTTCCCCCACTCTCTCCCTCTCTCTCCCCCTCTATCTTTCTTCCTCTCTCCTCTCTCTCTCCTCTACCCCCCCTTGCTCTTCCCTCTCTTCTCTCTCCCTCCCTCCCTTCTCTTTCGTCTCTCTCTCCCCCCTCATCCCCCTCTCTCCTCTTTCTCTCCCTCTCTCTTCTCCTCTCTCGCCTATCTCCTCTCTCTCTTCCCCTTCTCCTCTCTCCCCCCTCTCTTCTCTCTCTCCTCCCCTCTCTCTTCCTCCTCTCCCATCTCTCTCCCCCTCCTTCCCTCCTCCCTCTTTCTCTCTCCTCTCTCTCTCTTCCCTCTCTTCTCCCTCCCTCCCTCCTCTCTCATCTCTCTCTCCCCCTCTCCCCTCTCTTCTCCCCCACTCTCTCTCTCTCCCCCCTTCTCTCTCTCTTTCTCCCCCCCTCTCTCTCCCTTCTCTCTCCCCCTCTCTCCTCTCTCTCTCTCCCTCCTCTCTCTCCCTCCCTCTCTCTCTGATTGGTGTCAGTGGGAGGAATAGTGCCCCATCATTAGTGCCAGTGTGGGAGGAATAGTGCCCCATCATTGTTGTCAGTGTGGCAGTAATAGTACCCCATCGTTGGTGTCAGTGGGAGGAATAGTGCCCCATCATTAGTGCCAGTGTGAGAGGAATAGTGCCCCATCATTGGTGTCATTGGGAGGAAGTGCCCCATCATTAGTGCCAGTGTGGGAGGAATAATGCCCCATCATTGGTGTCAGTGTGGGAGGAATAGTGCCCCATCATTGGTGTCAGTGTGGAAGTAATAGTACCCCATCATTGGTGTCAGTGGGAGGAATAGTGCCTCATTATTGATGTCAGTGGGAGGAATATCGCCCATCGCTGTCAGTGGGCGGAGCTCTAATAGGAAGAGGTGGCGCCTAAATAGGAAGGGTTGGGGTTTGCAGATGAAGGAGTGGATCTTAAACAGGAAGGGGTGGGACAAATTTAGATGCGGGGGGGTGCCCGATTTTAGTCTTGCCTAGGGCAGAACAAAACCAAAATACACCACTGGAGAGGATTATAGTGTGGGGTTGTTTTTCAGGGGTTGGACTTGGTCCCTTAGTTCCAGTGAAGGGAACTCTTAACGCGTCAGCATACCAAGACATTTTGGACAAATTCATGCTGTCAACTTTGTGGGAACAGTTTGGGGATGGCCCCTTCCTGTTCCATTATGACTGCGCACAAGTGCACAAAGCAAGGTCCATAAAGACATGGATGAGTGAGTTTGGGGTGGAGGAACTTGACTGGCCTGCACAGTCCTGACCTCAACCTAATAGAACAACTTTGGGATGAATTAAAACAGAGACTGCGAGCCAGGCCTTCTTGTTCGACATCAGTGCCTGATCTCACAAATGCGCTTCTGGAAGAATGGTCAAACATTCCCATAGACACACTCCTAAACCTTGTGGACAGCCTTCCCAGAAGAGTTGAAACTGTTATAGCTGCAATATTGAACCCTACAGACTAAGAATGGGATGCCATTAAAGTTCATGTGCATGTAAAAGTAGGCATTCCAATACTTTTGGCAAAATAGTGTATATTTATATATGATGAAACAATGATCTAGTGGGATGAAATGTCATCCTTATAGTAATTGTTCATTAATACCTGTATGTTGGAAGATTTCTTATATAATTTGATGTTTTACAAATATACATGCAAGCTTAAATTTTTGAATCTTAGCGTTCAGGTCATATATTTACACTGTTTACAGATCAATAGACTTACACCTCTGTTAAACCTATTTCACAATCAATGTAGGCTTGTTGTATGGGACTACAACATGAAAGTAACACAAATATGCAAATTAGGGGAAGTATATTAGGATATACTGGAAGATAAGATATTTTTAAGGCTGTAAATTGCTGTCCACCAAAGCTTATCTTATGACCTAACATTGAATACACATTTCCCAAATCCTACATATCTGCCTCTTCCATATCTGCACTCTTCCACTTTGCAGACTTGTAACTGTTTTAGCACAACTACACTCCTTAGCGCATTTGAATTCATGACATACTGTAGATGTGCTGAATTAAGGGAGTGTGAAGCCATACTGACTTACTACTAAGCCCACTTTCATTTATTATGCTATAGCAGCAGGTGCAACAAATATATGGGGAAATGAAAACAATGGTATTCTTATCATCTGTTGATTTGACACAGTACCTCTTGACTAAATGCATTTTGGTTGGCCTAAGGAGTCTTCCAAAAATAATTACCGTACTGCAAAATACCACCTGAATTTATTATACATAACAATAGATTCAATGTCTTCAAATGTGCAGTTGAAAAGTGAAGTGCTTGTGATATTTAACATGAAATGATTTAACAGGCCAATGACATATCTATTTAACAAGCTCCAATACCTGGAATATTCGTTATTATTAAATCTTTTCCTCTGCCAACCAACCATAAAGTTGCTGTATGTATCTTTATGAGATTCATAAAACACTGTAGTGACATACTGTATATGTATATAATATGTTGTGGATGTAAACCATTTCAAATCTGAATTGAGACCAGAACTCAAGTAAACCATCAGTCATAGGTCATCCATACAAGCACATTATTCACTGAAATAACCATTCTTATGAACTGTTGCCTAAATGATAATTATAGACATTCATAATGCACAGACATTTATTGCTATAATCTTAAGCACTGATTACTTTCACTTATTTTTCAGGGTGATTTGCTGGTATATCCAGCAGTGGGCTATTTATTGTAAATTAGGGAGATTTTATTAACAGTGAATTTGTTATTTATTACAGTTTTTTACAAATATTCAGCAGACAAGTTTAATGAATGCCACATATGTGAAGCACAAAGATTCTGTCAGGGCGTACAACTTGGTATATAGGTAAAAGTGTACTATTATAAAGTATGTGCCTCTACCCAATATTGAGCTCCATATCTCCATGTGCTGTACATGAATTGTCAGTTACTTATGCTTGATATTATTTGATCAGGCTGACCATGAACATGTCTTTGATCACATTTCTGCCAAGAGCATCTGCAACAGACAAATCTGCTTCTTCTCAGTATCGCTCTTCTCTGTGTAACTCCATACGCTTTACTCTTCCATTTGCACCACTGGTCCAGCCAGGAGGTTTTTGACCTCTGGTGAGATTGACAGAATAATTAAATCATTTTCATTAGCACACCTGTGTTTAAAACTTGAACATTTAATGGGTAATATTGGTCAACTAATTTCTTTACTAATGCACTGTTGTGAAATATTCCAAAACAAATGAAAGATAACAAAAATTAACCCACTCTGCTTAACATATTATGATTGGATCACTTAAATAATTACAACAGTCAAAATAATTACAACAGTCAACTGTTACTTTTTCTAGCTGAAAATGCATATAATGTAATTGATTTCATCTGTGGTCCTTCAAAACATTGGGCTACCATTTTTTACTCTCAGGTCTTCTGGACAGACTTTATATAGCAATAATATTATACTTGTTTAGCTGGAACCAAACTACTAGTTAGTTGATATCACAATTGCCTGGATAACCAACAAATCCATTGCTGAAGGCCAATGTAATGTAAAAGTGGAACAAAAGTCCTTTTTTTAAAAAAATTGCAAGCAGACATGCTCTTGAGTGAAAAGAAACCTACCTGTCTGCTTACAGTCTTCTGTGGAATGTGCACTGATCTGCGCAAGGGCAGCTGAATCTACATTTTGGTGTCCTGCAATGACTGCTTATGAGTGACATCATCCTGCGCCAGCCAATGAAAATGGTTGCAGTTCGATACCTGGAAGAAGCTGGATAGAGGATGCCTGTGATCGACCAATGGTTGAGATTGATCAAAAAAGACACAGGACACATTGGAATTGATTTGCTACAGAAGTAGAGCATGTTAGCACTTTTAAAGTGACTTTTCGATTTACAAAATGTTAATATTCACTTTACAAAGAATACCCAATCGCACACAATGAAAATAAGAAAAAAAAACAGTATTTTCGGTTGGACATGATTGGATGATAGAAGAAAGCAGAGCTTAATTTCAGTCACTAAGGTAAGTGAAAATTCACTTTGCTGAGTCAACAGCCTACAGGCATTTAGTAAATAAACCCCATTTAATCAAAGGGAGACTCTTTTAGTTAAAGAATAATGTAATGTCAGTGGTGATCACATGGAAACATATTCTGCTCTTAAAGCAGAACTGCAGGATAAGCAAACATTGTCTACATACAAGAGCCATGTGAATTTGTCATTGAATATTGGTGTGCTTTTTGTATTTCTTTTGGATCTGTGCAGTAATCCAATGTAAAACTTACCTCTGTGTAGGAACTTGCTGTGATAAAGACCGGTTACTGCTCTCTTTCTTTGACTCTCCAGGGTGACTGATCCTGTCTCTGCCTCCTCTTGTTACTTTCTACAGACAACCTGTGGAGTTCAGCTCTCTGCCCTGGCTATGTACAGCACAGCAATGATGTCATTACTACTTTTACATGATTATAACTGGACTTACAAAAGCATTTGGTTTACAAAATTGGATTAATAGTTTTTGTGGCTATTGGGGAATCTATTTCAATTAAAATTTTTGTGCCTAGAGTTCAGCTTTAACCTTACTGAACTTGATCTAATGTAATCAATCAATTGCAAATTCTATATTAAAATGTTTTTCTTTATACATCATTTACTATAAATTACTAAAACTCAAAATTAGCCTTTTAATTTAAAGGAAAAGTTCACTATGGGAACATGTTACATGTTCCACCCGTTTTTAGGGTGGAACATATAAAATGTTCCTGATCCTGTAGCCGATGCCCCCCCTTCCCCCCCATGACAGAAGTACGGGGAGAAGTTCCCCATACTAGCTGTCACGTTTCAAAAACAGCGAATGAATTAATGGACTACAGGTCCCAATAGCCTTGGTGGCTGTTGGCTTTTAGTCCTCAATTAACTACCAACGCCATTGTGAGTGCTGTGGTAGTTCATTGAGCCATCCTTTCAGAAGTATTGGCTTGCCCGTACGAGCATCCAGATACACTGACAGTGTGCAGGAGACCTGCATGGCATCAGTGATCTGCTGATCGCTGGTGCAATGTTTTAGAGGCTACTAACACCAAAAATAATAAGTACACATATATTTTACCCGCAAAAAAATGTGCATTTATTATTTTTTGTGGAAAGGTGAACTGATCCTTTAGCACCGATTGTGTTTACAAAAAACCTAGCACTAATCCCAACCCATTTCTTGGGCTAAATATATTAAAGTGATTCTAAAGGCTTTTTTTTTTTTAGAAAAAATAACAAACATGTCTATACTTATCTGTTGTGTGCAGTGGTTTTGCACAGAGCAGCCCGGATCCTTCTCTTCTCAGGTCCCCCCGCCAGCCCGGATCCTTCTCTTCTCCTGGCCCCTCCCTCCTGTCGGGCCTTTTCCTGGAATATGCTTACAGACTGCCTCCTGCCTTGACCCTACTTGACTCTGGATTAAGCTACCTGTCTCTGCAATCCTCTGTGGTCATGTGACACCCTTGACTATCAAAGGTTTCATTCACTTCTACTGTGCGTCTAGTGCGGCTTGGCCATTGACTATGGCAGGGTTTTTCAACCTTTTTTCAGTCAAGGCACCCTTCAAAATTCTGCATAACCTTGAGGTACCTCAATCTAAAATGTAAAAAAACTATTCTAATAATTTTATATAATGCAGCAACATTCACACATGTTGGACACTTAGAGATGATTTATTCTTCCAAAGCAAATATACCTTTGCATACTGGTACTGACTAGTATTCCAGTGTTTTTCCCTTGGTTTCTCTCCCTCACTCAGCTAATATGATACCCAAAATCCTTCTTATCAAGTGATTATGTCATCGGTTGTTAGGATGCCAGCAGCTAGAAGGTCAGAAAAGTGAACAATGAAAACCTGTGTACTAAAGGCAGGCTTGATCCACCTGATGGCTTGTATCCAATTTATGGGAAATTTTTAGGCATTTTGCTTAAGGCACCCCTGAAGAAGCCTGAAGGCATCCCAAGGTGCCTGGGCATCCTGGTTGAAAAAGGCTAGACTATAGCACTATGTTTTAAGATGTGCAGCAACCTAGTGCCAGTAGGCTTACTTGCCTGTAGGGAACAGGGGCTGCTATAGATGATGCTACACCTACCAACTATAGTTCTTGCCCACCAGGGCTAAAGCAAATGTAGCAGTGACCAGCATTTACTCTCTTGAGAAATGTACCTCTTTTGTAATATTCACCTGTTCTGTAATGTTTTTGCTAGCTTTAGCTGCTCCATGGCCACTGAAGCTATCCTTCTGCAACTTTCCGTATTGGTTGACTCTTTGGCTGAGCCTTAGGGGACCACACCCTGACCATGCCTGAAGAAGATGCAGGGCGGATCTGTAACATCACTTCAGGCAGGGCACAGGCTGTCATCCATCACCCATTGGAGCCATGTCCCTGTCCTGTTGGTGGTATGCCCATAGAGAAGGGCAAATCCAGGATGGCCTTGTCCTTAACATCCTCCAACAGCTCCAATCAATGAGACCATCTGCTATGGTAAGTTTGGCCTTGTTGTCCTTCCCTGGTCCCCAACATGCTGTTGCTCTGATGGCTTTTAGCTAATTTCAGGCTGTGACACTTTTTATGAATAAATCAAAGAGTGCGCTAAATATAAGTAAAAAAAAAATCCACCACCGAATGAAATGGGTACACTCACCAGAGCTCCATGCTGACCAGATTATAAGTCAGCAAAGATAGCGTTTGCTCTGGGATCAGCAGAAGTAATCCAAACTGGGAGCAATATACTGCAAGCAGCCAGTCAGCACAAAATGGAATAGCCTTAACAGCAGGTAATCATCACGTCTCCATACCATAGATCATGTTCGGGGAATCAAAAAAGGAAATCATGGTGCAGTACATTTAAAACCAAAATGTTTTATTAAAACATCAGAAATGCACTCACAAACAGGGTGTCTAGCCGACACCAGCAATGACAGCCTCAAGAGACGTGATGATTACCTGCTTAAGGCTATTCCATATTGTGCTGACTGGCTGCTTGCAGTATATTGCTCCCAGTTTGGATTACTTCTGCTGATCATCGCTCCCAGAGCAAACGCTATCTTTGCTGACTTATAACCTGGTCAGCATGGAGCTCTGGTGAGTGTACCCATTTCATTCGGTGGTGGATTTTTTTTTGCACGGTGTTTGATTTATACAAGATTTCAGAACTGTTTAATTACTTTGTTATGGTGGATGGACTTTTATATAACATTTTTTCTATCATGGACATTATTATTTTAAACTAATGATTTTTGTATTTACTTATATTTAGCGCACTCTTTGATTTATTTGCATTTTTACCTTTTTTTGGTTAGGAGTGTAGCTTTTGTTCTATTTAATTTGTGGCGCTTTTTTTTCTCTATTTCTCATATTATCTTTGTGACACTTTTTAAATGAAGTCTCACTGCCATGATGTAGGAGCTCTGGCGGTTTGACACCCTTTTTTCAGTCTCCTCTGTTTCTCTGACCACACTGCACATCCCATTGTTCTGGACGTGCTCTCTCATGCTCACAGAGTACAGCACCATAAACATTCAAGCAGAAATACTGGCAATGCAGGTCTGAGGACTTCCAACTTGTTCCCATGGGCCCAAAAGTTCTGCATGGAATCTGCTATATAATGTTTTGCCTCCCCTCTACAGGGATGCCTACTGACACACCTCATCAACACTATCTATGGTTTGCTGTGAGCACACATCATTACTGATCGGTTTCCAATAGTACTCCAAGTATTCACCAAGTTGGTCAGTGTGGTCCAAGCTCTGCATTTTTATCAGGGTATCCACATTGTGAGATACCTAGATGATCACCTGTTGAAAGACCAGTCCACCAGACAGTGCAGGCACTGCAGAGCTTCACATGGTTCCTCAGTCTTGAAAAGTCATTGCTGGACCCAACTCCTCACTTGGAGTACATGGGCCTGATATGATATTGAATACAACCCTGTCCAGGATCCCCCTTCTTAGAAAAATACTCCTGTCCCTCCACTAGCATGCTTTGCAGTCTTTATCTCAGAGCCAGACTTCAATTTGTGCCTGCTTTAGGGTTGATGGTGCCTCCACTGAGACAGTGCTGTATGCCCAAGTTCACTCTTCACCATTGCAATTGAAATTTCTGGCATGAGAAAGAATGTATGTATTTACTTTGGCTTTCATGTGATAATATCAAATGAAGAATTTATAAAGGAGATGACTGTCAACATTTTATTACACTTTTGTGGAAGCAGAGATGGGCTATAGGAGCACCCTCACAGCGCTTTCATTTAAATATTTATTAATTTTCATTTTAAATACATTTCATCATCATGATATATAAACATATATATAAAAATATACATTATAGTATTCAACATTTCTACTTTATTTACTTTATTCCAAATTTCCCCCCCCTCCTCCACCCCCACCCTAATCCCATCTTCCTACTTTTCCTTTTCTCTGCATGATTTTATATCAGCAAGTGCAGTTTTTCTATTATTTTCTTTATTCTTTCCTATATTTCGTATATAACTTAGCTTTTTCCCAGTTCTCCCATTTCCTATTATAAATCTCCATCCTATCTTCCTGGATATGACACAACCTTTCCATCTTTTTAATCTGCTCAACTCTTTCAATCCAATCTTCTTCCTTCGGCACCTCTATTTGCCTCCAGAACCTGGGTATCAGGGTTTTTGCAGCATTTATATAGTACCATATCCCTGATTTTTTATATTTATTAACTGATATATCCATGTTATGCAAAATACACACTTCTGGATCTAGGCCAATGTCTATTTCTGTTATCTTTCTTATCAAATGGGTTATTGTCTTCCAGAATATCTGAATTTTTGGGCATCCCCACCATATGTGATATGTCCTCACAGCGCTTTAATGACGAACGGAGGTGGTTTGGAGTGGTGCTGCAGAATTGGGTATGTGTCTGCACTGGAAAAATCTGACTGCTTCAGACAAACAGACCTGGTCTTTAGACCACTCCATGCATCTAATCTGCAAGACCAGACTCTCCCTATTGTGATGGATTTATAGCCCAGCACTGAAGTCTGGAAAACCCTTTCCTCCCAAGATGTGGAAAGTTCTCATGATAGAGGTCAGCTTTTCAGGCAAGGGAGGAGTCCTGAATGGCATCTTTGTGTAAGGGACTTGTTCGTAGGAGGAAACTTGATTTCCCATCAAAATTCTGGAAGTCAGAGCAATTCGGTTGTCCCTTAAATGCTGGACCTCTTGGCTGATTCTGGCATAGCAGAACTGCATGTTGTGACCCTGTTTACTATCCACATCCCAGGCATGGACAAGCAGGCTGATTTTCTGAGTTTACAGCATCTGTATCCTGGAGAATGGTCTCCCCAATCAAAGTCTTTTGCCACAAGTGGGGGATTCTGAATGTGAATCAGGCCTTTGCAGTGGATGCTGTGGTGACTGTGTGATCAGTTCAACCTGATCTATACCCTTCACCCTTTACAGCTCCTATCTCATGTGCTCTGCAGGAATGAGATGGAGGGCATTGCACTGAACTGACCCAGGAGGACGTTGTGCATGGACATACTCAGACTCCTGGAAGACTCTCAGTGAGTCCTTCTGGATTGGCTGGACCCAGAGGCCGGTCCATCATCCTGCTTCTTGGTCACTGAACTAACTGCATGGTAGATGACTATCGGTTTCAGTCATCCCTATATTCCTACAGGTTAGGAAGTTGTCTTCTCGCAAAGTCTACCATTGCCTGTAAGGTCTACTTTGCATAGTGCAAGTTCATCATAAGAAGTACTCAATGGGGTGCATTCTGTCTTTTCTACAGTCTGGTCTGGACCATCTAGCCTTGAGTACCAACAAGGTACTGTTTTAGAGGCCATTGGATTGTGACCTGGATTAAAAACACAACTGCTGCAAAAGTAACTACAGAGCTCACTCTCAGTCCAGTGAAGATGAAGATTGAGCTCTGCAGTCACTTTTGCAGCAGTTGTTTTCTTATTCTGGGTCACAATCCTGTGCAATGTTCTTTTGTCTCTTTCGGTCAGTTGACCATGTCGACCGTGCTTATGCTTATCAGATCGAATTTTCTCTGAAACTGTATATGCCGTCATAACCTTTGATACTCTACCTCATGACACGGCAAAAAAATTGGCAACTTCAGTCACAGAGGCACCAAGAATGTGCCCTCTTTGAAGCACAGTAAGCTCTGACATGACTCTGTATTACTAGCAGTGCATACAGTGAATGATAAAAGTGAGGCTTTCCACCTGTTAGCTAGGTGTCTCATCACTCAAAGTATGTTACATCACTTCCCATTTCAAAGCAAAACATGCTGCCACTTTCACACCCACAAATCATGTAGTGTTTCCGTTTTTTTGTCTAATCCCTGTATATGTGGCATGTGTTTGTGATGGGAACATACTCAATCATGTACCCCCCCCCCAGCACAGACACTGACAGTTCTTGATCTCAGACTAATGACTTCTGTGAGATACTGTACCTTTTAACAATGAGATACCTCTGATGCTTTGGAAACTCTCTACGAACCATGGCTTTTACTGTAGGATGCAACTAAGAAAATGTCAGGAAAGACCTACTAGAACAGCTGAACTTTATTTGGAGTTAATCAGAGGCACTTTAAATGATGGCAGGTGTGTACTGACTCCTATTTAACATTATTTTGAATGTGATTGCTTAATTCTGAACACAGCTACATCCCCAGTTATAAGAGGGTGTGCACACTTAAGCAACAACATTATTTAGTTTTTTTATGTCAACACCCCCCCCCCCCCCCTCATGTTTATACATCACAAAACCCTGACATTTTAACAGAGGTGTGTAGACTTTTGTTACCATTTCTTTAGTGCATCCAATTTTGAGGCTAGAGATGTTTGGTACCTATTTACTCAATGCAATATCATCTTTTTTATTTACCAAACAAATAGGTATTATATTGTGTTTCTGTGCCCTAAATTTTTTTTTCATGTATTTTGTCCTGAAAATCTGTGTTTGATAAATGGATGTGCAAATATTGGGGTTGATTTACTAAAGCTGGAGAGTGCAAAATCTGGTGCCGCGCTCTGCATAGAAACCAATCAGCTTCCAGTTTTTTTATTGTCAAAGCTTAATTGAACAAGCTAAAGTTAGTAGCTGATAGGCTACCATGCAGAGCTGCGCCAGATTTTGCATTCTCCAACTTTAGTAAATCAGCCCCATTGTGGGACATAAAAGATTGCAACTGCCAGCATTTTGTTCTACAGGATCTCTGTTTTCAGAAAATATATAATACTTGAGGGTTCTAAGTAATTGTCTAGTATAAAATGCTGATTTTGCCATATATGTGAGAAATTAAAAAGAATGCCCCTGACAGCAAGTGGTTAAAAGGAAAGAGACAAATTTGCTACTAGCACGGCTCTCACGCTCCTTGTCATGAACAATGGGTGAAATGCTAATTTGATATGCCCACTTTACTAAAGGGCAGAGTCTAAGGAGTAGTTGGTATTCCTCCAGGGACCCCATCATGTGAGTTTGGACTTGCAAGCTGCCCTCAGGTGAGCCAACAGGTACTTACAGACATGAAAGAGGGGGGATGCCCTAAAGGCTGTGAAGGCCTACAGAGACAGATTAGTACATTGATGGAGGAACTGGTAGCAGGCAGTACTGATGGCTAGACTGGCAGCAGAGTGTACTGCCAGAAGGTTGTACTGTACGAAGACCTAAAACAGACAACACTGGTAGCAGAGTGGGCTGGTAACTGTCCTACAAAAAAAAGGACTACTTCAATATTGTTTATAAGGACTTATGGATTTTTTTCCATCTTTATTGTCTGGGGATTGCTAAGTTTGCTGAGTACAGGGGAGTTGTAGCATGCCCTATCCTCCCCCTATTGTGGCTGGCCTCTTTGCTTTAACCCTTGGTTAACCCTAATCTCTAATAACTCCTTACCCCCTTTCTCCCCTTGGCTTTTTTTTTAACCATTACAATTGTATTTTGTTTTGAATTTTATTTGTTTTGTTCATTAGTGCTTTGTACCTGAAATTACATTTTGGGGAAATATTTTATATTAAAATTTCTACTTTCAATCCCCAGTAACAATATTTTTTTTTTACTAACAGTGGTCACAGTAAAAAAAAAGTGAATTTTTAAAGTTTTGTTTTACATCCTTTTGCCTATAGATTCTGTTGAAAATAAATAATATTTGCAAGACAGTACCATTTAAAGAAATCCCAAGTAATACGTGTATTAATTTGTTATCTTAAGTAATGACAAAGTTTTTGCCAAATAAACAGGCACTTTCCAAAAACGAAACATGCACTTAATATTATTATTATTATTATACTGGATTTATACAGCACCAACGGTTTGTGCAGCATTTTACGAAATGGATGAAGACAGTACAGTTACAAAACAGTTCAGGATTAGATGGTTGGGAGGGCCCTGCTAGAAATACACAAGTTGGTATTGTTGTTCTCTTTGAAAAATTGCTTGTTAGATTGGCTGTCATGTGGATTCTCTGGCTTTAGTACTAAGTCACTGACTTGAAAGAAGTATGCAGATAATGGAATTTGTCATCACTTTTTGCATTTTTGCTCCAGGTCATTGGGCTCCAGGTCATTGGGTTTTGAAGTGAAAAAAGGCCAGGCAACTAGCATGTTAAAAAGGAGGTCAGCAAGGGCCTTACCAAATTCTTTCAGTGAATGTTTACTTGAAGTGAGGAGCTAAAGTAGGCTTTAAATATACAAAGTAAAGATTCATTAGCAAACTGGCAATCAGACATTACACAAGAGGCAAAAGGTGTAGGAGAATGGGGTTAAAGTCTACCTGTTTGGCAATGCTCATGCAAAAAGCTTTCCGTGATCATGTGCTTGATAAAGACACATCAGGATACAAACACTGGCAGTTGATGACTCTTGGTCACAGCATAAAAGATTTGGGCCTGTTCATGAGAAAGAGACACTGGAAGACACCCAAGTCACATTTGAAACAATAATACATAGTGCTTAATGACAATGCAACAAGGCAATTCATTTTTTTCTCTGAAATTAAAGACAATAAACCTGGCATATTGAACTAGTAATCCCATGATAGAAGCATCCTGCAAATAACATTCATTAATGAGCAAGAAAAGTACATTGAAGCTTTATTACAGATAACGATTAGAGGCTCATTCATCTAGAGGATCAAGCTAGTGAGCATTTTCTCCAGACATATTTATGAACTAAATTTCACGTTGTATTACAGTTATTCATATTTTACAAGATTTACTATGATTTGGACAAGCATCACTGCAGAGATAGGCATCTCACTGATTAGTGAAGAAGCGTCTCATGTAGTTCCGCCTGGAACACACTCAAAATCATCCCCTGGATGTTAGCTCATCTTGAGGTTCTCAGACTCCTTTACAGTGACAGAAATGCCAAACAATTTTTTTTTCAACTTTATGCTTCATTCAATAGATTTTATTTGCTTTTGTATTTGTAAGGATGTTCACATCCTCTTATACAGTGTTCTCAAACTTTTCTCAGTCAAGGCACCCTTTAAAATTATGAACAGTCCCGAGGCACCCTTTGAAATTATGTACAGTCTTGAGGCACCCCATTCTAAAATGGGGGGCTTTGAAGTGAGAGGGGGAAGCTGTGATATGGGGGACTGAGAAGTGAGAAGGAGGAGCTACAAAATAGGGGGACTGCAAGGAGGGGGAAGCTGTGATATGGGGGGCTGTGACATAAGGAGGAGCTGTGAAATGGGGGGCTATGATAGGAGGGAGTTGAGAGGGGGGATCTATAATATTGGGGTCTGTGATGTGAGCTGTGATATGGGGGGCTGTGATGTGAGGAGAGTTGTTATATGGGGGAACTGTGATATGGGGGGCTGTGATGTGAGAGGAGGGAGCTGTGATATGAAGGGTCTGTGATGTCAGGAGAGGGGGAGCTGTGATGTGGGGGATTGTGATTGCAAGGGAGACTGTGATCTCAAGGAAAGACTGTGATGTGAAGGGGGGCTGTGATAGAAGTAGGGCTATAATGTTGGGGGCTCTAATGTGAAAGGGAGTTGTGATGGGGAAGGGGGGACTGAGGACATTAATGCAAAGGGGGCTGTAATGTGAAAGACCTGAGTAATAGAAGAAAAATTAGTTTTGGACCTCTGCAGAAAGAAAATATTACCAATCGGACCTCCGTGAATTTTAATTCAGTACCCCTGGTATAGATGATATGAATGGTATACTAATGTGTGTGTGTGTGTGTGTGTAGAAGTTTAGATGATATGTATCATGATGTGATGTCTTTGTATTGTAATGACAAAGTGCAATGGCCTGTGTGTACAGAAAGTATAGATGATGTGTATCATGTAATGCCTTACATGCGTAGAGAAGGTATAGACAATGTGTATGGTGGAGTGATGTGTTTGTAGCACATGATATAGATGATGCATATAATGTAGTGACATGCATGTAAAGTACAGATAGTACTAGATACAGGTAAAGGTACAGATAATGTGTATGCTGTACAGAAGGTATAGACAATGAGTATGGTGAAGTGATATGTGTGTGTGTGTGTGCGCGTAGAGAAGGTATAGGCAATGTGCTAGATCTAGTGATATGTGAATAGAAATTATAGACAATAGGGGATATTTACTAAACCTTGAGGGTGCAACCTGTCTGCATAGAAACCAATCAGCATTTAACTTCAGTTTGTTCATTTAGACTTTGGCAATAACACCTTGAAGCCGATTGGTTTCTATGCTGAACTGCACCCTCCAGGTTTAGTAAATAGCCCCTATTGCGTATAATGTAGAATAGGTATAGAAGAGTGACATGTGTGTAGAGAAGATATAGACAATGTGTATTATGCAGTGACATGTATAGAAGGTATTGACAATGTGTATGGTGCAGAGAAAGTATAGACGATGGGGTTCATTTACTAGAGGCAAATATACTGTGAAGTGCAAGTGTACTGCAAATGCAGTTGCTCCAGAATTTAGTAAATGAGGTAAAGCTTCACTTTGCAAAGAATACCTAATCACAAGCAAAGAAAATAAACAAAATAGCACTTTTACTTGCACATGATTGGATGACAGAAATCAGCTGCGCTTCCCCTCATTTCAGAGCTTCCTCTCCACTTGCAGTGCACAGTATATTTGCCTTTATTAATTAATCCCTCCTGGGTATGGTGGAGTGACTTGTATAGAGAAGATATGGGTGATGTTGTAGGATGTAGTGTCATGTGTGTAGAAGGTATAGACAGTGGGGGAGATTTGCTAAAACTGGTGCACACAGAATCTGGTGCAGGTGTACATAGTAACCAATTAGCTTCTAATGTCAGCCTGTTCAGTTAAGCTTTGACAATACAACCTAGAAACTAATTGGTTACTCTGCACAGCTGCACCTGATTCTGTATACAGTTTAGGTAAATCACCCGCAATGCGTATGATGGAGTTATGTGTTTAGAGACGATACAGACAATGTATATATGTTGTGACACGTGTACTGAAGGTATTTACAATGTGTATGGTTTAGAGAAAGTATGGATGACGTGTATGTTGGAGTGACGCGAGTAGAGAAGATATAGGCATTGTGTAGGATGTAGTCGTATATGTTTATAGAGAGTCTAAACAATGTGCATGGTGTAGAGTAGGTATAGCTGATAGGTATAGTGTAGTGATGTATCTGTGTATAGCAGGTATAGAAAATGTGTATGGTGGAGTGACATACAGTATGTGTGTAGAAAAGATATAGATGATGTGTATGGTGGATTAACATGTGTGCAGATGTAGTGACATGTTTAACAGGTTCCCGCCCGGCCTATAGCTAGATGGCGGCCTGCAAAACCCCTCGTCCTTCCGGTGGATGCCAAATGGCGTCCTTTCGGGCATACGCAGTTTGCATGCCCCCAGAGCCGCACAGCGGCACGATCTGTCAACCGGCCGTGTACCTCGGACACGGCCGATGACAGATCTGAGTACCGGCCCCGTTGCTGGTACCATGTGATCTGCTGTGACCATCACAGCAGGTCAAATGACAGTTGTATACAATGGATGGCTTCCTTTCATGCCATCCATTGTATACTAGTGTGTCTAGCTGTGAATGGTCACAGCGATCACATGCACAAGCTGGGCCAATCACAACCCAGCTATGTCATGTGCTTAGCCGTGGCCAAATCACAGCTAAGCACAAAAAAAAACCCCCTGAATGAATCGATGCCATTCAGGTAAATGCTTGCTTATAGCAAAGTAATTCTTTGCTATAAACAAATTGTGTAAAAAAAAAAATACTGATCACTTCCCCAAAGTAGTACAATGTTACTATGGTAACATTGTACTACTTTGGTCATAGTGAAATATGAAAAAAATCTTAAAAAAAATAAACAAATTTAATAAAAAAGTAAAACTAATTAAAAAAAAATATATATATAATTTTTTTTTTCATACTGTCACCAGTCAGTGTCCCTGATCACTGCCATGCCAGTTATATGATGACGCTGTACTGCACTGGTGACAGTATGTAAAAAACAAAATAGTGAAAATAATTTTTTTAATTTTTTCGTTTTCCAAAAAATTATGACAAAAAAATTACAACTTCGAAAAACTCGCCATGCCTCTTATGAAGTACGTCGGACTGTCTACTTTGCAAAAAGGGGTCATTTGGGTGATATCCGTACTGTTCTGACATTCTTGGACCTCAAGAAATTAGATTGGCCGTCAGTACTTCAGGATTGATTAATATTCAGATATACCATAGTTTGTGAACTCTATAACTTTCCTACAAACTAAATAATACATCCTAATTTGGGTTATTTTCACCAAAGACATGTAGCAGAATACATTTTGGCATACAATTATTTATTTGCAAACTTTTATAACAGAAACAAAGAAAAACATGTTTTTTTTCAAAATTTTCGGTCTTTTTTTGTTAATTTGGCAAAAAATAAAAACCCCAGTGTTGATTAAATACCACCAAAAGAAAGCTCTAGTTGTGTGAAGATAATGATAAAATTTTAGTTTGAGTACAATGTTGTATGACTGCGCAATTGTCATTCAAAGTGTGAGAGCGCTGAAACCTGAAAAATGGCCTGGGCAGGAAGGGGGTAAAAGTGCCCGGTATGGAAGCGGTTATAGACGGTATAGACAATGCTGCAAATAAGGTATAGATGATGTATGTCTACAGCAGACAAAGATAATGTGTATGATGTAGTGTCGTGTGTATAAAAGATATGGACAATGGGGTTAATTTAGTACAACTAGAAAGTGCAAAATCTGGTGCAGCTGTGCATGGTAGCCAATTAGCTTCTAACCTCAGTTTGTTCAATTAAGCTTTGGCAAAATAATCTGGAAGCCGATTGGTTTATACGCAGAGCTGCAGCAGATTTTGTTCGCCCCAGTTTTAGTAAATCAACCCCAATGTATATAGTGTAGAGAAGGTATTGATGATGTGGAGTGACGAGTGTGTAGCGAAGATATAGACGATGTGTACAACGTAGTGACTTGTGTATAGAATGTATAGACAATCATCCATAGAGAATAATCCAGAACAGACGCACTCAGTGTTTGCTTTTAATTTTTTAAAAATTATTTTTATTATGCGGGCATTCCCTGGCTCAGCACATACAATAAACAAATCTATAAAGAAATATGTCAGCGCTCAGTGATAAAAGAAAGATTAGCTGCTAGCAAAAAGTGTTCATACACAAAAAACACATACACAATAAATACAGTTTTGCAGCACTAAAAATCACCACAATTATAATCAACAACACCCGTGAAAGTAGCTGCCACCATCCGTCATGGCTCAAAAATGGGACAGTTTCTAAGAATGAGGCTTAATTGCAGAGATCATAATGATTCATGCAACAGTCAATAATACTAAAGGAGGGGTTCTTAGAGAAAGGTTACAATGAAGATACCCTGAATCAGACTATACATGAAGTTGCAAACATAGATAGAGATTCATTATTGTTTTTGAATAATAAGAAAAAAAGAGAAAGTAAATTATTTTCTCCTCTGATTACTAATTTTTCGATACAATATTCTCAAATTAGAAAGATTATTCAAAATAGGTGGAGTATATTGAAGGCAGATCCCGTCCTAAATTAAGTTTTACCAGATAAACCAGAAACTGTCTTTAGAAGGGCACCAAATTTGAGAGATTGATTAGCCCCTAATATCATTAACTGTTCAAAAAATGTTCCTTTTATTAAAGATTTAATAGGTTTCTATCCCTGCAACAAGTGTGATATATGCAGAGTAGATGGTATTAGGAAAAATAAAAGCACAATATTATCCTTGACCATTGCTGACAGGAAGTATCAGATAGATAAATGTATTTCTTGTGAATCCAGGTATGTAGTATATTTATTAGAATGTCCCTGCAAAAAACAATGTGGGAAGAACCGCTAGAACAGTGGTTCTCAACCTGTGGGTCGCAACCCCTTTGGGGGTCGAATGACCCTTTCACAGGGGTCCCCTAAGACTATCAAAAAACACATATTTCCGATGTGTAAAGAGCAGCTACTGTGTAGAAAGCAGCTGCTGTGTTGAAAGCAGCTACTCTGTTAAAAGCAGCTACTGTGTTGAAAGCAGCAGTATTGGAGGTAAAACGACACTCATGAATTATAATTACTGGGTAAATAATTTTATGGTTGGGGGTCACCACAACATGAGGAACTGTATTAAAGGGTCACGGCATTAGGAAGGTTGAGAACCACTGCGCTAGAAGGTTAAAAGATAGACTAAGAGAGCATGTCTGCAACATCATAAAGGTTTTAAAAATCATAGTATTTCAGCCCATTTCCGCACATGCCATAATAGAGACCCAAAGGGCTTGAAATTTAAGGCTATAGATAAACTTCACCCACATTGGAGAGGTTGTCATCAAATGAGGGAGGTCTCTAAGTTAGAAATTAAGTGGGTATTTGAATTAAAATCCTTTTCGCCTATGGGGTTAAATATTGACTGGGATGTCAATTGCTTTATCACCAGTTAACCTCCCTGGCGGTCTGATTGTTTCAAATTTTTGGTGCTGAAAGCGGTACCATTATTTTGCATGGAAATACGTAGTTTTTTTATTGTAGGCCTGTAATTTTTAGGAATAACTCACTGAAATCTGTCCGAACAAAAGTCTAGTAAACATTCCGGATATGATAAAACTTGAAACACAAAATCATAAATTATAATTTAATAAATAATCATAAAAAATAATAATATAATAATAATAATAATACATTTAATTCAATAATATAATCAAACCAAAAACACTGAAATTTGAAATATAGCGCCAAGTTCGCACATCGCTGAGCAAAGTCACAAAATCGTTTTCAGTGTCTGATGACGAATTTCCCTACAAATCATTATCACTCAATTCTGCAAGTGGTTCTGATTAACTATCGCTGTTCTCTAGCCGGTCTAAAACCGCTTTTGACCTAAAAGGACTCTAATTGGACGCCATGGACTTTTCTAAGTTTCCAGGCAGAAAGAACAGTCAAAATGCAGGCAGGGCACAGGACAAAGCACTAGGGACAAAATGTATGTGAAATGCTTTGAAACAGCAATGTTTTGCTATGTAATATTCATTTACAAAAAAATGACAGTTTTTAAAATGTTTAAATTTGCCGCCGTTTCTGGCCCCCATACGTCCCGACGTCACATGGACCGGAAGCTGGATGCCGGCATTGGCCGGAGGAGATGGCCGGGGACACTGCAGGAGGGAAATCACGGGAGCGAAGGACAAGGTAAGCGCTGCAGGGAATCCCTGAACAACGCCGCTTGGTATTCCCGAGTGTAGCTCGGGGTTACCGCTTTTGGTACTGAAACTCTACTCCAAGCTACACTCTGGAATACCGCCAAGGAGGTTAATATATATATATATATATATATATATATATATATAAAATTAATTTGTATTTTACCATGCCCGTTTATTGTACTGTGTGGCCCATCCTTAAATTAAGAAACGTACAAATTAGGATTCTTTATATACATATATTCAGATATGAGTATTCTTTTTCTGCTGGATATATTTTTTCTGCTGGATATTTCTTATGCTGCGCGGTACAGTATAAGAATTCATAGTTTAATTTCATACACCTAGAGAGGGTGTAATTAGTGCCTGGCGATCCAATATTTAATTAATATTCACTTAAGCACACAATTAACACTAATAATAGAGTAAGTTAACTCCTGGTGGCTCACAAATAACTATTCTACTAAAATTGCATTCAACATCTCACATATTTGTTTGTAGACACAATGGAGGTTTTCAATTTTTTAGAAAATAGACACATTGATATAGATAATGTTTTTCAAGGAGAAGAGAAAATAGATATTAATATACACAATTTATTTAGGAAAATCACACACATTATGGAGAAGAAATTAAATGTATGGTGGGATATGACAACCTTAGAAAAATATTTGAAAGAAAAAATTATACCTAAAAAACTCAGATGGGACATACCCATAGCTGATGGGTTGTTAGAGGAAGATGATGTGATAGAGTGGTTCAACTTCTTTAGTGAGAAGAGTATGGAACTGATATTATTCCTGATAAAAAGAAGGCAGAGAAAAATGCGTAAGATAGAAAATATGTTAAAGGAATATAAAGAGAAAGTGGAAACACACAAAGAACATCCAGACTTTAACAAATACATGACAGAATTAGGAAAAAATGTGAAGAATAAAGACTTGGAGATCCAGAATAGAAAAAAGAAAAAATACCAAAAAGTAACGCAAGAATACAATTTGAAACAAATATATAAATGGCAACAACCAGATATGACAGAAGGATTGAAATCGACAGACAGTACTCCAGCTAAGAATCAAAAGAATAATAAATTGACAAATAAAAAAACCATTAATTTTGCTAACAATTCAACCAAAGAAGCACGCCAACAAACACCTAAAATACAACCAAAAAAGATACAGGTGCAGCAACAAGAGCAAATGGTCCCACCACCACAAATATCAAAAAAACCACCCATATCACAACAGGTGAGAGAAGAATATAACAATAATAAGAGTTATACACAACATCCGAATAATGATTATAGGGGCCAAACACCATATTATTATCAAAACAGAGGCCCACCACCATATCAACAGCCAAGAGGTAGACCATACTACAGAAATAGAAATAGAGGTTATAATCACAGAGGGCACCAAAATTACTACCACCAAGGCCAAAATTATTACTATCAAGGTAGAAATTATGGGCCAAATTACAGAAGTGAATACAGAAATGACAACACAAACACATATACATCAGAATATGTAAATAATAACCAGATAAGAAATACACCACAATTATTCAAAGTTCCTACACAAAATAGGTATTCCCCATTAGAATCAGAGGAATCATACACGCCTTTACCTAACCCTTTTTTAGAGTGGAATCAAAATCTAGCAGAAGCAAATCAAAACACTGTAGAAAGAGGGGAAATAGAGGAGGAAGAAAACACAAACAAAAAGAGAAGGAGAGATTAAAAGGGGAAGGCATCTTTAATCTAAGTGGAACACCCTTAAAACAAGAAGAAATATACGCATTAGATCAGGGCTTGAAGTATGCTCCTAATAAAGGATTGAACAAATTTGAAATGTACATAAGCTTACAGAAATTTATAAGAAAATTAAACATTAAAAAATATTATGCTCAAAATCCGATAGAATATAATCAAGAGGCCAAAATATCAAAGTATCAACATAGCGATCTTAAAAACAAATCAGTTTTCAATCCCAAATCTAGCGATAACACATATATAACAACATTCAAAAAACTAGTAACAAAAGATTTAGAGCAATTGAACATACAGAAGCACAAATACAACTATAACCTTGAGAGAGGAATTAAAAGCCTTAAGGAGAGAAAAAACATAGTTATTAGGCCGGCAGATAAGGGGGGAGGTATAGTCATACTGTCCAAAACATTTTATGAACAATCTATGGAGGATATGTTAAAAGATGAGAGCACATATCAAGAACTTAAGAATAATCCAAATAAAGAGTATAAAAAAGAGCTAATAAAGATAGTAAATTATGGTAATAAAAAGCACATATTGAATGAAAAAGAAACTAAGTATTTAGTACCAACAGTATGCAAACTACCCGTAATATACTCAGTACCTAAGATCCATAAAAATCCCGTGAATCCCCCAATTAGACCTATAATAAATGGGATAGATTCTTTAACGGCAAGGATGGGAGAATATATAGATCAATATTTACAACCATTAGTGGTACAAACGAAGGCATACCTGAAAGATACCAGGCATATAATTCAATTAATGCAAAATCTAACACTCACTGATGATAGCATATTAAGTACAGCGGATGTCACCTCATTGTACACAAATATAGACCATGATGGGGCTATTGAAGCAGCAAAGTGGGCATTAGAAAAGTATTCTGATTTGAATAAAAAGCAGAAAAAATACCTTATTAAGTGCCTAATATTCTGTCTCAAACATAACTTCTTCTGGTATAACAATAAGTATTACCTGCAAACCAAGGGAGTAGCGATGGGGGCACGTTTTGCCCCCAGCATAGCAAATTTATATATGGCACAATGGGAGGAGGATACAATATTCAATAATCACAAACAAGAACTCATAGCATACTATAGATATATAGATGACATAATTCTAGTATGGAAAGGTAATGAAACGTCACTAGCGCAATTCTATAAGGAATTAAATAATAATAATCATAATATATCACTTAGCTGGAATAGCAGCGATAAAACCATTAATTTTTTGGATATATGGCTAGTGAAAGAGGGATTAAAAATCTCTACAAAAAATTACTTTAAAAATACAGACAGAAATTCATATATACCCACCCATAGTTGCCATCATAAAGCATGGATAAAGAACATACCCAGAGGGCAGTTTATGAGACTGAGACGAAATTGTACACATGATATTGATTACCAGGAACAGAGTGACATCCTTATAAAGAGATTTATTAATAAAGGGTACAAAAAAGAATATATAGTAGAAGAAAGAGAAAGGGTAGGAGTACTAGATAGAAACAAATTACTAACAAAAAGTCAGAATAACAATAGTATGGACAATGTTATGACTATTATAATGCCGTACAATAAGCAATATAAAGATGTGCAAAGAATAATAAATAAACATTGGGACATATTAAAGCTAGATAAAGATTTAAAAGATAGTATCCCTGAAAATCCAAGATTTATTTATAAAAAAGCCCCCAATATCAGAGACAAGATAGTGAAGAACGTATTAAATCCACCTAAACAAAATACACTTACTTTTTTTCAGGAAATTGGATTTTATAAGTGTGGAAGATGTTATAGTTGTATCAGAACAAAAAATAACCCCAGAAAAAGAATGCATTTCAATAATTTGATAAGTGGTAAAACATTTAAGATAAAACAATTCATATCATGTGACACCAAGGGGGTAGTATATGCATTGAAATGTCCGTGCAATAAAATTTATATAGGAAGAACAAAACGCAGGCTAAAAGAGAGAATAAAGGAGCATGTTCGGAACATTGCAAAAGGTTATAAATACCATAATGTATCATTACATTTCAAACTATACCATGAACAAAAAACAGAAGGCCTAGAATTTTGGGGAATAGAGAAGCATAAGGCACACTGGAGAGGAGACAATCTCATTAGAGAAATAAGTAAGAAAGAATCCCAGTGGATATATCTAATGAATTCCTTGCATCCTTTGGGATTAAACAAGGAATTTGATTTAGCCTGTTTCTTGAGCGATTATTAAATATAGAACATAATAAAGGGGAAAATAGAAGGATTAATGATTAAGCATACAATAGCATACACAAGCATTTCAAAGTAGTATGTAAGTTTAGTCCGCATAATATTAAACTTAAAGAATTTTAGATAAACATTTTAAATTTATTTTTTTTTTTTTTTTTTTTTTATTTTTTTTTTTTATTATTGTAATTTTTATTATTATTTTTTTTTTTTTTTTTTTTTTTTTTTATTATTGTAATTTTTATTAATTATTATTTATTATATTTTATTATTTTTTTTTTTTTTTTTTTTTTTTTTTTTTAATTCAATTTTTTTATTGTAATTTTTATTAATTATTATTTTTTATTTTCTATTATAATTTTTTTTTTTTTTTTTTTTTTTTTTTTTTTTTGCATTATTTCTATATAATATTTATTTTTATTTTATTTTATATATTTTAATTTTGTTTATTTTGAAAAAAAAAAAAAAAAATTTTTTAATAAATTGTATACTCTCCATTATTATTGATTTTTTTTATATAGATATATGTAATTTTATTTATTTAAATTTATTTCATATTAAATTTAAATTGAGTGTAGGGTATATATATATATTTTTAAGAATTAAAAGTCTGAATCAATAAAGTATGGTAAATAATATGTTTAAGTTAAATTTTAGATATTAATAAACTTTGTGGAAAGATGATCAAATATAAGATTGTAATCCAGATTGTGAGGGGTGTGGATGTAAGCATTAAGTATACAGCCGAAGGATGATGATGCGCACTTTGTATATATACAATGAATAATATTGAGATATAGTCTGAACTCCAAAGTCATGGAGAGGTAACGAATAGTTAACAAATCACAGCAAAAATGGAGCCGGCAGGATATAAATAGCCTCTGTGAATGATGGAATGCAAATCCACATCCCCCAGAGGAAGCTACGAGTCCCTGTAGCGTAACGCGTAGGGGAGGGGCGGTGACGTTATCACGCATCCACAGAGGAACGGCGAGTATATTTACTGCAAGCAAACACATCAGCCAGGCTGTCTGAAGCAGGATCTTGTTACATTGTATTCAAAGCGTTATTTACATTTACACAATGTGAGTGGGAGATCAAAGAGCAATAAATCACTTATATCCTGGATAAGACACTATGTTTCTTTTCCCTTCTCTGCATGTTCCGTATATGGAGGAATAAACAAAGCAGCCAGTGAAGAAAGCACAAAGAGAGGAGACGAGGGAGAGGTTCAAGCTGCCAACACAGACTTATCACATTAACTAAATTGAATAACAACACCATCTCAAATTCAAAGAAAATAATTGACATTTCCCTTCTTTTTTTTTTTTTTTTTTTTTTTTTTTTTTATGTTTTATTAATTTGTTATTATTTTATTCACATAGAATTGACATTCCAATTTTTCATTAATTTTTTATTAATATTTGTTATAATCACATATAATTTTCTAATTCATATTTATAAATTAATTTATGTTAATTGTATATTTAAGCACCATAGAAGTAAGTAAGGATTGGATTATAGGTGGTATATTAAGAAATTCACACAACCAAAAAAGGTTAATCACAAAAGGTTGATAATATTGGAGCGCGGTACAGTATAAGAATTCATCTTTTTCTGCTGGATACTAACTCATTTTTTACACAATCAAGTTTCCCCTGTATTTTTTATGTTTTTTTGGGAGTGTTTTTGGTCTTCTTAATGGTTCTGGACTGGACATAACGTTGTTAAGATGGCGCCGCTACTGGAAGTTAATACGGTTCATTTCACATCCCCAGAAATAACATCATTAAGATAGCACTGATTCCGGAAGTGACACTGGAATCTCAACTTTGGAAATATTTTTCCTTTATTGGGGATGGACTATTAAAGTAAGGTTGTTTTATTCTTAAGATTGTTCCTGATGCGCGCTTGCGCGAAACAGGCGGAGAAAGGTGTTTAGATATGCCAGAGATCCGACCACCACTCTCATCTGAGATTGGCGGCTATACGTGTAAGTGATACCTTTTGGATGGATGTTTTATTTACATATACGGATGTATATGTTTACAGTGTTACTGCTTTTGAATATCTATTTGTTAAAATAAATTACTGCACTATTAGACCGTTTTCATTGTTGGTGGTATCTTGTGGATTAAATGGGCTAAGAAAGTGTTGGAGTGAGATCGATTCCTTTGGAGTGTGTTTTCTTGGGGAGGAGCTTCACTTTATAACAAAGCATTTCCTGCTGTTCTATTTATTTAGACAACAACTGAGTCTGGTCAGTATTCACTTTTACTTGTGGTGGAGGCTCAGCAAATTCAAGTCACCATATTTGGGAAATTGAATATTTAACAGTAGAGAATAGAAGATTCTTTTTGGACTGTTTATACCTATTTTCTTGATTACACACTTTTCAAGGCAACACCATATAGCATGAAAGAAGAGATATTCCCACATATCCCCTTAATCCTCTCTGTCAATACCTGGAGCATATGCCCATGATTTAGAGTGAAGGTCTTCTATGCCCACATGAACCGAAGGCATAAGGACTTTATGAACCTCTGAAGAAGGATTAGGCAAAGAGAAATCTTGTAGCACAACTTCCATTTCAGAGGAAGTGAGATCCAATTGTTGATTTCCGAATTGAGATTGGTAGGCATGGCAAAGCTGCAGATACTGAATAAAGGATTGCTGAGGCCAAACTGTTTTTTAAGGGTATCAAAAGGCGTCAAAGAGCCCTTGGTACAAATCTGACCTGAAGTTTTAATGCCCTTGGATGCCCAAACAATTGGGTCGGGTATGGATTGGAATTCCAGCAAAAAAGGGTTAAACCACAAGGGAGTGTGGGGGGACCAACAGTTGGAGGCCAAATTACATTTAGTAATTGTGAGGTGCCACGCTGGGAGTACTGCCTTATAGATCTGGCTAACCTGGAGAAGGCACGAAGTTCCCTATATAGAAGAATTCATAGAGCCTAATATGAACCCAGGTATGCAGCCTCCAGGACTACAGAAGTAGCAGAGTCATCTGAGATCACTCAATTATGAGTATTTGTAAGGAGGGCAGTCAAAAAACAAGCATGAAGATTAAGGAATGCTAGCCCTCTTCATGGTATACAGAGAATTTTCTTACTAAACTGAGGAGGCTTGGAACCCAATAGAAAGGAAGAAATAATAGAATCAAACTGTTTAAAGAAAACTTTGGGTACCCACACAGGAGAGTGCTGTAGAGTATAAAGGAGTACAGGAAAGATATTTGTTTTAATTACGTTTATTTTACCAATAAGGGACAGAGGTAGCTTTTCCAAGGCTTTTAATTTCTATTTAATCGTAAGTAACAGAGAATATAGATTTAGCTTGGGAAAGATGAAAACATCTTAATAGCTAAGTAGAAGAAGTTGTTCATCCAAGTTAAAGAGAAATCCGGATCTGCAGTACCACGGGCTCCAGAATCAATGGGCATAATAGGTGATTTTCCGCAGCTGACAAGCATCCCAGACAGGCCAGCAAAATGGTCAAAAATAGTAAGTGTTGGATTAAGTGACAGTCCAAGGTCATTTAAAAAGAGCATGGGGTCATTGGCATATAATGCCCTCGTTTGCGTTTATTGAAGAAAATGCACTGCACACATTACAGGGGGAGAAAAATCAACCCAAATGTGTGTAGTTAAGAGTAGGTATAGATGATGTGTATGGTGGAGTGACATGTGAGTAGAGAAGATATAGATGATGTGTAGGATGTAGTAATGTGTGTATGGAAGATATACAGTGGATATAAAAACACCCCTGTGCACACCCCTTTGCAAAACAATGTCACCTGCCAAGATACTGTAGATTACACGGTGGATTGTGGATTTTGGAATATGAAGTTATGGAAATAATCAGTGATATCTTCACTATAGTAAAACATATCTGATAATACTAAGAAAGTAATAGTAATATAGGAATTGTAGGCACACACATTTGACTTTAAATGTGCGTACTTATTTGTATGTACAATATAACATATGGACACAATTTACTATAAGTAATGAATGCCAAAATAGATGCAAATGAATTGTGAATATGCTACATGTCTGTTACAAATATTATGAGCAAGATGGATTGGATAATATTGTTATTAGGTGTATAATGACTAGTGTGAAAAACAATGCATTCCTTTATCCGGGAAAGGAACTTCCATATGGATGAGTGTTAAGGTTTGGCTCTGTGCAATGTGGGAATCATTTCAACATTTGTAAAGCCTGTTAATTTCAGTGATTTACTTATATATACAGAAATACACTATAAAATACACTCCCTGGCCACTTTATTAGGTACACCTTGCTAGTACGGGGTTGGACTCCCTTTTGCCTTCAGACCTGTCTTAATTCTTCTTGGCATAGATTCAACAAGGCGTTGGAAATATTCCTCAGAGATTTTGGCCCATATTGACATAATAGCATCATACAGTTACTGCAGATTTGTCGGCTGCACGTCCAAGATGCTAATCTCCCATTCCACCACATCCCAAAGGTGCTCTACTGGATTGAGATCTGGTGACTGTGGAGGCCATTGGAGTATAGTTAACTCATTATCATGTTCAAGAAACCAGTTTGAGATGATTTGAGCTTTGTGACATGGTGCATTATCCTGCTGGAAGTAGCCATCAGAAGAAGGGTACACTGTAGTCATAAAGGGATGGAGATGGTCAGCAACAATGCTCAGGTAGGCTTTGGTGTTTAAACAATGCTCAGTTGGTACTAAGGCGCACAAAGTGTGCCAAGAAAATATCCCCCACACCATTACATCACCACCAGCCTGAACTGTTGATACAAGGTAGGATGGATCCATGCTTTCATGTTTTTTACGCAAAATTCTGACCCTATCATCTGAGTATCACAGCTGAAACCGAGACTTATCAGACCAGGCAATGTTTTTCCAATCTTCTATTGTCCAATTATGGTGAGCCTGGGTGAATTGTAGCCTTCGTTTCCTGTTCTTAGCTGACAGGAGTGGCAACCGGTGTGGTCTTCTGCTGCTGTTATGCATCTGCTTTAAGTTCGACATATTGCGTGTTCAGAGATGGTATTCTGCATACCTCGGTTGTAATGAGTGGTTATTTGATTTACTGTTGCCTTTCTATCATCTCGAACCAGTCTGCCCATTGTTCTCTAACCTCTGACATTAACAAGGCATTTTTGTCCACACAACTGCCGCTCACTGGATATTATCTCTTTTTCAGACCATTCTCTGTAAACCCTAGAGATGTTTGTGCATGAAAATCCCAATAGATCAGCAGTTTTTGAATCAGTCAGATCAGCCTGTCTGGCACCAACAACCATGCCACATTGAAAGTCACTTAAATCCCCTTTCTTCCCCATTCTGATACTTGGTTTGAACTTCAGCAAGTCGTCTTCACCATGTCTAGATGCCAAAATGCATTGAGTTGCTGCCATGTGATTGGCTGATTAGCAACTTGTGTTACCAAGCAATTGAACAGGTGTACCTAATAAAGAGACTGATGAATGTATAACCTCTGGATGGCAACAACTGAAAATGTTGACAAGCTGGTTTTTAAATGTAAGACCTCTCTCTTATTATTATTATATTATTATACAGTAATTACAAAGCGCCAATAGTTCGCTCAGCGCTGTACATTACAAAGGGGGACAGAACAATAACAAAACAATGCAAAACATGAGGGGTATTATGTGTAACTAAACTGCATATATGTGTTTTGGGCATACTTGAGGCTTGTTAAAGATTATATAGATGAGAGGCTGCTATCTACCTTCCTAATGATCATATTAAAAATGGAGCTGTCATATAAAAAAATTTTGGGGCTGGCTTTTTGGAAACAAGTGAGATAATAAGCAGAAGTGTATACCTCAATATCTCAGCAGCTGTCAGCCAGGCACAGAAGCAGTAATAATCTTATGTTTACAAAAATGATACAGTCAGTCTAATATAGGAAGAAAAGAAAATATGCATAGAAGACAGATATAAACTGTAGTTTCTTGTCACACCCACTAGGCAGTGCAACCCAGGTTATCAGGAAGGAATAAAAGAAACAAAAATCCTTCATAAAAATACTGTGTACAACATTATATGTTTAATAAAGTAGGTATTTATGCATCACCACTTATATCACAAATTTTCAAAGAACCATTTATTCCTCATTTTAGGATATTGGGTAAAGCTAGGCAGGTCATTCCAGGAGCTGCCAGTATGTCCAGAAATAAAGCACATATGAGGCCTAAGATATAGCGTCATTGTGAATTTGCATACAGTGGTTTAATACATACTTCTTACTAGTGCATGACAGGGAAGTTGTTGCCTGTACAGATTAGCTCAGGGGAGGACTTCACTGGGTGGCTTTTGGCCCCCGGCCAGTACAAATTACATATGTTGAGCTGGTGGGCCGAAGATATTTTCTTATCCTGGCCTTAAGAATTGACAGTACTAGAAGTACTGCTTTCCTAGTGGACTTCAATGGAGCATTTATCGGGTAGCAAGTAAGGAAAATATTCATACTCTTCTTTTGCAGGTATATTCATATTGGAATTACTGTTTTAACAACAAGGTTGCTTAAGACATCTGTTTAGAGGTAAATGTTTACATGTTAAACACACAACTGAAGAAACGAACCTTAACCACTTGCCCTCCTGAGGATTTACCCCCTTCCTGACCAGGCTTTTTTTTGCGTTATGGCACTGCGGTACTTTAAATGGCAATTGCGCGGTTAAGCAACACTGCACCCAAATGAAATTTACATCCTTCTTTCCTCACAAATTGAGCTTTCTTTTGGTGGTATTTGATCACCTGTGTGTGTGGTTTTTTTTTTGCGCTATAAAACAAGACAATTTTGTGAAAAAAACCCCAATATTTTTGACTTTTTGCTATTAAACATGTCCAGTTAAAAAATTTTAAAAATCAAATCGTGTCATAAATTTAGGCTAAAATATATTGTGCTACATGTCTTTGCTAAAAAAAAATCCCAATACGTGTAAATTAATTGGTTTACATGAAAGTTATAGCGTTTACAAATGGTGGTATAGATACTGGAATTTTTTATTTTATCTTTTATTTTTACTAGTAATGGCGGCAATCAGTGACTTATAGCGGGACTGCAGTGGGCATTTTGACACTGGGGGGAACTGACTTGGTGTCACTGACATCCCCAGTGACACCAATGCAGTGACCAGTGCTAAAAAACAAGCGCCAACACTACTAATGGCACTGGGCATGAAGGGGTTAACATGAGGGGCGATCAAAGGGTTAACTGTGTGCTGTTTCACAGTAAGCTCTGTGTGTCTACTTCACTGTAATCACACTGCTTTGGATGGCTATGCTGGGCACGCACACCCCTACCCATAAATGCAAAATCACATATATATATATGTGATTTTGCACACCCGTGCTGCCCTGTAGCAGTATATCTGCTATAGGATGGTCGGGAAGCGGTTAATAGTTATAGAAATACTTCTGTAACACTAAGTTGCACATGATTTATAGATTCCATATTGTTTCATTTTTCCTGCATAACTTTTCACTTAAAACAGGGTCCCTAGTCTGAATGTAAACATTGAAGACACCCACAGATTTGGAAAAAAGTCTCTCCGTATTACATGTGCTGCCATTTCTGTAGTCTAATCTCTTGTGGGGATTACTACAGTATACCTAGAAAAATGATCTACCATTACTGGGACATAGTTCTATCCTTCTTGAGTGAGGTCTACACAAAATGCATTGCTAGTAGTTGTGAGAGATGCTGACATTGATAACATTATGGAGGTTCTAATTTTTGTACTTTTGGTGTTGTTACAGACAGGGCTTTAATGATAAATGTGGGACAATACTTCTGCAAGATTAACGCAGAGATTTTTCTGGCCACCCAATGCAGAGTTTTGTCATGAACTTGTGTGATCACAGGGTCAGCCATTTTACTAGACAAGACCATATGCCAAGTGTGATCAAAATGGTGTGCATTCCGGTATACAATCCATTTGAAGATCTGGAACCTTAGCAGATGTCAAAGCCATTTAAGCTTTTTTAGTGCCATTGTTGCTTGTCCTGTTCATCAGGTCATTCCCACTTGCACATGGCTTTCCTCAGTGGTGCTATGATAATATCCTACTATTTAGGTCTGCTCAGTTATTGCCTAGATTCATTATACTATTGACCTGCTCTGGACTCAGATTTGTTTTGTGAGTTAGTAGGGCCATGATCTCTACTGGTTTTACAGTTACTTGAGGATAGCGTGATAAGGCATTAGCATCGGACTTGTCTAGATGATATTTTATAGTATACTGAATCTTTTTCTAGATGGGCCACCCACCTTTGCTCCAATGCTCTCAACTTTGCATTTTACAGAAAATACAGAGGGCTGTTGCTGGTGACAACTTCAAAAGGGACCTTTGACAGATATATACACTGATCAGCTATAACTTTATGACCACCTACCTATTATTGAGTAAGTCTCCTTTTTTCCACCAAAACAGCTCCTGTTTCTGCCAAAAAAGCCCTGACCCAGCAAGGCATGGACTCCACTAGACCAATTAGTGTATGCTGTGGTTTCTGGCATCAAGCTGTCAGTATCATATCCTTTAAGTCCTTATGTTGTGAGGTGGGGCCTCCATGGATCTGACTTTTTTTCCCCACACATCTCTCAGATGCTCAATGTATTGGAATCTGGAGAATATGCCTTGTCTTCCACAAACCAATTTTTAACCATTTTTGCCGTATGAAAGGGCATATTACCCTGCTGAATGAGGTCACCGCAATCATGGAATATAATTTTCATGAAGTGGTGAACTTGGTCAGCAACAATGTTTAGGTAGGTGGTACATGACAAAGTAACATCCACATGAATGACAAGTCCAATGTTTTCCAGCAAAATGTTCCCAAAGCATCACTCTGCCTTCTTCCCTTACTGCATCCTGGTGCTCTCTTCCACAGATAAGTGATGAACATGCACCTGGCCATCCACATGATGTAAAGGAAAACACGATTTCTGTGATCAGCCCAAGCAACCTTCTTTCATTACTCCATGGTCCAGTTCTGATGCTCACATGCTCATTGTAGACATATTTGGCTTTGCACATGGGTCAGCATAGGCACTCTGACTGGTATGCGGCTGCACAGCCCCATACGCAATAAACTGCACTGCCCATTTTTTCTGCTTTCAACCCATCAACTTCTGGGACAAAATATGTACTTGCTGCCTAATATATTCCACCGATTTCCAAATGTCATTGTACCAAGATAATCAATGTTATTCACTTAACCTGTCATTCTTCATACAATTACGGCTGATCAGTGTACACTTTCTTTTTACCGTATTGTACTTGAGATAGCATCCCTTCTAGCCCCTGGTTCTTTGCACCGGTATAAAGAGATAAAGGCTTACTGAAGTTGACATAATTGGCAATTGGTATGTGCAAAAAAATGTTTTTTCTTTATGACCTAAACAGCCTCTTGTTTTTTGTCCCTCATTCTCTTTTTTTATTGTTTTCTCTGTTTCCCCCTTATGAATCGTCTTTAACTGTCTTCCAAGCTATGGAAGGCTCATACCTCTCACAACTTCCCATTTGTCAGATGCTTCTATTTCATTTTTGTATGGCCTCACAACTTTCTGGGGGATCTCATGCACCAAATACTCAAAGTTGTAAACAGATGACATTTTGTGGTTTCAACTTTAATTCATGCTTTCTAAACTAATGAACACTTTCTTTAAGTGATGAGGGTGTTCTTGAAATGAAAACAATATAATTATGCCATCCAGATAGATAAGTAAATATTAAAAATTGAAGTAATCCAAAAAATACCTCATAGCACATTGAAACCTGGAAGTGTGCATTGTAAGTCTGAATGTCATTTGTTTGAACTGAAACAATCTCATGTGGGTTATAAAGATGGATATGGCTACTCTTTCTCTGCCACTGAATGTGAGTCACTTTGGGTGGGGGGGGCATGGAACCCAGCTCACTTTGGAGAGGTGGGGAGACCCCTGTCTCAGCTCCCCATATCCCTCTTTTGTGTAAGTCACCCTGTGCCTGTTAGCCATTTAAAGCATATCTGGATATGGATTACAAAGGATTTCCCTGCACACTTACCAGCCAGCCTGCAAAACAACCAAACTGGCCCTGTCTAAAAGTTTACATTAAAAGCAGAGGGTTTTGTTTTCACACATTTGCAAATACATGCATAAGCTGCAGTCCTGTGTCAAGGGGCCTCTGTAAACTGCGGTCCTAATGCTAAAATTTCCAGAGCCTCCACAGTGGGAGCACATATATCAATGGGTAGGTTAAGGGCAGGTGTGCCTGGAGGGAGCCCACCCCTCCTAAAAGGCACAGGGACACATTGATATATGTGCTCCCATTGTGTAGGCTCTGGAAATTTTAGAGTTAGGGCCGCATTATACAGAGACCCCTTGATGTGGAAAATGAAGACATTAAATACATTTTGTTTTTTTTTCACATTTTCTTTTACACATACTGTTATCAGTGCAGTACACCGTCATCATATGACTGGAGTGTCAGTGATCAGGATTGACAAGCCAGCAGCTTTGCTCCTTCTTCAAGCCATCGGGGAAGGGGGGGGGAGGTAGTAGGGTGGTAGCGCATTTTAAATGTGGTATAAATATGCTGAAGCATGGTGTTACTGCCCTCAGATACTAAACTATTAAAGAGGCACCCTAACTTACAAAAGATATAGCACTATTAAAACTAAAATCATGGCAATACCGAGACTTCAAGAAAAAGAAATTGCAAACAAGGGAAAAAGTAAGTTGGGAATAAACAATAAGATATACAATACAATAAAGTGGGAACATGAGAAATGTTTTCTGTAGATTGCATTAATATACTGTTATATATTCATTAATACAGTACTTACTCATTGCAGTAAAAACATTTTTCAGACCATATGTGTACGGTGTATAATAAAATAAGTAAATAAATATTAAAATAAGTCAAAATATGTGAGCATATACCTAAACTTCAAATACCAATTACTGCTACTATAGTCTAGATGAGAAATAAAAAATAATAATGAAAAAATAGTCAACATTGAGAAATAAGCTATTATGAGTATAGTAAGAAATTTAGGTGACAGATTGTGATACAAGATCTAAGATATACAAATAACCAGCTGAGTGGGGATGTAAACACCACACTTGTAAGACAACTTCTATATCATGAAGGATGAAAATAGATGGATAGGTTTGGTGTATAGGTTTATAGGACCAAAGATAATATTGGACCTATGAAAGGGGGTAGTTAATTATACAGTCATGGCCGAAATTGTTGGCACCCTTGATATTTCTCCAGGAAATCATGTATTTCTCACGAAACGTATTGCATTAACACATGTTTTGCTATACACATGTTTATTCCCTTTGTGTGTATTGGGACAAAACAAAAAAAGGGAGGAAAGAAAGCAAATTCGACATAATGTCACACAAACCTCCAAAAATGGGCTGGACAAAAGTATTGGCACCCTTTCACAACTGCGGATAAATAAGAATGTTACAAGCATGTGATGCTCCTGTAAACTCACCTGGGGCAAGTAACAGGTGTGGGCAATATAGAAATCACACCTGAAAGCAGATAAAAAGGAGAGACGTTCACTTAACCTTTGCATTGTGTGTCTGTCTGTGCCACACTAAGCATGGACAACAGAAAGAGGAGACGAGAACTGTCTGAGGACCTGAGAACCAAAATTGTGGCAAAATATCAACAATCTCAAGGTTACAAGTCCATCTCCAGAGAACTAGATTTGCCTTTGTCCACAGTGCGCAACATTATCAAGAAGTTTGCAACCCATGGCACTGTAGCTAATCTCCCTGGTCGTGGACGGATGAGGAAAATTGATGAAAGATTGCAACGCAGAATAGTCCGGATGGTGGATAAGCAGCCCCAAACATGTTCCAAAGACATTCAAGCTGTCCTGCAGGCTCAGGGAGCATCAGTGTCAGCGCGAACTATCCGTCGACATTTAAATGAAATGAAACGCTATGGCAGGAGACCCAGGAGGACCCCACTGCTGACACAGAGACATAAAAAAGCAAGACTACAGTTTGCCAAAATGTACTTGAGTAAGCCAAAAGCCTTCTGGGAAAACGTCTTGTGGACAGATGAGACCAAGATAGAGCTTTTCGGTAAAGCACATCATTCTACTGTTTACCGAAAACGGAATGAGGCCTACAAAGAACAAAACACAGTACCTACGGTAAAATATGGTGGAGGTTCAATGATGTTTTGGGGTTGTTTTGCTGCCTCTGGCACTGGGTGCCTTGACTGTGTGCAAGGCATCATGAAATCTGAGGATTACCAAAGGATTTTGGGTCGCACTGTAGGGCCCAGTGTCAGAAAGCTGGGTTTGCGTCCAAGATCCTGGGTCTTCCAGCAGGACAATGACCCCAAACATACGTCAAAAAGCACTCAGAAATGGATGGCAAAGAAGGGCTGGAGAGTTCTGAAGTGGCCAGCAATGAGCCCAGATCTAAATCCCATTGAACACCTGTGGAGAGATCTTAAAATTGCTGTTGGGAAAAGGTGTCCTTCCAATAAGAGAGACCTGGAGCTGTTTGCAAAGGAAGAGTGGTCCAAAATTCCGGGTGAGAGGTGTCAGAAGCTTATTGATGGTTATAGGAAGCGACTGATTTCAGTTATGTTTTCCAAAGGGTGTGCAACCAAATATTAAGTTAAGGGTGCCAATACTTTTGTCCAGCCCATTTTTGGGGTTTTGTGTGACATTATGTCATATTTGCTTTTCTGCCTCTGTTTTATATTTGTTCCAATACATACAAAGGGAATAAACATGTGTATAGCAAAACATGTGTTAATGCAATACCTTTTTTGTGTGAAATACTTGATTTTCAGGAAAAATATCAAGGGTGCCAACAATTTCGGCCATGACTGTATATGTTCCTATCAAATTAAGAGGATATATATAATTTTTTATATGGAATAGGAAAAGAGTGGTGGAACCCTATGTCAAGGGGAGAACTAAATTAAGGTATGTGCTTGATAATATAAAACCAAAGAATTATATACTTCTACAAAATGAGGGTGGAACCCTATAATCGGAGGTAAGGTGAAAGTGACACAACTACAGTATATAACAGTGTGCTCTTCCAGCTCTTCATTCAATCCACCAGGAGCCAGAGTATCCAATGTATAAATCCAGTACTTTTCCCTTTCACAGAGATGTTTAAAATGTTCTTGTGCATGAAGACAACTATGATTTAATTGGTATTACTGAATCTTGGCTTCATTCTTCACATGACTGGGCTATAAATATTCCTGGCTATGTTCTCTTTGGGAGAGACAGGGTAAAAGGGGTGGTGGTGGTGTCTGTCTCTATTGGAGAAGTGATCTCAAAGCAAGTGTGAAAGAGTAATGTAATCCTGTTTGAGTGTACAATTGTGTTTTAGGTGGCAGAATTGGATTTGGGTATATTTTGTACGCAACTTGGGTGATGTCAACTCTAGTAGTGGAGGTAAGAGTTGCCAGCAGTTGGTTTGGTGTAATTGAGGGCGTAGATGGTATTGCCGTCACTGTATTTTTTTAATATGTTTATATCAGTGTATTATTTTTTCACAGGAGGGTGTAGCACTGCTTTATTATTTAAGATTGATGTCCTAGACTTAGTATCACAAGTCGTTTGATGCTAGCGACCGCATTAGGGGGTAGGGTTATTCTTAAAGCTCAGAGGTTTCTCCTTTTATATATAATTGACTACCCCCTTGATAGGTCCAATATTATCTGTGGTCATATGAACCTATACACCAAACCTATCCATCTATTACCATCCTTCATGATATAGAAGTTGTTTTACAAGTGTGGTGTTTACATCCCCACACACAGTTATTTTTATTCCTATTTCTTAGATCTCAGATCCAAGAGATCTGTCACCTAAATTTCTTACTATACTCAGTTTTATAATAGCTTATTTCTCAGTGTTTACTATTTTTTATTTCTCACGTAGTAGGAGTGATTGGTATTTGAAGTTTAGATATATGCATACATATTAATTTTTTTAATTTGACTTATTTTATTCTACACAGGACCCTTATGGTCTGAAAAAATGTTTTTTACTGCAATGAGTAAGTACTATAATAATGAATATATAGCAATCTATATTAATGCAATATACAGAACACATTTCTCACGTTTCATTTTGTTAATTGTATATCTTATTTTTTATTCCCAATTTAATTTCTCCCTTGAATGCAATTTATTTTTCTTGAAGTCTCTCGGTATTGCCATGATTTTAGTTTGAATAGCACTTTATTGTTTGTAAGTTAGGGTGCCTCTTTAATAGGTTGGTATCTGAGAGCAGTAACACCATGCTCCAGCCTATTTATACCACACCTAAGATGGCCCCCGTGATGGCCTGAAGGAGCATACATGCTTCATAGCGTGTGAGCACAATAGAATACAATGCAATCTGCCAGTGCAGCTGCATAGAGGGACATAGACACCCCCAATGGGACCACACCGGAACTACACAACAGGACTTGCATACTAAAAGAGCTATTTCATCTTTGTGAGTTACTTAAACTTTTTCTATTAAAATTGTTTTAATATACTGCACTTAGAGGCACTGTTTCCCTTCCTTCTTTATCAGTAGAGATGAGCGAATTATTCAAAAATTCGATTCGGCTGATTCGCCGAATTTGAGGAAGAAATTCGATTCGATGCGAATTAATTCGCTACGAATTTAACTTATTAAAAGGGTTTCTAGGCTTCAGAGAGCCTTTAAATTAGTGCAGAACACTGTACCTTTAATTTAAATGCCCTTGGAGATGAGGAAGGAGAAGGAGAAGGACGAGAAGAAGGAGAAGGAGAAGGACGAGAAGAAGGAGAAGGAGAAGGACGAGAAGAAGGAGAAGGAGAAGGACGAGAAGAAGGAGAAGGAGAAGGACGAGAAGAAGGAGAAGGACGAGAAGAAGGAGAAGGACGAGAAGAAGGAGAAGGACGAGAAGAAGGAGAAGGACGAGAAGAAGGAGAAGGACGAGAAGAAGGAGAAGAAGGATGAGGATGAGAAGAAGGAGAAGGATGAGAAGAAGGATGAGAAGGATGAGAAGAAGGAGAAGGATGAGAAGAAGGATGAGAAGAAGGAGAAGGATAAGAAGAAGGAGAAGGATGAGAAGAAGGAGAAGGAGAAGGATGAGAAGATGGAGAAGGATGAGAAGATGGAGAAGGATGAGAAGATGGAGAAGGATGAGAAGAAGGAGAAGGATGAGAAGAAGGAGAAGGATGAGAAGAAGGAGAAGGATGAGAAGAAGGAGAAGGATGAGAAGAAGGATGAGAAGAAGGAGAAGGATGAGAAGAAGAAGGAGAAGGATGAGAAGAAGGAGAAGGAAACAAATAGATACAATGTTTCAACCGCTGTATGGAGGGAATGTCACAGAACTGTCAGAAATAGCGGAGCTCTGCAGATACACTTAGCGGAGCTCTGCAGATAGATACAGCGGTTGAAACATAGGCTATGTTTCAACCGCTGTATGGAGTGAATGTCAGAGAACTGTCAGAAATAGCCTATTTCTGACAGTTCTCTGACATTTATGGAAACAAATAGATACAATGTTTCAACCGCTGTATGGAGGGAATGTCACAGAACTGTCAGAAATAGCGGAGCTCTGCAGATACACTTAGCGGAGCTCTGCAGATACACTTTTTGCCGGCTTGGAATTCTTCTTATTTTCATCCTACTTCTTCTTCATCCTCATCCTCTTCTTCTGAGGATGAGGATGAAGAAGTAGGATGAAAATAAGAATTCCAAGCCGGCAAAAAGTGTATCTGCAGAGCTCCTCTAAGTGTATCTGCAGAATAGAGGAGCTCTGCAGATACACTTTTTGCCGGCTTGGAATTCTTCTTATTTTCATCCTACTTCTTCTTCTTCATCCTCATCCTCAGAAGAAGAAGAAGAGGATGAGGATGAAGAGGAAGAAGAAGAAGAAGTAGGATGAAAATAAGAAGAATTCCAAGCCGGCAAAAAGTGTATCTGCAGAGCTCCTCTAAGTGTATCTGCAGAATAGAGGAGCTCTGCAGATACACTTTTTGCCGGCTTGGAATTCTTCTTATTTTCATCCTACTTCTTCTTCTTCATCCTCAGAAGAAGAAGAGGATGAGGATGAAGAGGAAGAAGAAGAAGAAGTAGGATGAAAATAAGAAGAATTCCAAGCCGGCAAAAAGTGTATCTGCAGAGCTCCTCTATTCTGCAGATACACTTAGAGGAGCTCTGCAGATACACTTTTTGCCGGCTTGGAATTCTTCTTATTTTCATCCTACTTCTTCTTCTTCATCCTCATCCTCTTCTTCTTCTTCTGAGGATGAGGATGAAGAAGAAGTAGGATGAAATTAAGAATAATTCCAAACCGGCAAAAAGTGTATCTGCAGAGCTCCTCTATTTCTGACAGTTCTCTGACTTTCACATTTACAGCGGTTGAAACATTGTATCTGTTTCCGAATAAAAACATCTGTATCCTAAATGGAAACAAATAGATACAATGTTTCAACCGCTGTACATGTGAAGGAACTGTCAGAGAACTGTCAGAAATAGCGGAGCTCTCTGCAGGGACACTTTTGCCGGCTGATCGGGAAAAATCCGATTCGCGCACCCGAAGTAGGCTAATATTCGGATTCGACGCGAATTTTTCCTGAAATTCGAATCGAATTCCTCTTCGCCTGGTTCGATTCGCTCATCTCTATTTATCAGTTTCAAGATAGTGACTTTTTACTACTCAGGGGGTTGATCAGGGATTTTTTTTTACACTGTAATGATGCACCAGCAATCATTTGAACTGTCATGAATGGCTTTCATTCATGACTCATTGTTTACTATTGTGCTGCTGTGATTGGCCCTCTGCTATTACATTGTACAGGGTGCTATGATTGGTTCAGGTACCATGTGATCACTGGTGACCAATCACAGATGATGTCATAAATGGATTCCACTCATAACTCTTGTTTGCTAGATGACATGTGATTACACAGCAATTCATGGTATCTGGGCCACTCACAGCAGCCCAATATTGAGAACTGCCATCCGCTGTGTCTGACGGTTACATATAGCGCTGCTGAGTACCTCATCATACTGGTACATTATGGAGCCTGGGGAAGACGGTGGCCAGCAGTAAAATTACTGTTGGGCAGTTGGCAAGTGGCTAATGTGAAACACCAGTTTTGTTTAAAAGAAAAAAAAAAATCAACTCTAGTGAACTATATACCTTATAAGGTTACAAGGAGAGAAAACTATGAAGCTTCAAAAATGTTTGTCAGTTCTTAAGATATTGCAAGCGGAGTACTGTGTCCTTTCTCAAACTGTTTTCTGATTGGAAGATTATACCTTCATTATAGATTAACCATATAGTGCAATCTCAGTGTTGTAATGAGAAACGCTACAGTGTCTGCATCCCTTTAGAAGAGGATGTGTATATCTAACTAAAAATTAACTACTACTGTCACTCGCATATCATTGCAGATTTCTGGGGAAAGCAATGGGTCAATTACATAAAACAGGAAATGGCGAGTAGAGAACACCTGCCATTCTGACAGAAAGCAACCTTAAAATTTGACAATCTTAGAAATTACATACTTTCCGGACTGTAATGGAACAGCAGCTTTTAATAACATTGAAATAAAAACTGTCTTGTGTAGCAACTGAGTATGTTATATACGTCTGTGCGCAAATGTTGAGTTTTTCTTTAAGTGCCAGAACAGATAACTTTTTGACTTTATATACTATTGCTGTTTTTCTATACATGGCATCCATCCAAATGTATTTGTGTTTTATGAAGAATATTTCATCTTAAATGTTATATCCCTATGGTACATTTAGGAAAAAACCCGCACAGGATATTACTATGAATTATGATTCTTGGTTTTATATGACAGATTGTTTTTTGGGAAGTTGTTGTAAATATCAGAAAAATATGTTCACATCTTTTCATGTCAAAATATTTAAAATGAATGATGTGTGAATGATACGTTACAATATTTTACAGCATAAAACACTTTTCAAGATATAATAGTTGGCTTAAAATGTGAAGATGTTCTGCAAGGGAGCACTTACCAAACTTAGGTTCATGACAGTACTGCTTGAATGCAAGTGGTAATCAAAATCTTCCACTCCTTAAAAGCCTAAATGATGGGGTGGGGATGAATGCATTGCTCTCCAAAGCATTCCATTCAATTCCAAAATGGGAGGGGAACAGGAAGCCAAACATGCACTTTGTCTAGGGTGCTGGAGTAATCTATGTAACTGTATGTTAGCAATACATTCTTTTTGTATTCCCTTGGATCACATTCCAAGTTTTTATTTTCTTCTGAAGATAGAGTGGAAGACACATAACTGAAAGACCAAAAGTCACTAGTTTCCGTTGGCAGACATATGGATTTCACACTCTGTATTAATCTGTGATCCAAGCAACCAATGCACCATTATGTTTAACTATTTTTCAAGCATCTGCAGGTTGCTTTATAAGTATGATTCAGCTTTGCTTATAGTGCTTTAAATATTTTTGCCTCTTTGTGTAAGGGTACTTTTTTAAATTACATTTTAATGTGTTATATTTTTAAATAGGGTAGCCACTTAGTATAACCCCTTAACCACTTGACCTCCAGAGGATCCAGAGAAGTTGGTTATAAGTTTAGGCCAAAATGTATTCTGCTACATGTTTTTGGTAAAAAAAATACCAATAAGTGTATATTGATTGCTTTGTGTGGAAGTTATAGCGTCTACAAACTATGATATAGATACTGCAATTTACGCCATTTTTTTGCTATACAGCACTGCCCTAGTTTAACGGACAATTGCGCGGTCATGCAATACGGTACATAAATGAAATTTACATCCTTTTTTTCCCCACAAATTGAGATTTCTTTAGGTGGTATTTGATCGCCTGTGCGGTTTTTATTTTTTGCGCTATAAAAAAAAGGCTGACAATTTTGAGGAAAAAAAACAATATTTTGGACTTTTTGCTATAAAACATGTCCAGTAAAAAATTTAAAAATCAAATTTAGTCATAAATTTCTGCCAAAATGCATTCTGTGACATGTCTTTGCTAAAAAAAAAACCCAATACGTGTAAATTAATTGGTTTACGTGAAAGTTATAGCGTTTACAAATGGCGGGAAAGATACTGGGATCTTTAGTTTTTTTTATACTAATAATGGCGGCAATCAGTGACTTATGGCGGTGATCAGTGACTTATGGCAGCGATCAGCGACTTATGGCGGGACTGCGGCGGACATTCTCACATTGGGGGGTACTGACTTGGGGTCACTGACATCCCCAGTGACACCAATACAGTGATCAGTGCAAAAAAAAAAAAAAACACTGACACTGTACTAATGGCACTGGGGAGGAAGGGGTTAAGTTTATTTTTCAGAGAAAGGGTTAACTGTGTGAGGGGAGTGTTTTACTAGGGGGCGGGGGTGTGTACTGCAGGGAACACCGCTGATCGGGAGAGAGAAACTCTTCTGTCCCGATCAGCCTGTCAGGAGCTGTCAGGGAACAGAAAGCTGACAGAAAGCACAGCTACTGCAGCTGTGCTCTCTGTCAGCGATTGCCGCCGACTGCCGGGACATAGCCGGTAACCACCGGCTGTGACCCGGCGACTGACATCCGCAGCTGTGATAGGCGGGACAGGTAGGGCGGCGGCGCGCCTCACGCGCGCCCCCTACCGGTTTACAAAACACACGTTTTAAAACATGCTTTTTCCCAGCCGTGCCGCCCTGCCGCCCTGCCGTGGTGTTTATACAGTGGCTGGGCGGCATGTGGTTAATCATAGATGAAAATGATTTTTTTTTTCAATTTTGATAGCATGCATTTTTAACCATAACCTCTTTATGACAGTGAAAAGTTAAAAAAAACAAAAACAAAAACTAATTAAGGCATCAAAATAGTAATAATGCCAACATTTTTCCCTCAAAAAAGCCTGTTTGCATACTGCCTGATAATGCAGGTATATGTTTAGTTGTCAACAGAGTTTGTTTTTCTTTAGAGTAAAAATTCATTGTATATAATATTTCTCCCTTCATTAAACAAAAAAAAGCTTAATTTTTACAAAGGTATGTCAGATAAAGTGTTGCAGTCATGAAATGGGTTATTGCAAAGACTGCAGGACAACAATGTTAACAACTTAACAGTCTTCAGGATAACGAACCTTATCATTACATGCACTATATGGCCAAAAGTTGGCCACCTGATCATCACATCTATGTGAGCTTGTTGGACATCACATTCCAAAACTATGGGTATTAGTATAGGTTGCTTTATCCCCTGCCCCACAGCCGCGACAAACTCCACTGTCCTGTGAATGCTTTCTACAAAATTTCAGTGCATCTGCCCATTCAGCAAAAGTGCAAGTGTGACATCAGTTTTTGTTATTGGACAAGAAGACCTTGCTCACGATAGGTATTCTAATTCCTCTCAAAGAGTTTTAGAAGGATTGATTTCAGGGCTCTGCAAAAATTACTCAAGTTCGTCCACACAAAATTCAACAAACTGTATATATAACGACCGGACTTTGTGCATAAGCACATATATAAATTGTCTTTATGCCGTAGAACTGAAAGTAACATATCTTTGTACTGTAAGTAAGCTTCACTGGGAACACCCAAACTCAATTTTCAGGGTGTTCACACAATTTTGGCCAATCAGCCCATAACAGAGCTTTTAGTTGTGGAGTTGGAGGAAGATATATATGTGTGGAGATGTCAAAGCACTTGTGCTCCATTGAGATCTACAGTTCCTCTGCCATGGTGGAAGATGGGACTCATAATATTTTCATTCACAACTTCCTGTGAATGAATGATGTAGCTGTGAAGATGTAGGCAGCCACAGCTTTGCGAATTTCAGATCTGACAGGATTCTGTGGGGAGAACCGTAAAACCCTGTAAAGGGGGCAGGTGCTCTTGCATGCCTAAATATCGGTGAAACATGGTCAAAGGTTGAGTTATTTTTAAACTAGTTCAGACTAATTCAAATCTGGCTGCATGGCCATTACATCTACCCACTGGCTTCAGGATAAATATCAGGAAAAGGCTTACAGTCATCCGAGGGAGTTCAGAATTTTTTAAAAATTATTTTTACATTTTCACAAAAAATGTGCTTTTTACTTTAAATAACTTAATTTGACATTGCCAACATGCGCCCTACTGATTCATGAAGTGTTTAATTATAATGATAGGCCACTTATATATGTGGATCTACAAGTTGCTACTGGGATTCACTGTGTGGCGAATTGGAAAATAACGCATCCTGTATCAACCTTTAACATTTGACCAGCAATATGTAAAATTGTAGAATGATAGCCCATCTTTAATGTAAAACTGTGTCCAAGCTATGGACAAATATTTATATATTCTTGATATACTGTAAATAAGCTTCTAAACAAGGCTTTACTGATCTCTGCAGCTCCAGACACTTTAAATCAATTAAACCTTAAAATCTCATACTGTAGAATCACCGAAGATTTTTTTTTGCTCAACAGCTCAGCTCTCCCTCCCACACCTACACACACACTGAATTTATTATTATTATAATAATAATAATACAGGATTTATAGGCTTACATTACAGATTGGAAGGCAGATTGGCAAGATGCCATGTAACTGCCAAAAAAGGGGATGGCCGAAGTAAAGAAAAATTATGCCACAGTGGCTACAGCTACAGAGGTCAACAAGGCCTAGTTTTCAAGCTTTTGTGCTGTTTGTTAAGAAACTGCAAATAATTTCATGTCTGTAGCCTAGCCAAAAAGTTTCACTTTATACAGAAATTGTAACAATAGCAATTGAAAATCAGAAGAAATAACAAAAACATATAGACCACATGGGGATAACAGAGGCTATTATGTTTATTGTGCTAAAGAAACATGATAAACTATTTAAGAAATATGATCAATAAGCAAGCAATTTAAAGTACAATCACAGACAAAGTCTATGCAAAGAGCAAGGCAAAGGTTAGAAGACAATAAACAAAATTAAAAGCAAACGTCATCTTGAAGCATCTTGATATTTTTCCCCTTAATTCCACTAATGTGACAAGAGGAACCGGAAAGTAAAATGTCCAGTCTTGTATACAGGTGACCAGGGACAACAAAGAACAGTCTTATAAAATTTATCTCCCACAAAAATAAACTATATGTATAAAAATTTATAATGTTCTTTCTGTCTGAGTGGTCACCAGCTGCTTTTGTTCAGTCTGAAAAATGAGGTATAGTAAGCCCTAAGAGGTAGTAATGTCTTTTTCTGATTGTACTAAAACAAAGAAAAACATACGGTTAGGTGCTGCAGAGTTGAGAGCTCCTCGGGGCTTGATATCTAAGCAAGAAGATCAAAGCTTACCACAGACAGGGTCTACGTGGTCTGTGACTGTCAAAATTGCAATCAAATTGGTGTAGCATGAACACCTTTGCTCTAAAATGTAGAGCTATTGATAGGTTTAGCGGCCAAGGGAAACACTGGCCATATGAATGGGCACTACAATCTCCTTGAAGCAGATCTGCCAAGAAAATATCTGCAAAGGTTATTATATAAAAAAGTACCTTTTGGGGGTTTACTGAATTTAAACGCAAGACAGTAGAAAACTGGTTTATTTTTAAACACATCAGAATTTCAAAACCAGGCTCAACTTCAGCAAATATTTTGAAGCGATTTAAAGAAAAAAAAACCTGTAATTAACCCATGTAAGTAAGAAATAACTGCAATACACAAAATAATCCTGCAGAACTCCACAAACGTTTTATAAAGCATGTTATTGGATAATACAGTGGCTGAAAATGCCGCCCATGTACAACCAGCCTTGTTCTGACAAGAAAATGATTAATCACATCTAGAATCTCTGAGCCCATGACGACACTATTATGTGTTTTATATTGGACAAAATGAAACAAGGACTTGCATGGGAATCTTTTGCATCCTATTAGATGCATCTATATAGCACTGTATGATTTTATATACGGATGTTAATGATCTTAACACTATATCGATGTAAGGCCTTCCTCACAAATATTCTGCAAACATTAAATAATAAATCCAATTGGACTACAGTTTTGACAGAAAAGCAGGATTGGAGTATTACAGATGCAGTCATATGTAAAAATTCTATCACAAACAGGCAGTCATTAAGTAGTGAAAAGAATTTAACAAACAAGTTTTTTCCCCAATCCATTTTGTACCATTACAAAAGCATGCCACTTAAAATTTCATCACATGCTATACAGCTATATTTGTCTCCATGTTTACCAAACCGTGCACTTACAAGCACCCCCGAGGAACTCTTTCTCTGACCCAGTTATTAATACAATGTTAAGAACTTGTAAATACTGGCTAAACAGAGGATAAAATTCTACTTGAGAACTTAAAATACATCTTAATGCAACTCAATATAAAAAAAAAAAAAATCACATTGGTGTAAAATACATGAAAATACAATTAAATCCACTACATTAAACACATACTTATGATTGCATTATGCAAAAGCCAAGCTTGCATCTTCCCGCCTACAAAGCTTCAAGTTTTTTTGAAGGTTTTTGTTAGAAGGCATTGAGGTCCATGCTTATGAGTGCTGTGAAATTATATTGATCTCAGCTCATAGTAATTGAAAAGTAGGGATTCTACAGGATGAAGCAAAATTTTTACTTTGCTGGAGGCCCCCCTCTGAAAAGCTCACTCGCCCACCTTAATTTTAACCATTAAGGTGGTAAAACCTAGTATTGCAGTGCAACCATTGACATTAAATGAGGCTTATTTTCAAAAGTTGGACCAAATTAGAACTTGATTGCCAGCAGTGCAGCTGCACTGCATTGTGAACAGTAAAATAAGGGGAAGCCCAAAAGTTATATCTGTGAGCAAGCAGTTTGGTTTTTGCCCAGTTTTAGACCTCCACAGGGTCCCAGTCAATCAACCTGGCACAAATAAAGCTATGTGGCATAATGAAACCCCTCACTGTTGCAGAGATGACTCCAGCAGGGAGCAAATTTTAATTTAACCCAGGTTCCCTTCTAATAAACACAGACATATATATATATATATATATATATATATATATATATATATATATATATATATATATATATATGTTTACTTGGTATGAAGTTCTACAGAAATACAATGGTTAGGGATTAATTGCAGTCCTAGAAGTATGATCAGTTTAATAGTATCCGTCTGATATCTGGAGGTACTGTTGTTTTTGTAAATTAATTAGTCCATTCTCCTTTAACAATACAAATCTGAGGTAAATATATGGACAGTAATATTTCAACAAAAGGCTTAACATTTGTATTGTGTAAATCAGAAAGATTCTCCTTAAAAACCTATAAGAATTCAGTACAAAAATATATTCAAGTTAACAGTTCAATATACAGAAATCCAAATACAAAGTTGAAAGGAACAAAATGTTATTGCTGAACAAAGATTTTTTTGCATAACTGTATTAGGGTTTTTAGGTAGACAAACCAGTAAAAAAAGGGATAACTAACTGTACTATTAACATTTTCTGTAATGTATAGCAGAGTATAGCAGCATTAAGTCTTTAGGCTGTAGGGATCTGTAAAATTCAGAGGTAGTCATGAGTACTGAAGGGTATAAATGTTGCTTGCCAAGCATTGGCATGTGATAGGCACATCCTTTTTAATATATGACCCTGAAAGTTAAACCATACATTTTTACATTGGACTAAATTATGAAAATACATAATTTACAAAATTGTTGTATGGGGTTTCCTTTTGTCATCTTGGATGTTTGTCAAAAAAAGTTTACTAACAATGATGCAAGCATTTGCAGTACATTTGGATAAAGACAGTTCAGTTTGCATCTTCTTCTTTTACTACTGCACAGTTCAAATTCGGTAATCTAGGCAGAAACCTCACCTTCTGAATTTTTTATTTCAAGGAATAATTCAGAGGGCTGAGTTTGAATATTTCACAGCCAAAAGATAATACATGACTGATATATTAATGCAAGACATTCGACCAGTGGACCAAAACACTGGAGGCCAAAATCTCCTTTAAAGCAGATCTAAACCCCAATTAAACGGTTTTCCAAAACAGTTAAATCCAAGGCATACCTTGCAAGATAACGGTTATAGTTCCTAGTGTGCTTAGGTTAGCTCTCAACCGATCTGTCAAGCCATCAAATGGCTGGTATCATAACTGATCACATGTGCAGCACCGTAGCAACAAGGGCTAGGATGGCAGCTTTCATGGCTGTAAAGGATAGGGGAGTTTTAAGTGATCATTACAACCAAACATTAATGGTCAACATATAAAATAAGTAAAGCTTCTGCTGTGTTATTTGCTTTGCTGAAGTACAGATCTTGGTAGAATTGCAGAATTACTGAGTATTTTAACATGTATGCTGTAGTATATTATTCAAGCATTTTCAACCATAAACAAAAAAGAACCATATCTCCCAAGTTGTTCCTACAGTATTCTGCTTAAACTATAATGAGACAGTCTCCTTTTAGGCAAATTCAAAAGTTTTTTTTTTTCTTACTAATTAGTCTTTCAAATTTTATGTGTTTGAAAATATTAAATTTGTGTTACAGAAAGACCAATCCTTATAAGACATTGGGTCTAGTTATCAATGTTTTCACTTAAAATTCAAGCCTTTATCACCTAGGATTTAATTAGAAAAAAATGTGTGAGTCTTGGGTGAAAAACATTGATAAATATGCCCTCTTGTGTTGCCCCTCCCTTCCAAGATATTAAAATCTTCAGCATCAGTTATGCCCAATTTTCTAATTCATACTGCTTATTGGAGACCTACTTGATGAACCAGAAATAAAGGGGTAATGCAATGTCTTTCCAAAAGACGAGCTGATAGTCCCTTTCTTTGGATGCAACACCCATTATGCTCAAACAATGTGAGGGATTTTATTTACTGGTATATTTAAGTGAAATGTAATAAATCTTAGCTATGGTGTTTACAATAAATGTAAAATAAAATAAAAAAAAAAAAAACAATCTCATCCCTATTTACTAAAACATAAAGATAATATTAGATACTTACAACATTTTCAAGGTCATACTTGGCAACACGTGTTAACAGCTGTGTGGAGCGCTGAAATTTGCACTTTGGCTTTTAGTTTATTGATGTATTATGAAGAACATGTATATTAAAATCAAAGAATCCTGAACTTTAAAAATTCAATATATGAGCAATCATGATATTTTTTTGGCCATCAAAGAATTATTTATAAGACACAAACACTGAAATACATTAAGAAAAATATCTGTGTCCATGCCCCTCTAAAATTGATATCTCACAAGCATTTAAAATGGCTTTTTACAATGACAGAACCTCTCTGGGGTTTAACCCTCACAACGAAAGTATGATTGCTCAAGGATCCTTTATTTCCCAATATTTTTTAATGAAAAATGGCTGAATGAGGGTGAAGTATAATTCTTCAGCCTATATTGGATATAAAATGAAGTATTTTTTTGTCTCAAACCATATGGTAGAACAGTTTTGTTTAGAAACACAGGTTTTAAGCATGTTGCTTCCTTACAGAAACATAAGAAGCTACTAAGCAAAAAGTAAAGATCTACAAGAAGCTTTGGGGGAAAAAAATCCCTCATCTTTGGTGTTCTAAGGGAGTTTTGTCAAGTTTGGGTGTTAGCTGGTGTGGATTACTCATCTATGCACACCAAGCTTTGCCCATTTCAATGCCCATTTTGTTTTAAAAGTCCTTGTGTATGCAGTGCAATGAGTGACAATGACTAAAACCTGATTCAAGAATGTTTGACCCACACATCTTTTCTCAACAGCATTATTGATTAGTAGGTTAAAGATAAAAACATTTTTTTAAAAGTTACCATTTATCTGTATCCCCTGTCTTACAGCAGTATTTTAGAACTAAACCTGGGACAGTGAAAAGGATTATAAAGAAAGTAATGAACAACTTTTTGGAGAGGTTGAATCATTTTTGAATTCTGCCCAATAGGCAACAAGTGAAGAGATGGGGGTAGTACAAATTAAGTGGTCAAAGCAGCATCTTTTCATTTCTGAGATCCAGAAAAGTTGAAGGGACTGAATCTGAATCTAAGAAAAACTGCTGTCTGAGGTAGAGATTCATGTTGGCGGTTGTCTAGTCCTCTTCAGATTCGTGTGAGGAGGCCTCTTCAGTTTCTTCCTGAAATTGACAAAACACAAGATCAAGGTTAATTACTGATATGTGGTTTAAAGTACAGCACCGGAATTCTTTAACCACTTCAGTACTGGACACTTTCATCCCCTTCCTACTCAGGCCAATTTTCAGCTTTCAGTGCTGTCACACATTAAATGACAATTTTTCGGTCATGCAACACTGCACCCAAATTAAATTTTTATCATATTTTTCACACAAATAGAGCTTTCTTTTGGTGGTATTTAATCACCACTGTTTTTTTTTTTTGCTAAATAATAAAAAGACCGAAAAGTTTGAAAAAAATATGTTTTTATTTGTTTTTGTTCTATCATTTTGCAAATAAATCATCTTTCTTCACAGATTTAAGCCAAAATGTATTTTCCTACATTTCTTTGGTAAGATTAACTCAAATCAATGTATGTTATTTAGCCTGTCGGAAAGTGATAGAGTCCACAAACTATATAATATATATATATATAAATCCTGATGTACTGACAGCCTATCTGATTTCTTGAGGCCCAAAAATGCCAGGATAGTACAAATATCCAGAGTTTGATTTACACAATACGAATGTTACCACAAGTTTTTTGAAGTTGTAATTTACTCACTTGACATTCTTTGCAGAATTTTAGAAGATACAACTTTTGAGCTAATATTGATGGGACATTTTATTTTAGATTTTAAGTAAAGTCAATCAGGCCTATTAACTGTCTGCAATGTTGATCTTTTCAGATAAGCTTCAAATGAAGAATGAGGGCCAATGAAATCTGTCCATAATCTTTCAGACTATAGCCCTAGTAAACTAACCGACAACCCCACATCCCCCTCCCCCAAATGACTGTAGCGTGTGCAAAAAAATGATTTATTTTTTAATGGAGGAAACAAATTTTGGAAAAATCTGAAAGTACTTTGAGAATCTGAAACTTACTTGTGTTTTATCACTCTGCAGGAAACCAACATTGCTTGCTTGGAAATGATAAACACTCTGCCCCCTTTCTTTATCACTTTAAGGCAATTAAAAAAATATAACAACCATGTTATACTACCTGCTCTTTGCAGTGGTTTTGTACCTGATCATCCTCTTCTCGGATCCCCCGCTGGCGCTCCTGGCCCCTGCCTCCTGACAAGCATCCCCAGAAGAAGCAGCTTATTATGGGGGCACCCAAGCAGGCTCACTCCCAAGCCACTGCTCTGTGTGTCCACTTACACACAGAGCTGTGTCTTGCCCCGCCCCTTGTCTCTCCTCATTGGCTGTGATTGACAGCAGCAGGAGCCAGTGGCTCCCACTTCTGTCTCAGCCCATTAGCAGGGAGAGTCTCTGGATAGCCGAGAATCTTGTGCTCATCGCTGGACTGCGATGGAGCTCAGGTAAGTATTAGGGGGGCTGCTTCACACAGAAGGTTTTTTACCTTCATGCATAGAATGCATGAAGGTAAAAATCCTTGTGCTTTTACAACCACTTTAACACAAGATGTCCACAACAAAGGGAGGTAATGGTTAATCATAGACCGGAGAAGCAGTAAAACAAAATAATTGTGAAAGAAGGTTGTAGATCCTTCATAGCTAATGAAAAAATATCAAATCATATATAGTATCAATAGTTTCAAATGAAAAAAAAAAAAAACAAAAAACAAAAATGTATGTACTATAATCCCTACCATTTGAATGCTGACACTCTCAATTCCCCCAATGCGCGCTGGATGCAATGAATCACAAATTGCAAATACGTTTTTTTTTTCATTTTCCATGTGGTCATGTGACTGCAAAGCCCCAGCCCCTCTGTGTGCAGGGCTAATGACAGAAAGGAATTCACTAGAGCAGTGACATCCAACTACATCCACTGCTCTAGGTGTTGTCAGAGAGAGAGACGCTATCTCCTCCTACCATCCACACATCACACAAAGGGGCCATGTATGCAGCAACATTTAAAAGGTAGGAGTTATAGTGCCTAAACTTCTACTTTAAGGTAAAGCCTTTATTGATGCACGGTGCGTCCTAAGAAATACAGCAATGGAGAACAGAATAGGAGATGCAGGTGCAGATGCAAGTCAAGATGTATTAAAAAATTGTCTTGCAAATTTCACACAATGGACCATGGCTGGTATATGAACTAATAGATATTGGGCCAATTACAGCAAAAAGAGACAGTCATTGTAACTATATATTTAAAGCCTTTAACCATTTTAATACCATGCAATTTTACACCTTCCTGCCCAGGCCATTTTTCAGGTTTCAGCGCTCTCACACTTTGAATGACAATTGCGCGGTCATACAACATTGTACCCAAACTAAAATTTTATCCTTTTCTTCACACAACTAGAGCTTTCTTTTGGTGGTATTTAATCACCGCTGGGGTTTTTAGTTTTTGCTAAATTAACAAAAAAAGACCAAAAATTTTGAAAAAAAACAAGTTTTTCTTTGTTTCTGTTATAAAAGTTTACAAATAAATAATTGTTCTTCATAAATTTAGGCTGAGATGTATTCTGCTACATGTCTTTGATGAAAATAACCCAAATTAGGATGTATTTTTTAGTTTGTAGGAAAGTTATAGAGTTCACAAACTATGGTATAGATCTGAATATTGATCAATCCTGAAGTACTGACGGCCAATCTAATTTCTTGAGGTCCAAGAATGTCAGAACAGTACAAATATCCCCAAATGACCCCTTTTTGCAGAGTAGACAGTCTGACGTACTTCACAAGAGGAATGGCGAGTTTTTTGAAGTTGTATTTTTTTTTTGTCATAATTTTTCGGAAAATTAAAAAATTAAAAAAATTATTTTCACTATTTTTTTTTTTTACATACTGTCACCAGTGCAGTACAGCATCATCATATAACTGGCATGGCGGTGAACAGGGACACTGACTGGTGACAGTATGAAAAAAAAAATATATATATATATATTTATTTTTTATTTTTTTATTTTTAATTTTTTATTACATTTCTTTTATTTTTTTTAAGATTTTTTTTTCATATTTTACTATGATCAAAGTAGTACAATGTTACCATAATAACATTGTACTACTTTGGGGAAGTGATCAGTATTTTTTTTATTTTTATTTTTTTTTACACAATTTGCTTATAGCAAAGAATTACTTTGCTATAAGCAAGCATTTACCAGAATGAAATCGATTCATTCACTTTTTTTTTTTTTTTTGTGCTTAGCTGTGATTTGGTCACAGCTAATCACATGACATGTGCATGTGACCTGCTGTGACCATTCACAGCTAGGCACTAGTATACAATGGATGGCATGAATTAAGCCATCCATTGTATACAACTGTTGTGACCTGCTGTGATTGGTCACAGCAGGTCACATGGTACCAGCAACTCAGATCTGTCATCGGCCGTGTCCGAGGTACACGGCCGGTGACAGATGGCGCCGCTGTGCCGCTCTGCAGTTGCGTGAACTGAGCATGTGCGGGAGCACGCCAAACGGCGTGCACCCGTAATGCAGAAGCACTTTTGCCGCCGCCAAAGGTCATTGGCCGGGCGGCAAATGGTTAAAGAACCAAGCTTGAAGTCTTTATCACAAAATCTAAGAACAGATAAACTGAAAACCGGTCATGCAAGCAACACAACTAATGTTGATATGCATTTCCATCTTCAGACATCTGTTATTTTCGAACAATGAATAATTGTTCTCAAAACCAAAACAGAAAACAACAAGGCTGGTATTAAAACCTCATTCTGCTGTCAAACCTGAAACTGTAGGTAATATCTTTCATATCCGTTTTCTTAATGAATTGGTATCCCTTGGCCAACTCATACACTCCCACGGCTTCGCATTGTATTGTTATTGTACTGTCGCATGTTCTGTCTCCCATTGTAATGTACAGCGCTGAGCGAACTGTTGGCACTTTATAAATGCTGTATAATAATAATCTAATATTTTTCCTTCTGTGCCAAAGGAATCCATTTCTTCCTTCCTTTACATACAGCTGGCTCTACAATTTAATAACCACTATACATATTCTGAATGGAAAAAGGCATGTGAATGCAAATTACATCTGTTTGTTAATGTGAACCTAAGGTTTGCTTTACAGAAGGGACTGCTCCTTCCCTTTTGGCTACCACAACCCATATGATATATCTACTATACAGGGTATAGTCAAAATGCATATTTTCAATACATTTCTCAACATTTTATTTAATAGGAATATTGAACCTGATGCAACTGCACGTTAATTTGAGCACATTCATTCATGATGGGTTCCTTCAGGTGGCTCATGTCTGAATTTCATTGAGTACGCATTCTCTTTTAGCAAAGAAGTCAAGGGGGTTAACCACTTCCTGTCCGGACACTTTTACCCCCTTCCTGTCCAGGGCAATTTTCAGCGCTATCACACTTTGAATGACAATTGCGCGGTCATGCAATACTGTACCCATATGAATTTTTTAGCATTATTTTTGAAACAAATAAAGCTTTAGTTTGGTGGTATTTATTCACCACTGGGATTTTTATTTTTTTTGCTATGTAAATGAAAAAGTCCAAAAATTTTGAAAAAAAGTGTTTTTCTAATAAAATTTTGCAAATAAATAATCTTTCATCATAAATTTTGGCCAAAATATATTCAGTTATATTTTTAGTAAAAAAAAAAAATAAGCCAAATTAGTTTATAACCAAAATATATAATTTGTAAACATTTTCCTTACATTTTTTATATTTTTTTTTTTACATACTGTCACCCTAGCAGTACAGTGTCACCATGGTGACACTGTACTACTTGTGGGGGGTGATGTTTTTTTTTTTTTTTACAGTGATTGCTTTTACACCCATATAGGATGTAAAAGCAATAATTTCTCTTTCTCTCTGTTTGCATTCTTGCAGCCACTGAGAAATACTGAGTGAGCTGTGATTGGTCACAGCTTGTCACATGGTACAAGGCTGTTGTGAATAGCCTTGTACCATGTGACCTCTGTGATCACTCACAGATTTCACACGTAGTAAGCAATGATGTCAGAAGTGACATCTTGCTTACTACTTTGCATGTGATCACTGATTGGCCAATCAGTGATCACATGATCAGGACCTTGTACAGAGGTCCCATCCTACGATTGGTGTTTCACTGTGTCCAGGGAGCGCGCACAGCTAGAAATGGGGGGTGCCGTTTATGAACAGCAACCCGCCAACAGACCCAACAGTCATGACATGCATACTGCTGATTCTGTGTAATTGAATCACTAATTGAAAGGGGCATGTTCAATTAGTGAGGTCATTCATTCTTTGAAAAACAGGTGGCAATTATTGCCCTTATTTAAGGAAGGAAGGCAGCAAATGTTGGACATGCTGGTTACAATGCATTTCTATCTGAAATTCTGAGGAAAATGAGTCGTTCCAGACATTGTTCAGAAGAACAGCGTACCTTGATTAAAAAGTTGGAGAGGGGAAAACATATAAAGAAGTGCAGAAAATGATAGGCTGCTCAGCTAAAATGATCGCAAATGCTTTAAAATAGCAACCAAAACCTGAAAGACATGGAAGAAAGAGAAAAACTCCCATTCGAATGGATAGAAGAATAGCCAAAATGGCAAGGACTCAGCCAACAATCAGCTCCAGGAAGATCAAAGAAGGTCTAAAGTTACCTGTGAGTACTGTTACAATTAGAAGACGCCTATGTGAAGCCAAACTATCTGCAAGAAGCCCCCGCAAAGTCCCACTGTTGAAAAAAAGACATGTGCTGATGAGGTTACAATTTGCCAAACAGCACATTGACTGGCCTAAAGAGAAATGGCGCAACATTTTGTGGACTGATGAAAGTAAGATTGTTCTTTTTGGGTCTAGTGGCCGGAGACAGTTTGTCAGACGACCCCCAAACACTGAATTCAAGCCACAGTACACTGTGAAGACAGTGAAGCATGGTTGCACAAGCATCATGATATGGGGATGTTTCTCAGACTACGGCGTTGGGCCTATTTATTGCATACCAGGGATCATGGATCAGTTTGAATACATCAGAATACTTGAAGAGGTCATGCTGCCTTATGCTGAAGAGGAAATGCCCTTGAAATGGGTGTTCCAACAAGACAACGACCCCAAACACACCAGTAAATGTGCAACATATTGGTTCCAGACCAACAAGATTGGCGTTATGGAGTGGCCAGCCCAATCCCAGGATCTTAATCTAATAGAAAACTTGTGGGGTGACATCAAAAATGCAGTTTCTGAGGCAAAACCAAGAAATAGAGAAGAACTGTGGAATGTAGTCCAATCATCCTGGGCTGGAATACCTGTTCACAGCTGCCAGAAGTTGGTTGACTCCATGCAACACAGATGTACAGCAGTTCTCAGAAACAGTGCTTATACAACTAAATATTAATTAAGTGATTCAAAGGAAAGCAAAATCTTCAAACATATTTCAGTTTATATAGTGAATGTTTGAGTTTGTAAAGAAGAATACAAACACTGCTATTTTTTTGAACAGTCTATTATTCACTTTTCTTCAATTTGTTTAGAGAAACAACACAAATTTGATATATTTTTCTTCATGTTTTGATTTGGAATAGAATGTGTAGTGTTCCCAATGCATTTGTGTGTATGGAAATAAAAGCTATCAGAAGGATTTTGAGCTTTATTCACTTTTTTCAACACACTATTATTTTGAACACAACTGTATATATATTTATTTCATATGTGTCCAGACTTTAAGGACACCCTGCACAATGTAATTTGCCCGATCTCCTAAAATATGCTTGATTTCCCTAACAGGGAGCTAAGAATGGATTTTTGCCTAGACAGATAGCAATAGAAACATTATAAGGTTTATTAGATCTAATACTTAGGGGGGGATTTACTAAAACTGGAGCACTCAGAATCTGGTGCACCAGTGCATGGTAGCCAATCAGCTTCTAACCTCAGCTTGTTCAATTAAAGTGTTACTAAACCCACAACAGTAAAATCAGTCTCTATATGCAGTAAAGCATGTCTGTTATACTCACTGTGGAACCTAAGGGGCTAATCCTCTGCATTGTGTAAAAAAAGCTGTTTGATCCTGTCTTCTCTGCCCCTCCTCTTGTTCAAATGTCCACGTCTTATCTCCTGATAAGACAGACTGAACCCGTAGACACATTCACACGCTCAGTTTGGTGTGTATTGCTATAGAAGGTTTTTTTTTCTTTGGAGAGTGCATGTGATCAGCACAGCGCCAATCAGCACTGTCCAGACAGAGCGTCAGGGGATTTGCTTCCTCCTAGTGCAGAAAGAAAAGTCCTGCAAGCTTTAACCAGTGCTCTGCTGATGTTAGATTTACTAAAATAATTGCATTTCCATGTTCTGTGTACTGTCGGAGGCCAGACATAGTAAATGCAGGGTCCTGGGTTTACTAACATTTTAAGCTTTGGCAATAAAACCTGGAAGCGGATTGGTTTCTATGCAGAAGTGCACCAGATTTTGCTCTCTCCAGCTTTAGTAAGTCAAGCCCGGTATGTTTAATAGTGTGTTTTTGTCCTGAAGCAGTTGTGTATCAGTTTATATATCCTTAAAAACATGTACTATTGCAACTATTCAGCAGTTACATTTGGCAGTAAATTATGAAAAGTTGAAAAAACTAATTAAAAACATTGTACCTGTAACTATATTTCCTATAATTTAGGGAACATGTTAAAATCAGCCAAGCAGACTAGTTACAAGTAGCGTAGAATTACTTTTTACTAGGTGTACACACTAAGATGTGGTCATGGATTCTGCATTGTAAAATGGTCAGTGGGTACTTCACTGGAATGTGAGCCTACCCATTAGGATACCAGGCTGATAATTTAGGTTTTTTTTAATCATTATGTACACAGTGAGAAACCTAGGAAAAACATTTACCTAAACAGAAAAAATAATCTCCTTCACCACTAGCTAAACCAGATTATAAAAGTCTTCATACTTTAAATAGATTTAATTTTCCACATGGCTTCATTTTGTCTGGGTGGCTAAGTGACAGAATTTATAACCCTCTTCCTTTCCCAGGCTGCCACACTACCCCATTCAATAAAGCACGCCTTCAAGTTTCTCTGCATTACATGAGCAGGCTTTCATTCATTAGTGTTTGAAACACTTCAGCTGTGAAAGAGCTACTAAACGTTACCACGTGTGACGTTGCTGCAGTAGGGCACCCTGGTTAAGGATACAAAGCAAAGCTCTAACCTTTAAAATTTACATGAAAACCTTGTGCAATATGTTGGAAGCCACTGCTATTGTTGTTGTGACAGAAAATAAAAACCCTTCAAGGTACGAAACACCATAAACCACTAGGATAAACACACAGAAAAGGTTGACAGCTGCATAGATAGAACCACAGCATCAAGCTGTGAAATTTCACACTAGCTGGTACTTTTGTCAGCCTGTACCAATGTGGGAAATAAAGCAAGCATGAAAAGAAGCCCATTCCGAGACAAAATATCTTACAAAAATTGCAGCTTAGGTCACATCTATTAACTGGCTAGCAAGGCATGAACCTCTATGCCTAGTGTGACAGAGAAATTTAGACACAAGAGTGTTTAGTCCCAAGAGTAGAAATGTGCATAGGAAGCTGGTTTGTAGCAGAATTTGAAGGGAATCAATTCACCATTCAGCTTGAGCATACCCAGAGTTTCAGTGGCAGGCTCCAATTGCCAGGTGGCTGGCAGACCAAACTGCTTATAGAACAAAATCATAACATAATTGGTCATGTGTAATCTCATAAGAGGCTGTTCTCGCTCAGAAAAAGTAATTTTACATACCAGTATTATACACAATATGCATCATTGGGATTTGTGACTCTTTAGCACTCTCAATTATCTGTTTGTCCGGCAAAAGTATATGCTAAAATCCCTAATTACTATTGTTTGATAAAGACTAGTGTACATTTTTGCAGGGTGTTTTTTAGAGTTAATAAAACAGCACAAAATGGCATTATATCATATACTGGATCTAACAATAAATGGGCACCATACTCACCCAATTTCTATAAACTAGAATGTCTGAAGACTGTTATTTCCTCATGTCCTGTTTTGATAAAGGTTCTCACTGGATATAGTGATTGCAATGTACTGAATGAATACACTTACGTGAAGTGATTGCAGGAGGTTTGCTGATTTTTTACATTTGTTTCTCAGTGGAGTCCATTTTCCTCTTTAGTTTCTTACACTAACTAAAATGTTATGCTGTGTTTTGGATGGTAGGAAATGTTTAAAAACTACTGTAGAAAAGTTTGACTCTTGTTGGATTACTTTAACCACTTCAGCCCATGTATATAAACGGCTGGATGGGAGCAGTGCACGGGGGGGGTGGCCGTTTACTACCTCCCCGCCCCCTGATTGTGTACGCTCCCTGGGAGCGCGCAGCACCACGATCCGGTGCCCGCTATGTCCTCCGGACACAGTGGAACACGATCGTTGTACAGGACCTCTGGCCAATCAGTGATCACATGATCGGGACCTCACACAATCAGTGATCACATGAAGAGTAGCAAGTAAGATGTCACTTCTGACATCATTGCTTACTATGTGTGATATCTGTGAATGATCACAGAGGTCACATAGTACAAGGCTATTCACAACAGCCTTTTACCATGTGACAAGCTGTGACCAATCACAGCTATAGAATATAAAAAAAATAAAAATGAAAACATTTTTTAGAAAAATTATCATTTTTGGTTATAAACTAATTTGGGTTATTTTCTTTTTTACTAAAAAGATAACTGAATACATTTTGGCCAAGATTTATGGAGAAAGATTTATTTGCAAAATTTTATAAGAAAAACACATTTTTCAGTATTTTTGGACTTTTATTTATATAGCATAAAAAATAAAAATCCCAGTGGTGAATAAATACCACCAAAATAAAGTTTTATCTGTCTCAAAAAATGCTAAAAAATTCATATGGATACAGTGTTGCATGACCGCGCAATAGTCATTCAAAGTGTGATAGCACTAAAAGCTGAAAATTGGCCTGGACAGGAAGGGGGTGAAAGCGTCTGGACTTGAAGTGGTTTACAAATCATATACAGTACACAGCATAAATGAGTACACCCCAACAGATTTGTCAGAAAACCTTTACTTTCCTTTCAAAATCAATATTTTTTATGAGACACTATACTACAAAATACTCTCACAAATGCGGGCCATTGATTGCAAACCAAATTTGTTAATTTGCACACACAAAAAAGTATTTTTCCTAACAAATTCATTCAAGATCATGTTGCAAAAATGAATACACCCCAATAAAAGTCTAAAGGCGACCATAAATTTCCAATTTTCTTGCCGAATTATCGGCTGATAAAAAAATCGGCTGATATTCGTACCGTTAGTGGGGAAAATGTTGGCCGTTTTTCTTAATTTTAAGAGATTTTGAAAATCATCCAAGCTGGTAAATCCTGGGATGATTTGTTAGATCGGCCGATCTTCAAGGTAATTTATGGTTAAATCGGCCGTTCTTCTGGCCGATTTGACAATAAATTGACTATGAAGAAAAAGAAGAAATAGATTTTGCAGGAGAATAAGAAATAGAATATCAAGAAGAAGAATAGAAGAAAAGAGAAGATGAAATAGATTTTGCAGAAGAAGACGGAGAAGAAAAAAAGTTGCAACATTGTATCTATTTGTATGCATTTCGGATACAGATGTTTCTATTCAAGTACAAATAGATACAATGTTGTTTCTTGTCTTCTTCTTCTGCATAATCGTTTTCTTCTGTCAAATATAATAGCGGGTCTCTATGCAGGGACACCGCTATTATATTAATTGACGACCATAGACAGAACCAAAACCCGCCAACGTTTTTTTTCTTAATCAGTGGCAACGTCGGCCGTCTGAACGACCGATTTACAACCACGTCCCCACGTCTATGGCCTGCTTAAGGAGCAAACCTAAATTTTAGACAACAAAATCCTAATTAACAATAATTCAACTACAGATGAGTCTAATTATTCATTAAACAGATGTCTAGCACACAGTTGATTATAAAAGGAGTTATTTAAAGAAAACCCCTCCCCATTTCATGCTGTCATCAATGGCACCACATGGAAGAGAAATGTCACAAGGCCTGAGAAAGAAAATAATTTATTTACACAAGAAAGGTGAAGGCTGCAAGATCAGCAAAGCTGTACTTATCAGTCAGAATACTGTAGCAAAAATGATACAAAAATTTAACAAAGATGAAACTGCAACCATCTCACAGAGACATCCAGGCTGTCCACTGAAGCTGTCACCTCAACAGGAGCATCTTCTAATGAGAGAGGTTGAAGAAAATCGCCATGCAAGTTACGTGCAGTTAAAAAGCCAAACTGGGGTGATTGTTTCCCATGATACAATACAGCGTACACTGTGGAGGAATGGCATGCATGGGTGTCATCCACAAAGGAAGCCTCTCCTAAAGCCCATGCACCAAAAAGTTCCCCTAGAATTTTCCAGAGCCCATGCTGAAAGTGAAGACTACTGGGACTCTGTACTCTGGAGTGACGAGACCAAGATAAATGTTTTTGCAACTGATGGCTTCAAAACTGTATGGCGTTGCAAAAGTCAGGAGTACAAAGAAAAATGTATGGTGCCTACAGTGAAAAATGGTGGGGGCAGTGTCCTTCTGTGGGACTGCATGAGTGCTGCTAGTGTCGGGGAGCTGCATTTCACTGTTGGTATCATGAATTCACAAATCTACTACTCTATATTGAGAGAGAAGATGCTACCATCACTCCGTGTCCTTGGTCGTTGTGTACTTTTCCAACATGAAAATGATGCAAAACACACATCTAAGGCCACGGTTTGTTTCTTTTTTCTTAAAACAAATTTGTATTGTATTTTTGTAAAATAAGTACAAGAATACAATCGTGATATACAAATCTATCAGCCAACATATGTGTAGACTATGAGTACAAAAACCAGTACAACAATTATAATGGGAAGGAAACAGTGTCAGAAATAGACATAAATTATACAAAATATCAGTAAAAAGAGCAGAACCTCAAAATTGAGCAAATCCCTAGGAACGGAAGCTTGGTTGCGGAAGCCTGAACAAAAGCACATCTCTATTTGAGAAGACATTTGAAGAGAATTACTATGTGGGCTAGATACCTTGGAGAGAAGCATGCACTCCACTGTTGGACAGGGAGGAGGATAACTGTGAGGCGGGGCTAGAAGGTGGGTTGGATACTTGGAGTTTACCCAAAGTATTGGTTAGTTGAGCTTTGAGATAGCAATCTGTATAACAGAAGGGTTCCATATGAGCGGCTAATTCAGCAGGTGTAAAGGAATGCTCCATGTAGCACCTCCATCTTGAGATAAAGCGATGTGTGGACTTGAAGTTTTGAGTGATGGTGAAAAGCTTTTCCAAATTAAATAGATTAGTTAGCGCCTGTGTCACGATTTTGAGAGGTGGGGGGTTTGGATGGATCCAAGCTTGCATGAGGGCTCTGCAAGCTACTAAGAGACAAATGTGTATCCACTGGGGAAGATTGTTAGGATGAGCCAAATTTGTAGGGTCTTGGTAGCTGAAGAGACAGAACATGGGATCTTTGGAAATAGAGATGTTGTATATTTGATTGATGTACCGAAGACCTAAAAGGATAATAGGCTTGGTGGATGATTTTAAATTGAGTTTTGCGCCATGTTTTGCAGAGAACAAGCAAAGCAATTTTTTCTGTATCCCGACAGTATTTTGTTGGGAGCTTCAGCCGTAGACAGTTTGGAGGTCCATGGCTTAAATGGAGTAAGGTGGTATTTTGCAGATTGATGAGAGGTTAGATGAGACCAGATATCTGAGATGGAGTAGTGGTCCTGTCGCAGTAGAATCTTTATGAAGGAGCGTTGAAAGGGATCCTGTTTTAGGGAATATCATGACCGGAGAAATAACCAGCTGATGAAGGTAAGAGACGTGGGATCCTGGTAAGGAGTATTGAGGAGAGGGGGGAGGGAAAATGGAGGATAGCGGAAGGGGTATTGCAGGGATGAGGGGGAGCAAAAGGGGGAGCAAGCATGAGATCCTGCCTCGCCTACCAGAGGGGATAAGCTTGCATAGTAATTAACCATAAGGAAGGCGGGTAACCAGTACGAGAAAATAAATAAATGAATCTGAGAGCAGGCCCCAATGTTGTCAGGGCCTAGAAAAAAACAATATACAAGGACCATAGGATAAGTACTAAAGGACAGTAGACAGTAGTCCCTGAGTGCATATAAAAAGTAGGAAAAACCATTACTTAAGACCATGGGGAGGCAAGTCGGCGTGTAACATAGTGGTCTTTGGCCTGACCAAACCGTACAGTTGCAAGAAAAAGTATGTGAACCCCTTGGGATTACGTGGAGTTTTGCATGAATTGGGCATAAAATGTGCTCTGAACGTCATCTAAATCATAACAATAGAAGAACACAGTCTGCTGAACATAATACTACACAAACATTAGATGTTGCCATGGTTTAATTGCACATAACATGTAAGCATTCACAGTGCAGGGAGGAAAAAGTATGTGAGGCCCTAGCTTAATGACTTATCCCAGAGCTAATTGGAGCCAGGAGTGAGCCAATTTTGACTCCAATCAGTGTGATGATATTGGATGTGTTGCTGACAGCTGTCCTGCCCTTAAAAACACACACCTGTTTTGGGTTTACTGGTTTCAAGAAGCACTGTCTGATGTGAACCATGACTCACAGAAAAGAGCTCTCAGAAGACCTACGATCCCACGATCAAGATTCTTGCAACTGTACATGTTTGTGAGGCAGTTTTTGAGGGCTTGGTAAGTTTTGAAAGGGTGCAGTGTTTGGAAGAAGATGATGTAGAAGGAGAACTTTGATCCATAGCCGTTTCAGGGATATTGTTGAGATATTGTTCCGCGTCAGGGGGCGAGGTGAAAGAGCTGGTCTCCATCTGCTGGTTGGATATAGAGGCCAGAGTAAATTTGACATGCTTGTGGTAGAGAGTTGAGCAAATCGCAGAGAAGGCCTTACGTCAAGTAGTCCGCAAACAAAAGTAGTTGGTGTCCATCCACGGATAATGCATGCATGCGCCAAAACTTTTGAAGGATGGCTTGCAGCATAGTTCAGATAGCGGACAATCACAGGTCTAGGTTTAGAGCGGGAATCTGATGGTGGGCTGATACAGTGAGCCTGCTCAACTGCACATGGAAAACACAGGCCTAGTTGCTCCAGAATGGACGCTGCACGTACGTCAACAAGCATGGAGGGAATATATGCTTCGGGTAGACCTATGATGCGCAAATTGAGCGGTTTTCAAGATCATCTACCTTGTCTTGTAAATCCCTTTGAACAGCCATGACTCAGACTGCAGCGGCTGCTGTGTCCCCGTGACAGGCGAGGGGCAGAGGAAGAGCGGACGTGCGACCGCCCCACAAAGTGGTCCATATGATCCCCTTCTGCAGCGGGTGTGGAGGGGGGGGGAGTCAACCCCCAAGCTGTAGCAGGCTTATAACCGCAATGTGGAGGAAGGCAGCAGGAGCAGGGACAGCTCACCTCCTCTCCATGCGGCGCCAGAACCG